>NW_027460346.1:7910999-8210999 GCF_050947875.1 Dermacentor variabilis
GCGCATCATGTAGAGGATGTATATATTTTACGAATACCATACAGGAACACCTGAAAAAAAAAACATTTCGTGGTTAAGATCGAGAACCTATCAACTACAAGCGATGAAATGTTTCATAGTGGCTCACCTTTATCGAAAATATGGCACACCCCTCCCGCAACGGAAAGAAGCGACTGTCGTTATGGTGAGGCGCGAATTGTTCGTGAAAGCCCGCAGTTCACTACAACTTCGAAGTTAAACCATAAAGTAGTTCTTTACAGCGCCAATTACAATGCCCAAAGTATACTCGAGGCACTACAGCGCAGCTTAAGCTGCCCTGAAAAGGAAAATTGGAGTACATTCTGCCTCACCATGTCTCGATCCTGCGTTAATTATATTAACTGAGAATTATTCGCTTCGTCAGCGCATAAAAGAGAACCTCGCATACCCGCCTCCTAAAGAAGACACCATGTACGGAGTTCTACACAGACGCATCAAAGTCACACGACGGGGTGTCCTATGCAGCCATCGGTCCATCCTTCTCGGAAACCGATGTACTGCATCCGGAAACTAGTATCTTTACGGCTGAGGCCTACGCACTGCTGTCGGTCGTAAAGCATATAAATAAATCAAAACTCCAGAAATCAGTTATATATACGGACTCCTTTAGTGTTGTGAAGGCCTTGATGTCTTTCCGTAACCACAAAAATCCGGTAATTAATGAACTCTACTCCGTACTGTGTAAAGCATATATATCTAACCAACATGTGATTATATGCTGGGTGCCTGGACATAGGGGCATCGAGGGTAACGTTTTTTCGGACCAGATGGCCACATCAATTTCATTGCATGCAGTTAATCCTACTGCTTCGGTCCCTGTCACAGACCTGAAGCCTTTCTTAAGAAGGAAACTGCGAAACCACTGGCAACGTATGTGGGACGCAGAAGTAAATAACAAACTGCACGTGATAAAGCCACAGTTAGGTTCTTGGCCCTCCGTAACAAAACCACGGCGAACAGATGTCCTATTCTGTCGCCTCAGAATAGGACACACATTTGGCACGCATAGCTTCTTACTCACTGAAAATGATCCTCCAACCTGCGGTAGATGCGGGGAGAGGCTGACCGTCCTCCACGTCCTCCTGGAGTGTCGGGCAGCCGAATCTGAGTGAAGGAAACATTTTTGTCTAGCATACCGGCAGCACATCCCCCTACATCCCGTAATGCTACTCGGCCCAGAACCTTTATTTGACACCAACACAGTCCTAAGTTTTCTGAAAGGTGTTGTCTTGCATGTTGTTAGCCCTACATGTTCGTAGCGGGTCCTCTCTTCAGAGGATGCCGCTGTGATAGCTCTTTCGTACAGTACATGCCTCTAGGCCCTTGTGTTTCAAGGGCTCTGGCGAGGCAGCAGTGCTCCAAGTAATTTTACCATCTTATATATTTTCTATTTTGCATCATTCTTCTACGATGAATTTTAATGTTCATATCATTCGTCATTAGTCATCGCTATAATTTTATAGCACGTAGATTTTACGCACTTTACAGCGACTATTTTAGGCCACTTTACAGCCAAGTCACATCTTCACAGAACTCATCATTCCACCACGAAATCACTAACACTGTCTTGGCGCTCTTTGGCCATATCTGGCCCTTGCGCCACTTAGCCACACACATTCATTCATTCACAAAGAAGACACCACAAGCCTCACATGAACACTTGACCTCCACTGGGGAATAATGATATATCCCCCCCCCCCCCTATATGTCCCACACTACTAATAAATGAGGCTTCCGCTTCTTGCGGGCTGCAGCCATACGATCCAAAACGAAAATTTCACTCAACCATTTGGCTCGAGCAGCCTGTGTCAGTTGTCCCAACAGATTTGTCATATCTGTTTCTCAAGCAAGAAGCACCAGTAAATTGCTCAAGTGAGTTGAACGTGTAGCATGGAAGGTGAATGAATATCGGCATATTCCTTTCCGTGTGCTACAAACATTTGTAAGCCTCAATCAGCTTTACTTCAAATTATTGACACTTTAATTTAATCAGTGAAGAATGGTCTAATTTTGAGAAGCAGTTAAAAAAGCAAGTACTGCTGGCAGAATCTAAACTGCAGTGTTAGTGTAGTCCTCGTGTTACTGCCGAGCGTTTCTGTGAAGAAATGGACAAATTCGATATTCGTGAGCAAACATGTTTTAGCGGGTTAAAATCAAGGTAAATGCTGTAGAAGTCATATATAGCCAGCGTTTGTGACATGCATGTGCACCACGGCAGGTATGATATCCTAACTAGATGCGTATGTGCTATGTTTTTGCGTTTGTGCTTTATTATTCACGTGAGCTACCGTTGCAAAGTGTACATCCGCGCATGAAAAACACGCAATGGGCTGGTCCGAGCTCCCTCGACAGTAGCGTTGCTTCTGAGAAATATATTGTCATCTAGGAAATAAGCTCCTTGAATGCATTTTTGCGAAAGAACACGTCGTAAAAATATATTTGAGAGGACCGTCATAAGTATACAAGCTGAGGCAGCGAGAGCGAACAAAAGGAAACACTGCAGAAGGCGCCCGGACACCGCCCGAACTACAGCAGACGACAGGCGCGAGTCCATGCCCTGACGTCACGCGAGCGGCGCTCGCAGCGCCCCTGTAGTTTGTTCTCGGGGATAATGCCGGCAGGGTAAACAAAAAGAAAAAAAAGGATGCTGGGGTTTTACGCGCCAAAACCACGGTCTGATTCTGAGGCACACCGTAGTGAGGGACTCAGAATGATAATTTTGGCCAGCTGGGGTTCTCGAACGGGCACACAATGCACGGTGCACGAGCGTTCTTGCGTTCCACTCCCATCAGAATGCGGCCGCCACGGCTGGGATAGAAACACAAACACATGCGACCTCGTGCTCAGCAACCTGGGTGTCGGGACGAAATTTTTTTCTCGCTCTGGTTTTAGTTTCGTACCACTGAAAGAAAAGTTCCGTTCCGGTTCTGCTCCGGAGCAAAAAAAAAAAAAAAAAGAAGAAAAAGAAAAAGAAACAATAAAATGATCCGTAACGTTTCACAACGGTTTTGGTTCGCATGCTAACATTTTCGAAGCGAAGTAACGATATAAACATGCTATTTACTTTTCCCAGTAATGTGAGAATAAATTTCTCAATAATTATTTTTCTCAGTAATGTTACGTGTAGCTGATGCACAAGGTTATTTACAATATATTTACGTGTAAGCCAATGGTGGCCAAGATGGCGACCCTATATTAATCGGGGACACGTCGTCTTCCTTCTCCTCAGTGCAGCCACACTGTGGCGGCTGTTCCGTATCATCACCCCCGGCAGTAGAAGCAACTGCTTAAGCTACACACATCCGTGGTGAAAGGTGTGTGAGGGAGCTTTATTCTCGCTACGTGAACGATGTCACTTGCTGTTGACGACGATGAGGGGTCAGCGGGGATGATTTAATATGTGACATCGGTCACTTGTCGCACCACACGGTATATACCAGTGTAACGCGACAGCAGCTCTTCGAAAAGGCCCACGCGGTGGCTGGGTGACCAGAGAAGCACCAGAGAATCCGGAGAAAAGTGAACGTCGTGATGGTGACAATCGTAGAGGCGTCTCTGATGCTCCTGTCAGGCCTGTAGACGGGTGCGGGCGAGCTGCCGCGCGTGGTTCACTTTACGGACGCTGGCCAGCCTAGGTACCCCCCTACGAGACCACGCAATGCCGCCATCTTTTCTTGTTCACTTTACCGAGGTTAGCCAGCCCAGATAGCCCCCCCCCCCCTTCCCTTACGAGACCACGCATACGGCTCATTCACACAGGTCATTCAGGGAAACAGCTCCGCTGTAAAAAATATGGCGAGGCATCGAAAGCGATAGTGATGTTTAACTTATAGTACTTAATAATTAATAATTTAACGATAGTAATTAATAATTAATTGAATTACGTAGAGGCCCATAATCCAATTGAAATTTAGCACTTCTGTCGCGATGCGACGTGTCATGTGAGGCAATGATAATGCTCAGCCCTGTCAGAGATCATGAACAATGACGCACAACAACGCCTCAAGGAAACACGTCTCCCGGTGCGTTCTGTGGACTACGCAGACAAAAAGCAGTGGTGCACGCAAGGTAACGTTTAACATCAACTCACCACCCTCGTATCGGACTAAAAAATTAGACGTTCGCCGCCAACATCACCGCTAATTATCGTCAGTCGAAGCAAACAGCATACAAAGCTTCGCTTACATCGATTCCCACATTGCGAGGGATTCGCGTGTTTTTTTTAATTTTGTAATTTAATGATTACTTTGTTTATTCGGTAACACTGACTGTAATTCAATTACTTTTTTTCTGCAACCATGCAGTTACGTATAACCAGTTACATTTTTGACGAAACAAACTCTGCCATGCGAGGCAGCATTGAGAACCTAAATTTGGAGGGAACCCAGAGTACAAAGGGATCAAGACATCTACATGGGTTACCTCCTACCCACAACGAGTGCCCAGCAGCTGCACATCTCGATCATCTGAACGTGACATGCTTGCAGATTTACACACTTCTCTCGAAAGTGTGACCTCTGAGCTTTTTCTTTATAATAAATTTATCTCTCCCTCTCTCATGGAAGCGCTTGTAGGTAGCCTTCATCTAGAGCTGCTGCTCATTTCTTGTTCTCTTAGTGCAGTGTATGACTTCTCTGATATAGACACAAGATTTTTGGCAGTTAAACACGTATGTGTCTGTCTGTTTCGTATTACCTACGTGACTCATGAACGCCTATCTTTTTGTGATTGCAACACACGAACAGTAGTAATAAGCATGAAATGCTTTCAGCTCCTGTTGTCGGCGACTTTCAAGGGACGCGCCAAAAGCCAGAGCCATTACTCGGGCAAGTTGCGACAACAAAACGACATCATCCGATCAACTAGCCAAAACTTAAGAAAATGCAGACTCTAGTCCCCCAACGCCTTGCGCTGGACCGCATTAGATAACCTAGTTATGCCCAAACAAGTTACAAACTATATTGCTTCCGAGTTGTTCCTAATTATTGTTCACAATATCACTCAAGCTGTAACTTCTAATACGCTTAAATTTTGCTTGTCATTTCCAATAGCGACATTCAAAAGGCAGACGAAGGGCACCATACACTTCATTGTCATCTTTTGGCGCTGAGACAGGGTTGGCTGTGTTCTTCTGAACGCCAGCGGTCCCTGAGTTCTGCAGTGCGAGTTCTGCGCCGCCTCGAGAGATGGCACCATGCACGCTGAGTGGCGCCTCTTACAGGCGATTTTCATCTTTCTTGTTGGGCAGTGCGGTTTGTCTCCCTGGCATCTTTCGCTGCCTGTCGGGCTGCCTTCAGCCAGTTTTCTTCTTAGAGAGAATGAGAGGGAGGGGAATAATATATTTGAATGATGGCTTCAGACGTGTTTGGAGAACAGGGTGATGAAAATCGGGCTAAGTATGCCTCACTGCGGAGAATTCACATGCGAAGCTCCATTATAAGTTCAGATGCCTCTTTCGCATAAGCCCGTCGTCAGATTCATCCCTCCAAGGACATCACCGCCTTCGGCTGGTGGTTGTTGCGGAATGTCTTTAGTGCTGCGCATTTAGACAGAAGATGATGAGCGCTCCAAGACTCCGGTCACGGCGTGTCTGGCGTTTCAGGCACTAAAGGAATGGTAGCTTGCCAATCCAGCTTAACACTCAGCTTTAGTGTCCCTTTAAATGTGCCCAGCGGACTCTGCAATATTGTCTTGACAAGTAGTGAGCACATGATATATCCTTCCTCTAGAGTATATGATGCGTGGAAGAAGAAGGTGCGAACGTTTTATTATTGACTGACCTGCATTACAATGGAGATTCCCGATCCTTCACGCTTATCGGTGTTGCCGCCGGGCACTTGCAGCTGCGTAATGATGACGAAGTGTGCGGCAGACATTTCACTACGAACACTCGCGTATTCTGACGGTAGCAAGAAGTTCTAATAGATGTCTACTAAAAACGTGCACCACAAAGTTGTAGAGGAGGCGCGCGCGCGCCCGAACGAACGAACGAACGAACGCACGCACGCACGCACGCACGCACGCACGCACGCACGCACGCACGCACACACACACACACACACACACACACACACACACACACACACACACACACACACACACACACACACACACACACACACACACACACACGCACGCGCGCACGCACGCACGCACACAAAAGCGCCAAGACAAGCTGCTGCTAAATGATCACCGCCGGTCTTTTCAGTTTCCTCCTCTCCCACCATCTCTTTTGAAGACGATCCAGCAGGAACATCACTCTGTAGCAAGGTATAGACGTTACAGCTCATTCTTCTTTCCTATAACTTCCTTTCGGCGTTCCTTTCACGAGCTGGGCTACAGAGACGTGAGCGAACAGAGAGGGACACCACGAACCTACAGTCTCTTCTCGCCGAGTGGACAGGATACCCTGTGTAAACTACATCACTTTCTGCCTCTCCTGCAGGGCTCGGAAGAGCACGGGTGGGGGACACACACACAGAAGAGCGGATGTCGATCAGTTTCTTGTTCTTCTGTGCGGTGTGCACATGTGGTACTTGAACGACTCGCGAACAAAGTGGCGGCGGGGGAACGATGGCATAAAAGCTGTCAACGGCGGCTGCTTTAGCAGTGGAAAGCACAGTGGATAGCGCGCGTCCATCCTTCAATGCGCTAGCTGCCCTCTTCTGTTACCTGTTGACAGACCCGCAATATTTGCACGATGCGGATGTAGCGTGGGGAACGCGGCAAAAAGGCACACACGGGCCTGCGTAGAAGGTTGCATTGCCTCCTTCCTCGACTTCAGTTACAGTATGCAGTATGCTAGCCCCAATCTCTTTCAATGCCGAATTGCGTAAGGGCGTTTAAAAAAAGCATAATAAAGACAAAGAAGCCCATAGGAAACAAAACAGTGATAAGGAAAAATAACGGTGGAAGAAAAAGAAGAGAGTAAGGGAAATAAACTGAGGAACCTACCATGGTGCGGGTAACAATACATTTTCTTTAACCACTGAACGTACGTGAGACACATGTGTCCCCGAATTCCAAACACGTCTCGATAAAAACGTTTTGGCTCTACAAACCTACTGGCGGCAATATACAGAACTAGTGAGGTTCCGTTATTGAAATATTTTATTTCGGTTATTAACACTACTACAAAACGCTGACGAAACCTTGGTTGTATCGCGCCACAAATGTCTCTGCAACATCGGTGAATTTAATGTTTGTTTTGTAGATTTTTATAATCACTGAAGGAGTATAATGTGTGAAATATAAAGCGCAGTGATTAAGGAATTTTAACAAACCAAGATTATTGAACTTAAAGGAGTACAAACTAGTTTTTTATCGAGAAAGAGGCATTGGGATTTATGTGACCCAGTGAAACGTGACTGAACGCCGGATGTCATTTGGCGGCGTTCAATTGAGGCTGGAGCTTTTATCTTCTCATATTCGCTTCAAATGACAATAAATTTGTACATTTTGTGCCTTTACGTGTGACCGATTTTATTTTAGATGAGAGCTCTTATTTTCCAAAATTATGGCACACATTAAATGAAATTTTCTTTCATGACAGCAACGATGAATCTGCTTTAAAGCTTGGCAAAGAAGATTTGATGTTCTTGAAAGATGTTGGACAACGTCGGTGCAGAAACTGACGCAAATAATTGAGCAAGCAAGCAATCAATCAATCAAACAAACAAACAAACCGAAATTATCGCAGGGCACCCAGAAGAGCCACCACATTTAAATCCTGCCCCCCATCCTAAAAAAAGATGTGCCAGCCAAATAAGGGCCACTGAAATCTGATGGTTTTCTTTTCCTGTTTTTTGTGCAGACTTCCCGATTGCGAATTCGGTTCATTTAGAAGTGGTACATTTACTTTCTGGAACGCATCGATTTTGCCTTTTCTCTACAGGTAGGTCACTTCCCTGTCTGCTTATTTCGCTTTTTTTTTGCCACGAGCTTGTTTTTGCAGCAGGTATACACTCTCGTGAAGAAAATCATGAGCCATTCCACTCTGTGAAGGTGGTTGACCAGCGAAGCTGTTTAGCACACGACACGGAGGTGACACAATTTTGAACAAGGGCACGCACTCATTTATTGTCTTGATGGGTGGTCATTGTGACGAAAGGTACGCACACTCATTTATTGTCTTGATCGGTGGTCATTATATCACTGGCAACTGCAGTCACATTCTTTGATAATGTTAAATCGATGCGCGTACGCCGCTGTGTGGCCGGTTGGGCCGATCCGGATCGGCGTGGCATCGCAAGGGATATGTCTGCAACACGGAACGCGTAAACCGACACATCCACATTGAAATTACCGACAACAAAAGAAGTAGTGTCAACGCAGCTAATTCACGCAAAGTGAGTAGCCATGAACCTTACGAAACTATGAGTCATTGCATTTTTTTGCTTGCTTACGGGGGTATGAGCCATTGATGATGACAGTTTTCGACATGGTATTCTGTATGTTGTATGCGTGATTGGAAGGAATTTAAGCACTGTTCGCTTCACTTTACTGAGCGCTTGTAGCTTCTGCCTTACGGGGCGATGAGCCATTGCATATTTTGCTTGCTTACGGTAGCATGAATTCTTACGGGGGTATGAGCCATTGATGATGATAGTTTTTGTTCGCGGAGAACAAAAATGCACAGAACCCTAGCCATATACAGCTTCGCTCTACAATCTCCCAATTCCTGCTCTCAAAAAGTACGTTTCCAGTCAAGGAGTCAACGAATGGAAGAAGACGTACGAAATTGAGCTATTCACAGCGGATGTCGGCGTGCCACACGGCGAAATAAAGTACATTCACCAGTGCAAACAACCGGAGGATCTTATAAAACCAGAAATATTTTCTCTAGTTACTTACTTGGACAGCTTCGCAAAAATGGTTTTCAAAAAAGCGCTCGGTATGCTGAGCAAAAGTGGAATGTCTTCATAACGCCGGCAGAAGAAATGAAGGCAGTTCCAGGGGCCAACCTCGTGATGAGCTATTGCGTCCTGCCAACGCAAAGAAGGTAACCGACGAAGTGAACAGAAGGTAAAAAAGAAAATACCTTCGAGTGTTCATTGGATTCCTGGACATTGGAGTAAGCAACGCCAACGTTATTTACGTCAAACTGCAAGCTGCCGAGCCCACTATGCCCGCCCTAACATTGCTGCAGCTCTGCCAAGCAGTCGCACAGGTTGGAAATGTTTTTTGAGCCAAGAGCGGAGCACAAGTCTTGGGCAGATATACAGGCGCATAAGAACGTGCCAAAGAGAAGAAGCTACCGCTCGAAAGAGGTGCGTGAATGGCGCGAACTCAAATGTTGAAAACAGCACATGAACCTGCTGCGGCATTTGTTAACTTATTCTTCCCAACCGCAAGAAATTTTTTCAGGAAGTTTCACGGTGGATGCAGCTAAGGAGTCCACGTATATGGGACACATATATCGAAGAGAATAACGTATAAGATATATATATATATATATATATATATATATATATAATATCATAAGAAGCCAACAAACACTGACACCAAGGACAACATAGGGGAAATTACTTGTGTTTAATAAATGAAATAAAGAAACGAAGAATTAATGGAAATTAAAGTGGATGAAAAAACAACTTGCCGCAGGTGGGAACCGAACCCACAGCCTTCGCATTTCGCGTGCGATGCTCTACCAATTGGTAGAGCATCGCACGCGAAATGCGAAGGCTGTGGGTTCGGTTCCCACCTGCGGCAAGTTGTTTTTTCATCCACTTTAATTTCCATTAATTCTTCGTTTCTTTATTTCATTTATTAAACACAAGTAATTTCCCCTATGTTGTCCTTGGTGTCAGTGTTTGTTGGCTTCTTATGATATTACTAATAAAATCGGGACCCTCGGTTAACCCCCTTTCTTCTCGTTTATATATATATATATATATATATATATATATATATGTGTGTGTGTGTGTGTGTGTGAAAAGTGTTACCGTATGGTTTGGAAGGCTGAAATAAAGAAAAAATATAATACCTTTGTCATTTCTCTGCTCATTAGCTTATGCACCTGAGGGGATTATACAAATGTAACGCCGCTCTGTCCCACCTCTGATTTCACTTTCCTGTCGCTTCGAAGCCACGATAATTGTGCTTTCAACACTATAGTAGATATAATCGAAAACATTGAAATGTACGGCTTTCCCTGCTGGGGCCAAGTCGCATCAGCTGTAAACGCATTTGTTTTCCCGTTCTCTGTCGCTCTCCCAGGTGTTCTTGCACTGTAAATTGTGTAAGTGCTATCATTGGGTAATGAAGACAGACAGGCAAGAAGACTGACATGAATGATCTGGGGCCGAACTGACAACCTTTTTCGTTCGTAAGTTGTCTTAGTCATTGGTCGGTGGCCTTCACTAATAATATGTCTAGCATCAGGATGGGATGGAATTTTTTCTTACGAACAATACTAACGTAAAATATCTTGTGAATACGAGCCTTTCTTTGTTGGGCAACGTCGTGCCTGGACGAACGAAGCAACAGCTAATTAAACAGCGGCGAGTACGGTCATCAAATCGAATTGCTAATACTTGAGAATGTCGCATTTTATACAAGCGTCATCGCATGCACTTTTTTTATGGGAAGCCAACGCTGAAACTTCGCGTGCCAACAGCGGCACCGAAACGCACGGCATAGCGAACGGAGAAAAGAGTTTTCAGCAGGAAACGGTTGTATTTCGCCGCGGCAAACTGACCGCTCATATATAGGCACCATGTGTGCAGCTTTTGATCTCTCCAGGTATCGGCAAGCTAGAATGTGCAAGAACATGCGCTTCTTGTGGCGTACACAGCTAGAGCACTGCACGGGCTAGCCCGAAAGCCTGGGCCGGGTGAACAACTCTTGACTATGGCCCGGGCCGGGCTCGGGCCTAGGAGCTTCGGGCTTGGGTCGGGCCCGAATGAGGCCCGGACATGCTATTTGTGACTCCACAAAACTGAAGACTTTAGTAACTGCAGCCTTATGTAAATTTTAGGCTGGTGATAGCGCATCCCAATCTGACGGGAGAAAAAAATTCTAGTTTGCGTACGCTGTACATGCACTGTATTGATACAAAAGTAGACCGAGTCCAAATTTGGCCATATTGCGAAACGAGGATGCCTAAATTGTCGACTGAAACAATGACACCACTATATACACCAATAAAAATGACATGTTCCATGTGACACATAATTGCGCAAGAGCGTTACCCTTGCGGTTCAAGAATTTCTGTTTAAAACAAAGCTTCTAGTGTCGTCTACGTATTATGGTATTCCAGAAAGCCAATATACAAGCGTATCTCAATTTATATTCGCGCCAAGTTTATTAGCTGGAGTTCCATCACTGTACATCGCAATGATTACATGACACTCAAAAGTGAGGTAGCGATGTGTACGGGAGTGTTCCCTTATGCCTTCACTATATAGTGTTGCACAAGTACTTAGGAAGTGTAGTACTGTCGTTCACAACCCGCTGTAAAGCCCGAGCATAGTGATCAAAGGATCTGCTTTCTCTCTTTTTTTAGCAGCAACTTTAGCGGAACACCTGACGCAATGAAATTTTGCAATAACCTTCAAATTGATTTTCCATATCCTCCTTCCTAAAGCGCAAGCAGACGTGCCATTCTCGATGGTATGCAGTCGTCAGCCTGATCTCTCCGTATTTTCATCTCTATCTATTGTAGATTGTGTTTTCGTATCGAATTATTGAACAAGTATGGCGTGTTCTACTAGTAAAGAAATGCGCTCGTGCCGTGTTTCTTTCATATCCCTTGTTTTTTACGCTATTTATCGTCCATATGAAATAACAACTCGCCCAGCATTCAGCGCTTCTAATGAAGCGAAATATTTATTTCTCCTACAGTTACAGAATAGCCAGCAAAAGGGGACACATGGTAAATAGCTGCTTGATGCAGCTTGGACTCGAATTCAAGACCACCCTGAGTGCCCATTGATCCCAATATCTTCACAATAACCGAGAACTCGATCTAGCTTCGTATAACTCATGTGCTGAACCTTACCGAACCGGGCCGGGCCGGCGGATACATGACACTTTCGGGCTTGCGCTGGGTCTGGGCCTGGAAAAACGGCCCATGCAGTCCTCTGTGCATGCCGTCTCTTCTTTTCATTACAAGTCAGCACTTTTAAAGCCATTTTCCTCTTCCCCTAGGTTTAGAGAACATCGTTGTTTCCTACAGCACAATGCATTTGTGGATATGTGTACACAACATGGGCCACTGGGTATGTGCCTGAATACACAACTTGCTACTGGCTTCCTGTCGGACATTGTAGACAACTTAGGTCACTCGGTATGCCACACTGGGTATGTGCCCGAATGGACAACTTGCTGCTTCCCCGCAGGGGCGTCTGCGTCAGCAGGCGTTTGGTGTGTTGCGACACCACGTACCCGAGCACACGAGGGTTGGACCCTCCCGCGTCTAACCGTGCGCGGCTTAGCCGTGTCCGGGGAAAAGGGGATCCTGGGGGTTGAGCCAATGCCGGGTGTTTGGACCTTTACGGCCCATCGGCGGCAGCAACACACCCCTTTGGCCTCGGCTTCACGTAGACGGTACCCCCGGACTGACCCACCCGGGGGAAATCGGTAGTTGCCTTTTCCTGTCTCTCTCTCTCCCTCCAGCCTTCGCCTTTCTCTTACTTTTGGTCTTTCCTATCTTCTCCTAGCTTCCGATTACTTCCACTTTTTCCAGGCAGCAACGGTTAATCTTGTGTGAATAGCCAACCTAGGTTATCTCATATTTGGTTATAGTGATAACGTACAGCTGGCGTTTGCAGGACCTGTTTTTACAGTCCCTGTAGCATCCCCTTGTAGGGCTCCACGCTGGGTGGCTGGCGTTATTGCCGAAAATTACATTATTCTATGGCTAGTTCCTTTCCTCACCTTCCCGATCGCCCTCAGAAAAGAGGGCGCACCAAAGATGTTTTCCAGTTCCTTGGAGGTCAAAGACCGAACTTCCCACGGTACCATGTGATCCACTCAGAAAAATCCGATAAACAAGTACGAAACATTTCCCTTTTTCTAGTTTCCAGATCCTTAACTGATGTCCTTGGTCCCGGCTACAAGGTATCAAGGCTGGCAAGTGGTGATCTCCTGTTAGAGCTGCATGATCAGAAACAATACGAAAAGTTGCCCAGTCTAGTATCATTTGGGGATGTTCCATTGACAGTAACTCCACACCGCACTCTGAACACCACCCGTGGCATTGTCTAGGATGATGATTTGCTCCAGCTGACAGAGGCTGAGCTTTTGGAGGGCTTCAGTGAGCAGAATGTTGTCAATGTCCGAAGGATTAAGATGAGAAGGGATGGCAAAGAAATTCAAACGAAGCACTTAATACTCACATTCGGTTAAAGTATTCTGCCCGAGTTTGTAGAGGCCGGGTACATCAAGCTCCGTGTCAGACCATATGTGCCAAATCCCCTAAGATGTTTCAAATGCCAGCGTTTCGGCCACAGTTCGCAGAGCTGCCGGGGGCGCCAAACATGTGCGAAATGCAGTGCCCAAGAACACACCTCTGAAGCTTGTAAGAACGCTCTCCACTGTGTAAACTGTGATGGGGAGCACGCCGCGTACTCGCGGTCGTGCCCATCCTGGAAAAAAGAAAAGGAATTGTAACAATAAAAGTAAAGGAAAATATAAGTTTCAAGGAGCCACGCAGGCGGGTATCTTACCTGCCGAAGAAAACCTTTGCCGATGTGGCTCGTCAGGGGGCAGCGCCACAACGGTCTTCGGCGGCTGTCCGACCCACACCCAGTGAGGCGGCAGTGACGCAATCCCCTCCCCCCCCCCCCCGGCGGCTGCAGCTAGCGCTGCTACGCCAACCCAGCAGACGGGGCCACAGACCGCGAAGGTGGGCGCCGCCGAGGCTGCCCCAACCTCCCCGCCCCCTTCCAGCGCTGGCAGCAGCCGGCGCAGCCAAATCCCTCAGGAAGCCCAATCGACCTCCGGGCTGGTGGGCGCAGGGGTCTTGCCCTCCAAGGCGGGACTCTCTGTGGTAACTTCTCGCTCGCAAGAGCACGTGTCCCGCACCTCACAAGAGGCGATGGACACTACACCTATCCCCACGGCGCGCCAAGCGCCTAAGGAACAGCGAGGCTCCCTCGAACGCTACAGAAAGGGCAAAACCCCGGTTACAGGGCCTCAAAAGAGCTCTAATCTAATCTCTGAAATCTCTGCAATTAATATTTCTATTTCTGTACACGCAGCACCTAGTTACTACCAACATGGATACACAGATAATTCAATGGAACGTCAGAGGTCTCCTTATAAACCTTGATGATGTGCAAGAACTCATCCACAAACACAATCCAAAAGTGCTGTGTTTACAGGAAACACACTTAAAATCAAAGCACACAAACTTTCTCCGACAGTATATAACTTTTCACAAAGATCGCGATGATGCTGTCGCATCATCGGTCGGTGTCGCAATTGTTATCCATAAGAGCATTGCGTGTGAACTTTTACAGCTACAAACGTCTCTTGAAGCAGTGGCGGTTCGAGCTGTTTTCCTAAACAAACTCATCACCATTTGCTCGCTTTACATACCCCCGCATTACCAATTAAACAAACATTAATTTCAGTCAGTTATAGACGAATTGCCAGAACCTTATGTTGTTCTTGGCGATTTCAATGCGCACTGCTGCCTCTGGGGCGACTCTCGTATAGACGCGCGAGGTCGTCTTGTTGAACAGTTCCTTTTTTCTTCAGATGCGTGCTTGCTGAATAAGAAGGAACCCACATATTACTCTCTAGCAAACAGAACCTCTTCTTCAATAGATCTTAGTATAGTTTCCCCGTCTATACTGCCCGAACTCGAATGGGAAGTTGCGAACAATCTTTACGGGAGCGACCACTTCCCCATACTGCTAAGAACATCTAAAGAAAACGAATATCCTCCATAGGCTGCTAGGTGGAAGATCGATACGGCCGGCTGGGAGAAATTCCGAACTCTCCCTAGTATATCATGGAATGACATGTCTTCTTTAGGTATTGATGCTGCTGTGCAGTATCTTACAGCCTTCATTATAGATGCTGCATCTAAATGCATATCTGAAGTAAGTGGCTCGGCATGCAGACGGCGTGTCCCGTGGTGGAACGACGTATGTAGGATCGCTTGTAAAAAACAAAACAAAGCGTAGGGGCTGCTCCGCGCTTCTCCCACTGCAGAGAATCTTGTGAACTTTAAAAAAGTAAAGTGCCAGAGCAGGAGAACCCGCCGACAGGCCAGAAAAGAAAGTTGGCAGAAGTTTTCATCGAGTATTAACTCGCTTACAGATGAGGCCAAAGCCTGGAACAGGGTTAATAGGATTAGAGGGCGGCAAACATATTCACTCCCTCTGGTAAACACACAGGGCGATACACTGCAAGATCAGGCAGACTCACTTGGGGAGCACTTTGAGAGTGTGTCAAGTTCGAACCATTATTCGCAATCCTTTCTGAAATATAAACAAATAGAAGGATGTAAGCCGCTCATAAGAAAATGTCCATGGAATGAACCGTACAACTGTCCTTTTAGTATTGCCGAGTTGAGAGCTGCCTTGAGCTCATGCAAGAGCTCTGCACCGGGATCTGACAGAATCATGTATGAAATGATCAAAAACCTACACAATGACACCCAATTTACACTACTCACAATTTTCAACACCATTTGGGGTGCAGGATACCTTCCAACTGCATGGAAAGAAGCCATTGTGGTTCCTGTTTTGAAACAAGGCAAAGATCCTTCCTCAGTGGCAAGTTACCGCCCGATCGCCCTCACAAGTTGCCTTTGTAAGGTATTTGAAAAAATGATTAATCGGCGACTCATCCATTTCCTTGAACTGAGCGAAATGCTTGATCCCTATCAGTGCGGCTTCCGAGAAGGGCGCTCCACAACCGATCATCTCGTACGTGTTTATACATAAACAGTTCTTCTTATCAATATTTCTCGATATGGAAAAGGCGTATGACACAACGTGGTGTTACGGAATCTTAAGAGACTTGTCATAAATGGGCATCCATGGTAATATGCTAAAATTTATAGAAAGCTACCTGTCCAATCGTACCCTCCGGGTAAAAGTCGGCAATGCACTCTCACGTCCTTTTACGCAAGAAACCGGTGTACCCCAAGGAGGCGTGCTCAGCTGCACGCTCTTTACCGTGAAGATGAACACGCTTCGTGCTTCATTACCACCGGCCATCTTTTATTCTGTCTACGGGGACGACATTCAAATAGCTTTGAAATCCTGTAACCTCGCAGTGTGCGAGATACAGGTACAGCATGGCCTGAACAAAGTGTCAAAGTGGGCAGACAAAGATGGATTTAAGATCAATCCTAACAAAAGTTGGGCTCTTTTTACAAGAAAGAGAGGCCTGATCCCAGGTCTTTGCTTAGAACTGTGTGGACTACAGATACCTGTAAACAAAGAACACAAATTTCTAGGTGTTATACTTGACTACAGACTCACTTTCGTCCCCCACATTAAACATATTGAAGAAAAATGTCTAAAAACAATAAACATAATGAAACTTCTATCCCAGACTACATGGGGTAGTGACAGGAAGTGTTTAATCAAGCTCTACAAGAGCCTCATTCGATCACGATTGGATAATGGTGCCGTGGTTTATCACTCTGCCGCCCCGAGCGCGCTAAAAATGCTAGACCCAGTCCACCATCTAGGAATCCGGCTGGCCACTGGCGCTTTCAGAACAAGTCCCATTGAAAGTTTATATGTAGCATCAAATGAGTGGTCACTTCATCTGCAGAGAACATGCATCAGCCAAACATAATTTCTGAAAGTCCGCTCTGATCCTTAACATCCGTGTTTTAATACCATTAACGATATGACATATGCTACACTCTTTCGTAATCGTCCCTCCGTAAAACAACCTTTCTCCCTGCGTGTGAGGGAGCTTAGCGCTGAAATGGATGTCCCAATGCTCAAACATCGCCTAATGCCTCCAGCTAAGCTGCTACCTCCTTGGGAGTGGCAGATGATACAATGCGATTTTACTTTCATGCAAGTTACAAAGCACGCTCCAGAGATTGAAATCCAAATGCATTTCCGGGAACTCCAGTACAAACACTCCTGCACGGAGTCCTACACAGACGCATCGAAGTCACACGACGGGTGTCCTATGCAGCCGTCGGTCCATCCTTATCGGAAACCGATGTACTGCATCCAGAAACTAGTATCTTTACGGCTGAGGCCTACGCACTGTTGTCGGCTATAAAGCATATAAAGAAATCAAAACTCCAGAAATCAGTTATTTATACTGACTCCCTTAATGTTGTGAAGGCCTTGATGTCATTCTGTAACCACAAAAATCCAGTAATTAATGAACTCTATTCCGTCCTATGTAAAGCATATATATCTAACCAACATGGGATTATATGCTGGGCGCCTGAACATAGGGGCATCGAGGGTGTTGCATCTGGGTCGCAAGCCCCAAGCGTAGCGTTGGCCTGGCGGCCTGGGGCACAACTGGAAGCATCCGAAGGTCCAGGCAAAGCATGAGTCGACTGCTAACAGAACAACTTGTTTATTCTAGCATCGCAAAAGTGCAGGCGGTCAGGTCGACCGAAGTGGAGAGACGGGAGAGCACGCTACTCGACAGAAGAAATCGGAGCCTCTCTCTTGGCGTCCGGGGGCAGCTGCTTTTATACTCTCGGAGCTGAGGGCAAGAAGGAACGGCTCTGGATGGGGCGCACGTGACGGCGGGGCACGGACACGCTGAGAGACACGTTGAGACAAGAAGTGACGCATCCGCCGGGCCGGCGCCGGTCAGACCTCCTTGCTTCACCGTTGGGGAGCTCCTCTCCCCGGCTGCCGCGCTTTGACAAGCGTGGGCACCAACATGCACACACACACACACACACACGCACACACGAAGACACGTGGCATTGAAACATGCCTGGACGCGCTTGGCGGGGAGGCGTTGCGGCAGCGCTGAACGGGCCAAAATGTCCGCCGCTTTGAACGAAGCCCCGGCGTCCGTTGCATCCGCGCCGGCTATACCGCGCGTCGTAGGCGAAACGTAACAAGGGTAACGTTCTAGCGGACCAGATGGCCACATCAATTTCATTGCATGCAGTTAATTTTACTGCTTCCGTCCCTGTCACAGACCTGAAGCCTTTCTTAAGAAGGAAACTGCGGAACTACTGGCAACGCTTGTGGGACCTGGAAACAAATAATAAGCTGCATGTAATAAAGCCACAATTAGATTTCTGGCCTCCTGTAAGAAAATCACGCCGGACAGTTGTCCTATTCTGTGGTCTAAGAATAGGACACACATTTGGCACACATAACATTTTACTCACCGGAAACGAGCCTCCAACCTGTGGTAGATGCGGGGAGAGGCTGACCGTCCTCCACGTCCTTCTGGAGTGTCGGCAAGCCGAATCTGAAAGAAAGAAACATTTTCCCTTAGCATACCGGCAGCACATCCCCCTTCATCCTGTTATGTTACTCAGTGCAGAACCGCTCTTTGATACCAACGCTGTCGTATGTTTCCTGAAAGAAGTTATGCTACATGTTATTAGCCCCATTAGTTTGTAGCGCCTCCTCTCTTCAGAGGATGCCACTGTGATAATTATTTTGAATAGCACATGCCTCTCGGCCCTTGTGTTTCAAGGGCTCTGGCGAGGCAGTAGTGCTCTAAGCAATTTAGCATCTCGCATATTTTATATAATGCATCATTCTTTCTTAATGCATTTTAGTGATCATAGTACACGTCATTAATAATTGCCATAATTTTATTACGTGTGCATTTTATGCAATTTACGCCAACTCTTTTAGGCCTCTTTACAGCCACGTCACATTAAATTCAAAGAACCCATCAGACCACTACATATTCATTACCACTTGCATGGCGCTCTTTGGCCATACCTGGCCCTTGCGCCATTAAACCTCAAACATCAATCAATCCGTGTTCTGGCTCATATGTATATGCCACGAGGCCGCGATGAAATTCTGGGCCCGTTTTCTCTCTCTCTCTCTCTCTCTCTCTCTCTCTCTCTCTCTCTCTCTCTCTCTCTCACACACACACACACACACACACACACACACACACACACACAAAACTACCGCTAGAGTAGGCCAATCGTGATGTCGTACATAATATTATCGAAGGTGGTCACCCAATGCGAAGCAGCACTTACGAACGAATATCTTTGTGAATTGTGGCTCCTTCTTATTACAGAAACAGTGCACGAAGTGGACTAGGCGGAGAGCGACTATCGCACCGTGTTGCGGCCACTGCTTATGATAACACGGGTCGCGTTATGGCGTTAATTCGATTTCACGAGTCACTTGAGATATCGTAATGGGACAGCGAGACATTGAAAAATGACTCCGAATACCAGCCGACAAAAGAGTCCACAACTTCATCACTGATCTTGAAATGGCAGACAGATTCACCCATACAGAAGCTTATCGCGAAGTGCATGCACGTGGGCCGCGCGAGCTTGTGCCACCCTGCGCGTGAAGTACGGCTCACATCTACTAACTGCTGGGCTGCCTTACATCCTGCAACGAAACTCTATGTAGCTTGGGCCTCCATATTCAAGAAGACTCATGCAACGACCTCGAAGAGCTGAGCGTCGTCATCGCTCTAGTGGTCCGCGCGGATTCGCCACGGGACGTCTTCGGGCTCATAGCGCCAACTGCTCATGTAGCATTGGTGCATCGTCGCTGTGCACTTGAACGACGTGGTGTCGGCTACCAGTGTCGCTTTCGATGAGCTCTCGTCGATGCCGACACCAAGAACGCTGGCCGTCATCGTGTTTAGATTCGAAGGAGAGGCAATGTGATAGCGAACGTCTCGCCGAGCTGGTCCGGTTAGTGGACGTTACTTTACGAGTAGAACACCATTTCTTCATCGGCTTCTACCATCGTGGCATCATTCATGCGCCACTTCCCGTCGACCTGCTGGAGCAGAGCAGGAAGCGAGACCCGCGGCCCTGAACGACAAAGACTTTGCTATTCACATAAGCTTGGCGGAGAGGCTATAGTCGTAGCGCTGCCGAACAACAGCAGCATCGAATTCACCATGTAGGATCCAACGTGTTCACACGCGGTCACAAATTCGAGTTGTTGGATCTATTCGCACTAATATATATATATATATATATATATATATATATATATATATATATACACATATCAGACTGGCCGAAAAGGAGACGGCACTGAGACAGTTGACTCAGGACGTGGCTGGCTTGAACACTGAGGAAGGAAGAAAAACGAGAGAAGAACGGCAGAGAGGTTAATCAAATTAACAGCTGGGTCCTATTGCATATCTTAGTTGGAGCCATCTGCGAAGTAATTTTGTCGGAGGAGCGAGAGCGGAGTGACTATGCAGATCACACGCTTGGCTGGGATCACTGGCGAAATGGTCGCCTCGAGCAAAAACATGTGCAGTCTCATCCTGCGATGCCGGCGTATTCGCGATTGATGGGCGGCTTATTGGCCGGACTCGCGGCCCATCGCTTATTACAGAGTTATGTAGTCATGGCTGTCAGGGTTGAAAAAAAAACAGCACCTTCAAGAGACTGATCCTCGGCCTCTATATTTTTAGATCGTAAATGTCACGTTGTTAAATGTCATTTGCGCCCTATAGCGGACGATATTTCTACGAGGTGAACGTTCCCGATGGCAGCGGTCTCCAAGCGGTCTATTCTTACGAAGCATAGACTGATATAAGCATACATTGTTCGTAAAAAAAAAACTATCACGTTGACCGCTCAAGACGTGAAAGTACTTCAGTCATTCCAGGTACCGGAATTCATCACCTGGGTTGTTTCGCTCGTCGGAAATGTCGGCTCTCTATACGGAGCCTTCGGTGGCCGGGCACCGGGCGGCCACGTCGCTTCGCTTCGCGTGCGGTTCAACCGTTAAGATAAAGACCTCTACAGCGTTGCAGCTGATTACATAGCAGCAACATGTCGATGATAGAGGACATAGAGCTGTATGCCAAGAATGTCTACGAGGAATTAGCGCATCAAGAACCAGGGCCCCGTATTTAAAGAAAGCTCGCAGTTTCGACCGAAAGGCGAAGCATCGATCGATTGCGATAGCAAATTAATGGACAGCTATACGAAGTAAGGATAGTAGTTTTATCGGCCGTATAGACTTGTAAACATAGGCACACTAACTAAATTAACAAGCATTGTGTCACGCGCTGACAAGCAAACATGAACACATCTAGCTCGATGACCGCGGAAACTCGCTGTCAAAGCGCCGGATTGAGGAAGCGCCGCAGCAGCAACGAGCGAATTGACCTTCGTGCTGCGTCTCACATCAATGCGGAATAAGCCGCGGAAACACAGCGCTCGGCGGACTCTGTCCCCGTCGCAGATGGCTTTCGAGATACAGCGGCCCGGGTGTGCGCCCGGGCCGCCCGGAGTAGAACGTGCACCCCACCTCCCTACCTTCCTTACGGAGCCTTGTGCGCGATGGAAGACGACGCGCGTCCTCCCCGCTTTCCTCCATTGCGTGCGCGAAATTAAGCCGCGATCACCGGCTTCCCCTCGCACGCTTTCACTCGCCCATACAGCATACGGCGCGCGGCGACGATTTTGTCGCTCTTGCACTTTATACGGAACTTCACGTCGACGGCGACTAATGCGTCTGAAGTGTCCATATAATTGCTACCGCAGTAAAATGTTCTTACGCTAAAAAGTGTTCGTAAGAGCAGATGCCAGCCGATCGTGATGTTGGGCATATATTGGCAAAGGCGGCCTTCCAATGGCAATGAGCACTTACGAACATAACGCTTAGTGGATTCGGCCCCAGATTGCTCGCCAAACTCGCCTTATCGATGCCGTGGAATCGAAACCCGACATCACCAAATTGAAACTGCAGGTAAAGATCTTGGAAGCCAACCAGTGCCCACTCACCACCCATTCCGCAGTGGATAGCCGAAGGCTTTACGAATTATCTCTCGGAGAGAGCTCAAGTGGGAATATTGCGAAGCATTTATTCGTTGTCTGTTGCCAGGGCTGCCGCTAAATCACAGCCTCAGCGTTGTGGTACGCTCGGGTGGCGGACGTATACGTGACGTCACTCGTCGCAACTGTAGTCTCGCGGAGAGAGCCACCAAAAGCCGAATTCACGAAGTTTTTCATTCGTAAGTGTTATTGCCCATTGGCTGGCTGCCTCCGCTAATGCGAGTTCAGCACCAGGATTGAGTGGAATTTACTCTTACTAACAATTCTAGCGTAATAACTTTTTGTCCATATGGGCGCAGATCCGTAATAGCCTACCGTGCAACCACAAACTGCGTATGCGCACTGTAGCTAGTCTCGGAGCACCCAAGGCTGGTCGAGATAATTGGACAGAAAGAGGGGCGTTACTGTTGTATCCTTCTTTATTGTTTCAGTTTCGTTTCTTTCAATGTACGCATTGTCATCGTCATTCAATATGTTTTGCTATATAAGTGGCTTTACTGTGAGGAATAATTTGTCTTAATGCATCGACGTCCTTGCCCAATCGAGATGAATAGTACGAAGCTGGGGTGCTATGCAGGATGCGCCGAGTTTCTCGTTCACCCGAGTTTTACCCGAGTTTGCTCGACGGCAGTCAGTGAACGGAGATAGCGCGGAACGCGCCGAAGGTGCAGGCAAAAAAATATGTAGACAAAAAGCCGCGTATGACAACATGAGCGCACCCTGCGCGGCACGCTGCTTCCACGTTTCAAGCGCAGAAGACTGCACAACGAAACGCGCTAGCGCCACGTATTGTTATCAACGGATTATCGCAACTTAGCGAAACCGTGACTGTCCCGCTGTCTGTCTGCACACTTGCCGTGAGCCGCTTGCCACGCCTTTCCCGGGCGCGTCAAGGGCGTGCCTTTTCTTTCGGGCGCTATCTTTCTTTCCTCCATCGAATGCGAACAGGGTACATGCGGCGCATTCTTGCACCCACACTTTCACTCAAACGAATACGTTAAAGTACAACAAATAAAATAATGAACATTTTTATTTCTCTAAGCATCTGTTTTTTGTTTTCAACGCTGGAAATTTGTGATGACAAACGCAGATCGAGCAAATTATTAAATTTTGCACTTCTTGCCGCGAGTGGCGACAGTGAGGCGAAAGCTTAGAAGCGGTACATTGAAGCGGGTCGCGCGCACGAGGGCGTTCATACGGTGATAAGTCGCCTAGGGACGCTGCAGAGCTATTCTCAATAATGTCGGTCATGATCCATGGAGGGTCATGGCCACTCTTTCTCTATTAGGGGAATAAAAACGCAGCGCCGCGGTACGGCTGTTCATCGCAGGCGCTTCACTAGGCCATTAAGGCTCCCGGTTTACCGGCTAAAAACGACACAACGGCTGTCGTTGCGAAACGGCGGTATGTTATTGTAGAGTGCGTAGTGACGCAGTTCAGTGAAAATGTACCAGTTTATCTTTGTGCGCGAAGCCTCTGCGATACATTGCGAAAAGTGCGTGCTTCCCCAGCGACACAATTCATCGCTTGCCCAGTGAAGGTGCCTCTGAGCGCATGTACGCAGTATATGAGTGTGTTGTGCAGTCGAAGGTGCTTGCAGATTACCTCTGCTGGAGCCAGCAGCGATCGCAGATGGATATCGTAACGACACCGTAGCACTCGCATTTTGGCAGGTGAGGCATAGAGAAAGAAATTTCAACAAGAGCGGACACTCCCATAGAGCCCAGCGGCCGAATTGACTGTAGCACACCAAGCGGATGTTGTTGACTCCTTCCGGTTTCGGTTTTGGGCGCGCGCGTTTTGAACACCAGTTGGTACACGCCGCGCCGGCTCCGCTGCTCGGCGCGGCATTTTTTTTTTTTTTCTTCGCTTCTGCTGAACCTCGCGTGGCCTTGGCGTGGAATCGTTTCATTATTACGTAGAAATGATTGCGATTGACCTTTACAAGACTGCACCGAATCTGTCAGGTGCAATTTCATAAAGAAAACGAAAGACGTCTTCTGAAATGATGAAATGTTTATTTTGCTCTATATAAATGCTCGTTCCGGGCTTCTTCTGCATTCATCGAAAGTTGTGGCACCAGGTAAGCAGCAGTCGTTGCCGTACGATGCTCCACCGGATCCCATCAGCTGAAAGTAAATTACAAGCATGTATCATTTTGGCATATTGACCTAACAGGAGTATTTCGTGTAGAGGCGAAACGTGCGTAAGTGGTGAATGAGCGGCATTACAGATAAATTCACTTTTACGTACATTTCGCAGGAAAGACTCCTCCGAAACAATGCCATAAAATCTGAACATGCGATTTTCAAGCACCCCTCCTTTCCCTGGCATTATTTCCTGCACTTTAAGTGCACAAATACACGGGTGACTGCGCGTTTCCAAAACAACTTGGCCTCAGTCGACACGATGGTACGCGAAGTACACACACAGGCTCAGCCAGACCATGTTACACGCTCGCAGAATGCCTTCTAATCGCACTCAAGTCAGACTCGTGGGTGCAAAGCCTGTTTTCAGTCGCTCATAATACGTAAATGTCATGTTCTTGAGCTCCTCCGTGTTATCTTTTACGCGTCCTGCCGGCGCATGCAACACTTCCGTGTTATCACTCTCGGCAATCGCTCGTCGCGTTTTCGAGAAGCGTGAGTACCGAAATAAGGTATATCTTGTTGCAGGGCTATAAAATGCGTCACAAACTTGTCCCACTAAAATTCAGTACACGCAAAACTAACTCACTATGGCCGGCTTGCTTTTTTGCTAACACCTTCACAACCCCAGGCGCGGCGAGCAAGCCTTAAGATATCCCAAAAAGTTACCAGATAAATTACAATACTTTTTCGGGTCAGAGAATGCGTCACGAACTTCTACCAGTAAGATCCAGTACACGCGAAACTAACTGCGGCACACAGCCGAGCTGCTTTTCGCTAACTGCGTCAATAAGCCGGGCGCGGCAACCGTGCTTCTAAACTACCCCAAATATAACGACGCTAGTTACAATAATGTTGGGGGCCACAGAATGCGCGAAAACTTGTCTGTCTTAGGCGCTACGACGCAGTACACGCATGTACACGCGCAAATGCCTCACACGGCCGAGCCGGTTTTCGCTTACTGCGTCAATAAGCCGGGCGCGGCAAGCGTGCCCAAAACCTACCGAAATAAGTTACAGTAATGTTGGGGCTCATAGAAAACGTCGCAAACATCTCCCAGGACGAGGCATTAACTCAAATTAACTGCGCCAGGACGGCGGAGCCGTTTCTCGCTAACTGCGCCACTCGAACTAAGCTTAAATGTGCTTAAAATGCGCCGCACACTGTCAAACACAATTTCTCACCTTGCCGTAGTCCAGTAGTGCAGTGGTGCCGTGTCAAAATGCAGACGATACGCAAGAAAAGCATAGAGAAGGCCGGGAGCCCAAAAACATGGGCTATATCCAAAACAGACGGGCCGCCGAGCACGCGAGCTTCGCACGTACGGCCGGCCTCGCTCACTCCTGCATGCGGCCTGTCTGGCGCATGACGTATGCACGCGCGTCTGGCGTGCCGCTAGCTTGTTGCTAGGCAACGCAACAAAAAGTTGCAAAGTGTAAGTTCTTTTACACGCAAAACTTTTTCACTTTTAGTGGGAAAGAATAAAAAAATAAAACGTTGTCTGGAAGTTTATTTCACATTCTTTTTTTTTCTGATGCTCGCGTCAACTAACGGATGTTGTTGAAACTAGGCGTGACGTCTTTCCTGTTGCCAGTTTTTGAAGAGTGTCCCCTCTTGTTGAATTTCTTTCTCTATGGGTGAGGGCTCTTGTGTGCAGTTATGAAATCAGATTTCGAACGGAGAGAGGTGTTGGAACTGTTGAGTGCGCAGTGCTTGTGATGAAGAAATGCCATTGCACTGGGTCTAGAAGAGCGAGCGATTCTCAGACGCTGATCGTGTTTACGACGCTGTGGCTCCGTTTCATCACCGATGACAGAGCAGCCATCTCAGACGACTGCTGCAATACGCACTCCTCAGCATCGTCGTCCCCCTCGCCGCATCGACGCCTTGTAAGCACAGTGACGTGCCGATAATTATTTACTGTGCGCTACGCGCCACAATGCAGGCCATGAAACCGTGTTGTGCAGCCATCTCAGCCCGAGAAGATGTATAAGCCAGCGACAGTCAACGCTTTGTTTTCGATAGTGGTGCTCAGTACATCACCGATGACAGTGCGTTGTGCGCGTTTTATGTCGGCCGTGAAGATTGTTGATGCCTCTCAGCTCGACACCGCGTCGCTGTTGCCGGAAGATAAGTTGGGCGTGGCCCAACTGTAGTGGGTGCGCGCACAAGAGTTACATGCCTCGCGCGGGGCGTGACCTCTGGTTTTGATTGACAGGCGAACTCGTGCTAAACTCGTACATCGCGAAACCCCCTCCGAGTTCAACTCGGGAACATGGCGGCGGCAGCAGCAGCCTGTTTCATTGCATCCAGCGGCAGCAAGCGTCAGTATGAGCGTCTGGACCCGTTCACCTACATGACCGACGGGGAGTTTCAGCGTCATTTTCGCCTGTCGAAGACATCAGTGCGCTGGCTGTGCGACGAGCTAGGCGAAGACTCTCGTCTGCGGAGACAGCGTGGCGGGCTTCATTCGCTCACCGTCGTAGAGCAAGTCATCTGTGCGCTCTGTTTCTACGAGACTGGGAGTTTTCAGAGAAGCGTCGGCGCCGAGCGTTACATTGGACGCCATCAAACTACTGTTAGCCACTGTGTCAGAGATGTGTCTGACGCGCTTATCGATGCGGCAGTGCGTAAGCGGTGGCTAGCTTTCCAGAATACTGCGGCTGAGCGGGCACATATAAAAGAATGCTTCCTACTTCGTGGGAACATTACGAACGTAGTCGGCTGTGTCGATGGAACGTACGTAAGAATTAAGGCGCCTTCAATGTCAGCGTTACTGTGATTAACATTGAAGCAATGTTTAGACACGCCATATTGCCAAATTCGTCACTTCTGTGTAGCCGACTTAATTTTTGTGTTAGCGACATCTCACATGCGGCTGCTAATGATACTGACTTTTTCGCTGGTTGATGACTTTTTGCCGATTGTTCTACTTGTCTGTCAGGGTGCCTTCCAAATGGCTCACTTTCTTGGGAAAGAGGTTAATTAAGTATAAATAGATAAATGGATATCACAAATTGTGTGAAGTAACCTATGAATCCTAATCTCATAAAGAACTTGGGGTTCTTCATTGGTGAAGTTACTTAGTATGCACAATGCTGAATTTTGGTCATGCGTTATCTATCGACCGCACTATGAAACAGCGAGGCATTGCACAATTTGTTGCAGCGCGAGATGTGGATGTTGCGCCAAGCCGGTTGTGCCTATGCATTTGTGGCGAAATGAAAATGCATTGAGAATCTTAGTGTGTTGGCTTGCATGAAGAAAATACTTCAGATTGTTTGCTCTGTTCACCGTCGATGCATGTGCCAGAGGTTCAGTGTATGTTCTTATTTTGGAGGGGCGGCGTTATTCTGGATGGATAAATTGTATATTTTCGTCTCATAATGGGGCTCTAACTCTTAAGCAGTAGAATAATGCGCATCCAGTGCTCTGCAGAACTCTCTGTACATGATGTCATGAACCACCAAGGCAAAATTACACATCGGGAGAAATGTGGTGCAGATGCCAATG
Source organism: Dermacentor variabilis (assembly GCF_050947875.1). NCBI lineage: Eukaryota > Metazoa > Arthropoda > Arachnida > Ixodida > Ixodidae > Dermacentor > Dermacentor variabilis. The sequence goes on from NW_027460346.1 coordinate 7,938,627, forward strand.
AAAAGTGCGTCTTTAACCCACCATGATAAAAATAAAATTGCAGAGCAAATAGACCATTTGTGCAGCTTTAGAGCAATGATTGCACAAAACGTGATATGCTCAAACGAGTAAACACTTGCTGCAATGCCAAAGTAGGCTGAGCGACATGCAGCGTATATTGGCATTGAACATGTCTCGTAACCATTATTTTTATTGTAAGCCCTCGCTGTCACACCTTTCCCTCCGGCACTCCCTTTACTTAAACGTACACTGCATTTCCTTTGGTGTCAGGAATCAAAGGGGCAAGCATTAACCAGCCTTGCAGCAGCAAGACTGGTTAATGCTTGCCCCTTTGATTCCTGTGAGTTTAGTGGTAAAGAATTAGGCACGTGCATACATAAACCTGTGCTGCAAAATTTAACATTTGTGATTTTTTGGAGAGCTAATTTGTGTTGGGAAATTTCAAATATGTGCACCATTGTGGCCTAATAACTAGAGCATTGGTGATGTTGAAGACTGGGTGTATTGGTATAGTAGCTTGAAGTTTAATTGCACAACAGTTCGACGGGACACAAAGAAGAGAAATACACACAGCAGAATGCTTTGCTGTGTGTGTTATTCTTCTTTTTGTGCCGTTGAATTGTTGTGCGATCCAACTTCAAATAGAGCATTGGGCTTCCTTGGTGCAGGACCGAGGAAGTGTGAGCTATTCGACAACATGCCAGTGCGTTGCTACACAATTATGGAAGTCAGAAGGTTTGCAAACCAAGCTTTGCTTTCAAATCCACCTGCTCATGTTATACAAGCACTGATTGAAAGAACCATCATACAAAATAATGGTGAAATCAATGGCCTGTGAAAAGTGTAATTTGTATATCGACACTGTTGACATAACAGGTGCCATACTGGCCTCAAAATTGTACTGGACAGAGCAGTTTGTTTCCTATGTGAAGCACAACCTCCCATTACATGCTGTGCAGACAACCAAGCTCAGTTTGTTTTGACGTGCTACACAACATTCACTGTAATCTGTTTTTGATTCTAAAGAAGTGCCAAACACCACCTCTTTTTCAAGGACGTCATGGGAATATTTGGCGAGACCTTTTGCAGCCCCTCATAATGGAAGTGTGGCCAGCCAGCTTTGCTGGGATGCCTTTATAGATTTCTGCTCCTGATCATTGTGTGCTATCAAGTTGCAGAAGTCTATGCAACTGGTGCAAGGCATTACGTGTTTCTATAGTCGGATACAACTTTAGGAGGCTGCGGAATCTGCACTTTAAGGCAGGTGAACACAAGCCTTCACCGATGGGCACGCACTCTAGACTGACATCGTGCCGCCAGACAGACTAATACCTGCTCGTTGGAGAGGGACTATTTCTTTAGACGTGGAGGCAATCGGCTGCTGCGTTTTGGTCATCTGGGCGGGGCCCCTCCTGTCTTCTGAAGTTTTTTCCGACTGTAAAGGATGCTGCTTTTTGTACATCACAAAAGGACAAAGTGTACAATTATTTGGCCTATGAAATGGATACATCCTAAGTGTGCTATGCAAGGGCTTAAGATGTGTGAAATATAGTACATGCAATTATAAGACAATGTTAAAGAATATGTGGTATCGAACATGCATGTAATGGCACATTTGAATCGGGGTGTGTTGCAGTCATATGCACAGTCTATAGGTGATAGCATTATTAAGCTCCTGCTGTTTCCTGTCTTCATTGTGAATTACACACACCATTCATCTTGTGGCTAATCAACACGCACTGTATTCTTGCACATAGAAAGAACAAACAGCACAATGACGTGTATGCTGCATTAGTGTATTTCTTATTTACATGGTCCAAGAGTGGCACAGGTTGTCCTATGTTTTTGCCTATTTTGAAGGGACACCAATGCATGTTACAAGTCTCCTAATATGCACGTCACAATGTTTACTGCAATAATTTTATTCATGTTCTTGAATAATAAACAAAATATTAAACTGAAAGCTCCTTTATAAGGTGCCTTCTGTGGGCTCGACAGGAGAGCAGTGAGGGCACCGATACTACTCTTGCAGAGCAGCCCTCTGGACCTCTGGCACACTCTCAACAGCACGTGCCTGGTGCTCGCCTACTGCCACCAGGCGGTTGAGTGCCTCCAGCAGCAGAATGTTTTGCTGCAAAAAAGTGTATTGGAATGAATCAGCCGCATACAAACCATTATTTACAAAGAAAAATGCTCGTTGCACTATTAGTACTAAGTTCCCTTAACTGTGGACACCTCTAGTGTAGTATGCATAATAAAACAATGCGTTGGGACAACGTTGCTTTATTTTTCATAACTGGGGTTTTCTTTTTCAGAGCAAATTGTCATGTTAATTAGTGTGCCAGCAGCTAAGGTGGCCCTGCACCTTCACGAGTCTCTACTGTCAGCACCACAAACCTATTTTTGCTCGCTGCAAAACAAATGCCTCACCCTACAATCCCGTCTTATGCGAGCTGATTGCATCCTATGCCTACAAACATCATACTATTGTCCCATTACGCAATTTTCTACCACCCTCGGCTGTAGTTCTCTCTCCTTGACATCCATTCTGTCACGCTTATGTAATCACCTGTTATGAATTGGCAACAAGTGATCGATTACGTGCATGGCCTACCTGCTGATTCCTTTTTTTTTTCTTAATCTCAACTAGCATATCAGTTGCCACGGTTTACTACACCACTGTCTTCCTGCCTTAATGCTATCTCCAACAATTTTTGTTACTTCGCTTTCTGCACAGTCATTGACATCTCAAGTTTCTTTGTTGACCTCCAGGTTTATGTCCCATATTGCATAACCGGTAGAATGCAATGATTCTAAACTTTTTTCAAGGATATCGGTAACGTGGCGATCACGATTCGGTAATGCCTTCCATGTGCTGTTCAACCCGTGAAATTTTTGTATAAGTTTCCTGCTTTATATCAGTACCTGCTATTAATATTTCACCTGGATAAAGATACTCTTCCATAAATTTTGCGGGCTTAATGTCACTCATGAATTTCTGTTATCTCGCCAAGTTAGTGAAGGTTACCTTCATCTTTTCCATATTTTCGCGGGCCCACTTGCATGTAGAAGCACGAACACTCATTGGTTTTCACTGCCTTCTTTAAACTGCTGGACATTCAGTTCGTTACTACGAAAGCGACTTAATCCGTGCACTCTTATTATGCTAAATATCAAACAGTAGAAATATACTTATCTGCAGTTTGTCGATGTCTCCTTCACTGTGTTGGTAGCGAGATCCATCGTCGGTACCACCTCCTTGTCGCATCGTAGCTATATAAGATGTAATGTAACACTATGTAATGTTCGTGGCGCTCGCAGAAGCAGCACCGGACAAGTTGTTTCTTCAGCACTGCGCCGTGAACAGTAGGTGCGCGTTGCGATCTGTAAAATCGCCGAAGCTATTGGCAGTCTTTCGGGGTGCACGGAAAGATTGCTCACGGAGGAACAGAACTATCCAAGAAATAGTGGTCATCGTCGAGCTTGATCACTACGTCGCGCACTGCAAGCTCGTTGTACGAGTTTGTTTACACTGGGCGCCTCCGATGAGTAGCCGCCATGCTCGCCCGGTGAATGGATGTGATGGCGCCACCACAGCGTTCCCTCGTGGTATAATGCGAAGCGTACTAAATTACAAATTAGTCTAATGCACATTCAGTGTACATGTTGTAAGCTTTAAAATGCTTCTAAACCACGTTAAACTAACTGATAATATTGTACTAAATGCGTTTGTATTATAACTCGCTTGTGCATGTAATGCACTCGGTGGAACGACAAACAAGTGAAAGAAGGCACGACCATGCACCGACGGTATGATCACGTGAGCCCCAGTTAGTCGACCGCCCAGAAGGCAACGCCCAAGGAATGATAGCCAGCCAGAGTGAATCTAGATAAACCAATGAAACTGGAGGCTTGTCGAAAGATAAACTGTGTCTCGGTACCATTCGTGCTTTCATCTTGGGGTGTCGCCAGAGCTCGTGAAGATCCCGAGTTTCGCCAAACTCGGCGCATCCTGCATAGCACCCCTGGGGTGCTATGCAGGATGCGCCGAGTTTCTCGTTCACCCGAGTTTTACCCGAGTTTGCTCGACGGCAGTCAGTGAACGGAGATAGCGCGGAACGCGCAAAAGCTACAGGCAAGAAATTATGTAGACAAAAAGCCGCGTATGACAACATGAGCGCACCCTGCGCGGCACGCTGCTTCCACGTTTCAAGCGCAGAAGGCTGCACAACGAAGCGCGCCAGCGCCGCGTATTGTTATCAACGGATTATCGCAACTTAGCAATACTGTGACTGTGCCGCTGTCTGTCTGCACACTTGCCGTGAGCCGCTTGCCACGCCTTTCCCGGGCGCGTCAAGGGCGTGGCTCCTCTTTCGGCGATATCTTTCTATCCTCGATCGAATGCGAACAGGGTACATGCGGCGCATTCTTGCACCTACGCTTTCGCTCAAACGAATACGTTAAAATACAACAAATAAAATAACGAACATTTTTATTTCTTTAAGTGTCTGTTTTTCGTTTTGAATGCTAGAAATTTGTGATGACAAACGGAGATCGAGCAAATTATTAAATTTTGTACTTCTTGCCGCGAGTGGCGACAGTGAGGCGAAAGCTTAGAAGCGGATACGTTGAAGCGGGTCGCACGCACGAGGCAGTTCATACGGTGAGAAGTCGCCTAGGGGCGCTACAGTGCTATTCTCAATAATGTCAGTGATCACCGCTCTTTCTCTATTAGGGGAATAGAAACGCAGCGCCGTTGTACGGCTGTTCATCGCAGGCGCCTTAAGGCCTCCACTTTACCAACTAAAAACGACATACTAGTCATAAATGCGGGAGCAACGGCTGTCAATGCAAAATGGCGGTCCATAGTGCCCGTAGTGACGCAGTTTAGTGAAAATGTACCAGTTTATCTTTGTGCGCGAAGCCTCGGCGATGCATTGCGAAGAAGTGCGTGCTTCCCATCGACACAATTCATCGCTTGTCATCGCTTGCCCAGTGAAAGTGCCTCTGAGCGCATGTACGTACGCAGTAGTTGAGTGTTTTGTGCGCACCAAGGTGCTTGCGGATTACTTATGCTGGAGCCAGCAGCGATCGCAGAAGGATATCGTAACGACACCGCAGCAATCGCATTTTGGCAGGTGAGGGCTCTTTTGTGCGGTTATGAAATGAGACTTCGAACTGAGGAAGGTGTTGGAACTGTTGAGTGCGCAGTGCTTGTGATGAAGAAACGCCATTGCACTGGGTCTAGAAGAGCGAGCGATTCTCGGACGCTGATCGTGTTTACGACGTTGTGGCTCCGATACATCACCCATGACAGAGCAGCCATCTCAAACGTCTGCTGCGATACGCACTCCTCAGCATCGTCGTCACCCTCGGCACATCGACGCCTTGCAAGCAGCTACAGTGACGTGCCGATAATTGGTTACTGTGCGCTACGTCGCCACAATGCAGGCAATGAAACCGTGCTGTGGGGCCCTCTCAGCCCGAGAAGATATATGCATGAGCCAGCGACAGTCAACGCTTTGTTTTTGATAGTAGTGCGCAGTACATCACCGATGACAGTGTGTTGTGCGTGTTTTATGTCTGTGGTGAATATTGTTGATGCCTCTCAGCTCGGCACCGCGTCGCTGTTGCCGAAAGATAAGTTGGGCGTGGCCCAACCGTGGTGGGTGCGCGCACAAGAGTTACGTGCCTCGCGCGGGGCGTGACCTCTGGCTTTGATTGACAGGCGAACTCGTGCTAAACTCGTACATCGCGAAACCCCCTCCGAGTTCAACTCGGGAACATGGCGGCGGCGGCAGCAGCCTGTGTTATTGCAGCCAGCGACAGCAAGCGTCAGTACGACCGTCTGGACCCGTTCGCGTGCATGACCGCCGTGGAGTTTCAGCGTCATTTTGGCCTGTCGAAGACATCAATGTGCTGGCTGTGTGACGAGCTAGGCGAAGACCCTCGTCTGTGGAGACAGCGTGGCGGGCTTCATTCGCTCACCGTTGAAGAGCAAGTCCTCTGCGCCCTCCGTTTTTACGGGACTGGGAGTTTTCAGGGAAGCGTCGGCGCCGAGCGTTACATTGGACGTCATCAAACTACTGTGAGCCTCTGTGTCAGCGATGTCTGATGCGCTTATTGATGCGGCAGTGCTGAAGCGGTGGCTGGCTTTCCCGAAGACTGCGGCTGAGCGGGCATTTATAAAAAAACGCTTCCTACTTCGCGGAAACATTACGAACGTAGTCGGGTATGTCGACGGAACGTACGTAGGAATTAAGGTGCCTTCAATGTCAGCGTTACTGTGATTAGCATTGAAGCAATGTCTACACGCACCAAATTGCCAAATTTGTCACTTCTGTGTAGCCGATTTAAATTTTGTTACCGACGTCACACATGCGGCAGCCTATGATGCTGACTTTTTCGCTGGTTGCTGACACTTTACCGATTGTTCTACTTGTCTATCAGGGTGCCTTCCATATGGCACACTTTTTGGGGAAGGAGGTTAATGAAGTATAAATAGATAAATGGATATCACAAATTGTGTGAAGTACCCTGTGAATGCTAATCTCACAAAGAACTTGGTTTTTTTATGAGATTACTTAGTACATAGCACAAATTACTTAGTATGCATAATTCTGAATTTTGGTCATGCGTCATGTATCGGCCGCACTATGAAACAGCAAGGCATTGCACAATTCGTTGCAGTGCGAGATGTGGATGTCGCGCCAAGCCTGTTGTGCGTATGCATTTACGGCAAAATGAAAATGCATTGAGAATCTTAGTGTGCTGGCTTGCATGAAAAAAATACTTCACAGTGTTTGCTGTGTTCACTGTTGGTGCATGTGCCAGTGGTTCAGTGTATTTTCTTTTTGGGGGGGGGGGGGGGGGGTCAGCGTTATTCTGTATGGACAAATCCTATATATTTTCGTCTCATAATGGGGCTCTAATTCTTCAGCAGTAGAACAATGCAGATCCAATGCTCTGCAGAACTCAGTGTGCGTGAAGATGTCGTGAACCACAAAGGCAAAATTACATATCGGGCGAAATGTGGTGCAGATGCCAATGAAAAGTGGGTCTTTAACCTACCATGATGAAAATAAAGATTGCAGAGCGAATAGACCTTTTGTACAGCTTTATAGCAATGATTACACAAACTGTGACATGCTCAAACGTGTAAAAGCTTGCCGCAATGCCAAAGTAGGATGAGCGATATGCAGCATATTTTGGCATTGAACATGTCTTGTAAATGCTATTTTTATTGTAAGCCTCAAGCCTCGCTATCACGCCTTTCCCTCCGGCACTCCCTTTACTGAAACGCAGCACTGTCTTTCTATTGGTGTCATGATGATGATGGTAACGGCAGCAGTAAGGCTGGTTAATGCTTGCCCCTTTGATTCTTGCGAGTTTGTGGTACAGAATATGGCACGTGCATACACCTGTGCAGAAAAATTTTATGCTTGTGGTGATTTGTTGGAGACTTAATTCGTGTTGGCACATATCAAAGATGTGCGCCATTGTGGCTTAATAACTAGATCATTGGTGAGGTTGAAGACTCATTATATCGGTATAGAAGCTTGAAGCTGAATTGTACCACAATTCGACGGGACACAAAGAAGAGAAATACACACAGCAGAACGCTCTGCTTTGTGTGTTACTCTTCTTTGTGTGCCGTCAAATTGTTGCGCGATCCAACTTCAAATAGAGCATTGGGCCTCTTTGGTGCAGGACCGAGGAAGTGTGAGCTATTCGACACCATGCCAGTGCCTTGCCACACAATTATGGAAGTCTGAAGGTTTGCAAACAAAGCTTTGCTTTCAAATCCACCTGCTCATGTAATACAAGCGCTAATTGATAGAACCAACATACAAAAATAATGGTGAAATGAATGGCCTTTGAAAATTTGTATGTTGACACTATGACATAATAGGTGCTACAGCGAACTCGACAATTGTACTGGACAGAGCACTTTTTTTCCTATGTGAAGCACATGCTTTCATTACATGCTGTGCAGATAACCAAGCTCAGTTTGTTTTAATGAGGTACACAACATTCACTGTAATCTGTTTTTTGATTCTACAGTGCCAAACACCACCTCTTTTTCAAGGATGTCATGGGAATATTTGGCGAGAACTGTTTACAGCCCCTCATAATGGAAGTGTGGCCAGCCAGCTTTACTTGGGTGCCTTTATAGATTTCTGTTCCTGATCATTGTGTGCCATCAAGTTTCTAAAGTCTGTGCAACCAGTGCAAGGCATTACGTGATTCTATAGTCGGATACAACTTTAGGAGGCCACAGAATCTGCACTTCAGCGGCAGGTGAACACAAGCCTGCACCAATGGGCACACACACTACACTGACGTTGTGCCGCTGGACGCACTAATACCCGCTCATTGGAGAGGGACTATTTCTTTAGACGTGGAGGCAATCGGCTGCTGCGCTTTGGTCATCTGGGTGGGGCCTCTCCTCTCTTGTGAAGTTGTATCCGACTAGAGGATGCCGCTTTTCATACAGCACAAAAGGACAAAGTGTACAATTATTTGGCCTATGAAATGGATACATCACAAGTGAGCTATGCATGGGCTTAAGCTGTGTGAAAATTAGTACATGCAAATATATGACATTGTTAAAGAATATGTGGTATCGAACATGCATGTAATGGCATGTTTAAATCGGGGAGTGTTGCATTCATGTGCACAGTCTATAGGTGATAGCATTATTAAGGTCATGCCGAAATACACACACCGTTCATCTTGTGGCTAATCAACACCCACTGTATTCTTGCACATAGAAAGAACAAACAGCACAATGACATATATGCTGCATTAGTGTCTTTTTCATTTACACGGTCCAGGTTTTTACGTGTTTGCCCATTTTGAAGAGACATCAAGTGCATGTTACAAGTGTCCCATATGCACAGCACAATGTTTACTGCAATAATTTTATTCATGTTCTTGAATATTAAACAAAATAATAAACTGAAAGCTCCTTTATAAGGTGTGTTCTGGGGGCTCGACTGGAAAGCAGTGAGTGCACTGATCCTACTGTTGCAGAGCAGCCCTCTGGACAGCAGAGCACGTGCCTGGCGCTCGCCTACTGCCACCAGGCGGTTGAGTGCCTCCAGCAACAGAATGTTTTGCTGCAAAAAAAGTGGATTGTTGGAATGAATCAACCGCATATAAATTATTATTTACAAATAAAAATGCTCATTGCACTATGGGTACTAACTGCCCTTAACTGTGGAGGCCTTTAGTGTATGCATAATAAAACAATTTGTCGGGACAACATTGCTTTATTTTTCATAACGGGCTGTTTTTTTCAGAACCAATTGTAATGTTTATTAGTGTGCCAACAGCTGAGGTGTCCTCGAACCTTCACGAGTGTCTACTGTCAGCACCACAAAACCTATTTTTGTTCGCTGCAAAATCAATGGCGCTCCCTACAATCCTGTCGTATGCGAGCTGATTGCATCCTATGCATACAAACATCATATTTTTGTCCCGTTACGTAATTTTCTACCATCCTCGGCTGCAGGTGTCTCTCCTTGACATCCATTCTGTCACGCTTATGTAATCACCTGTTATAAGTTGGCAACGAGTGATTGAAGACGTGCATGGCCTGCCCACCGATTCCATTTTTTTTTCTTAATCTCAACTAGCATATCAGTTGCCATGGTTTACTACGCCACTGTCTTCCTGCCTTAATGCTATCTCCAACAATTTTTGTTACTTCGCTTTCTGCACAGTCCTCGACTTCTCAAGTTTCTTTGTTAACCTCCAGGTTTATGTCCCATATTGCATAACCGGTAGAATGCAACGATTCTAAACATTTTTCAAGGATATCGGTAACGTGGCGATCACGATGCGGGAATGCCATGAAATTTTTGTATAAGTTTCCTGCTTTATATCAGTACCTGCTATTGATATTTTACCTGGATAAAATACTCTTCCATAGATTCTGCGGGCTGAATGTCATTGATGCATTTCTGTTATATCACTAAGTTAGTGAAGGTTACCTTTATCTTTTCCATATTTTCGCGGGCCCACGTACATGTAAAAGCACAAACACTCTTATGCTCTCAATGCCTTTTTTAAACTGCTGGACATTTAGTTCGTTACTACGAAACTGACTTAATCCGTGCACTATTATTATGCTAAATATGAAATGGTAGAAATATACTTATCCGCAGTTTGTCGATGCCTCCGTCACTGTGTTGGTTGCGAGATCCATCGTCGGCACCACCTCCTTGTCGCATCGTAGCTATATCGGCTGCCTTCCTTTTGCACACACTATGCAATATTCGTGACGCTCGCAGTCACGCAGAGTGGAGGAGCTCAGCGCACTCACAGAAGCAGCACCGGATAAGTTGTTTGTTCAGGATTGTGCCGTGAACAGTAGGTACGCGTTGCGATCTGTAAAATCGCCTAAGCTATTCGCAGTCTTTCGGGGTGCACGGAAAGATTGCTCACGGAAGAACAGAACTATCCAAGAAATAGTGGTCATTGTCGAGCCTGATCACTACGTCGCGCACTGCAAGCTCGTTGTACGAGTTTGTTTACACTGGGCCTCTTCGATGTTTAGCCGCCATGCTCGCCCGATGAATGTATGTGATGACGCCACCACAGCGTTCCCTCGTGGTATAATGCGAAGCGTACTAAGTTACAAATTAGTCGAATACACATTCAGTGTACATCTTGTAAGCTTTAAAATGCTTTTAAACCACGTCAAACTAACTAATAATATTGTATTAAATGCATTTGTTTTATAACTCGCTTGTGCGTGTAATGCACTCGGTGGAACGACAAACAAGTGAAAGAAGGCGCGACCATGCACCGACGGTATGATCACGTGAGCCCCAGTTTGTCGACCGCCCAGAAGGCAACGCCCAAGGAATGATAGCCACCCAGAGTGGATCTAGATAAACCAATGAAACTGGAGGCTTGTCGAAAGATAAACTGTGTCTCGGTACCATTTGTGCTTTCATCTTGGGGTGTCGCCAGAGCTCGTGAAGATCCCGAGTTTCGCCAAACTCGGCGCATCCTGCATAGCACCCCTGGTCGACTTATTTACGACAGGGCCGACCGTCGTGTGGTAGCTTAGTAACTATGGAGTTACGCGATTGAGCATTTCGATAACGAAATGCAAAAACGGTCGTGTACTTAAATGTATGCGCACGTTTTAAAGAACCTCGGGTGCTCAAAATTAATCTGGAGGCATGCCGTTAACCTGTGGGGGAGACTACGCCATGCCTGATAATCAGGTTGTGGTTCTGGCACCTAAAGCATCAGAGTTCAAGGCAGGGTTCAATCCTGATTGCCGCAGGATAGACACAATCGTTGCTCCGGCCGTATAGCGACGGGCCAGTATCACGTTTCTTCGGCGTGCTAACGCACCTCTGGCCTCCTTCACTATAGCTACGCACTTTTTCTGTATGTACTCGCGCACACAATCGCTGTCACACCATTTCGACAAAGCACGGATCTCAAGAGCTGAGAACGAGTACAACGCACAAAAATTGTGCGATCTTACCCTCCTTTGAATAAAGAAGACTGAAATTTAGAGGAAGCATTTGTAGCTGAAGTACTCCGCCGCGAAATTAATACTCTGCCCGCTTAGGAATCGCCTTAATGCGTCTGCAGCAGACACCGAGATATTGGGATCAAAAATAATGTGTGCATACGCTCCATCGGCTTAGCCGGAGCGCAGGGCAGCGCGCTAGCTTCCGCTGCCGGCATGAACGTTGTGCACACGCGTGTTACTGCCGAGCAGCTGTGTGCATACATCACCGTGGTACATGCGCTGGTCTGAGCAGAACGGACAGTAAGCATGAAGGCAAGTCTATCTCATCCTTTCTTTGGACGCAACGCCTGACGAGTGCCTGTGGTTTCCTTCTCTCTCTTCCCATGGATCATCGAGATACGACGCTTGTAAACACTGTCGGCGTGCACTTCCTCGTCGCACCAGCTTTCTGAGACGCCTTCACCGCAACGCTAAACCTTGCTGTCGCTTTCTACACTTCGTCTTCGGGCGAAACTGACAATTTTTTTAAAGCGAATGGACCTCTGGCATAATGCCGACATCCATGTGCGTCGCCACTATCGTGAAAGGTAGACGTCCCACGTGTGATATGGGACGTCTACACAGTGAAGAAACCTTCCGTTTCGAACGTTCGCGTGCTGTCAGTGTAGTCGCCGTCACCCATGCCTCGGCGCGTTCGTTCAAGTACCCGCCCATTCACTTATTCTCGATACGATAGAATGGGTTTACGTTTGCGTGTGACTTGGGGTAGAAGCGTGTAGATAACGTGCGAGAAAGTTACTATACCAGGAATCGGCGCTGCTTCCTTTGTTACTATGTAACGAGCGGTTCTCACTCTCGCCGACCTTTCGGGGCTGAATTCCTTTGTTTGGAGGTTAGCGATGCAACGCTAGCGAATGAGTGAATGTTTTTTATCCTCGATGGAAGCCGTGCATCGAGAAGGACCGGCGACACAGGCAATCCTAATTTAGCAGCGGTCCGTGAACTTAACCACAGAGAATAATTCCATTTCTTAATATCCCAGGCACTATGTTGGCAGCCAACTACAGCACACGTGCTCCCTCCACCGCTAGACATTTTGCACCAGCAATAGAGCAGAGTAGAGCACAGTGAACTCGCAGTTGCATTTCCGACGGCTGATCGCACAGAACCAGGGCAGAGGTTAAATTACGTAGTTTCGTATTCGTGTGGCTACAACGTGCGTCGCGCCGCCGAAAGCGCCATCTCATTTCTCCGGAGCAAACTGCTCCGCGAAAAGGGTCTGTAGCTTTCTTTGCTTCTTTCGCCCGATGATCGAACCGTTAGGCCACGATACCACGCGCGTTTCTCTCGTGCCAACGCCAACTAGCGCTTTCAGACTACGGGCGCGTGCATCTTGTCACATAGCACGAGCGTGCATCACATGCGCGCGCGCTAGTTTCCAGTCAGTCGCAGACTTACCGTTCTCTTTCCCTTGCGTCACGAGCGAGAGCGTGTCCGCCATTCTTGCCTCGTGGCCGCTAACGCTTTAAGAAGCGGTGTTAGACCACCTTCGGGATCGGCCCAGGCCTTAACTGAACAGGTTCTAATGTTTCTGCCCTGATTAAAAACAGAGAACTGCGGTGACGCCGTCGCCGTCATACCATCGTTGTCGTCGTAGTCATCTTGCTTCTGTCGTCACACGCATGCTCGCGTCAAACGCAACTGCTCGCTTTACGTTAACATGTCGGTCTATTTGGTGACCTTTCGAAGAACCCCAAACGGGGTTCTTCGAAAACCAGTTTGGGGCTCTTTTTGATAGCTGCGAAATGCTTCGCATAACATCGATTCTCACAGTGGCTGGGATTTGCATTATTTCCTTTTTTACTCGTGCATTTTAACTCAGTGTTATGTAAACACAGTACGTGTTATCGAGTTCTGAATACAGTTACAGTTAGCAAGAGTACGATAAATCGCTACTTCAAGGCCCATCCCTAATTGGTTGAATCAATGATTGAGCTGTAAGCAACTGAGCGCAGCTAAGGAAGCTCCCGCTGAAAATGAAGCTTAATGTGTTCACACTCTTTTGGACCTCATTTAATCATACATATGACGCCAAGAAGAATGAAGTAATTACACTATTTTGGACTTTTTTGCTTAAGGTGCCGAAACGAGCCAGTATAGAGCGTACGCTGGCCCTCCCTGGCCGTCGTCTAAGGAATTTCACGTGCTAAATATCTTGAACGCGCGCCGCCACGAGATTACTCGTGGCAGAAAATGAACATAAAGACAGGAGCTCGGACAATGTGTTGCGTACTCCAGGGTAGCGTATCGTACTGCTGCCGAGAAGTAGCGACGCCTGCCTATCGAAGCTCGACCGACGTTACTTATTGGGTAGCATGGCGTTGTCGGCGGGCTGCAGGCATCCGGTAGACCATGGCGACCAAGCAAGGGCGAGATGATTTTCTAGTGCGAAACTTGCACGGTTTATTCAAAGGTAGATGAAAGAAAATGAGAAGAGCATGAAGTTATCAAAAGTACATTTCGGAGCCTCTTAAATAGGCTCTCTAGAATCGTGGGCGGGATCTTGCTTCCGTCGATGTCATGAGACCGGCATGGAAAGACGGCCACTCTTCCTCTGGTTATACCGAGCCTGCTGAAAGGAAGAAGTCGTCCCGCCTCCCGGAATTGTAGACGCCTGTCCGCCTCTTCTGCGCTTTGCGGGTTCGTGGAAGTTCTCTTCTAGGTCCCATTCGAGGAAAGGGCCTCTCTAAACTTGCACACACACACACCAAAGAGGCTGTACACTGCGGGGCTTCCGGTAGACAGGCACACTCGAAACGGTCATGGCGAATTAGAAAGTCACGCTTCATTTCGACAAGGCCTGGTAAAAGGTCCGGTGAGAGAAAGTTCTTTGTGCACGAAGTGCGGGACGTTAATCATCGCAGGAGAAGTCACGCCTCATTTCAGCGAAGATGGTCGGATGAAATTCCTGTCGCCACGTGGTGTCAGACGCCAATCCTAACAACAGTCACCACTATTGCAAGTGTGTCCGTCCCAGCCCATGACGACATCTCCTCGGTCATTCCGCAAGTGGTTAAAGAAGAGCTTCAAGGCCTTAAATTTGTTGACGACGCTCATGTTTGCCATCAGTGTGCATTGAACCATCGCTCTCGTGTGCCACCGACCATCTGGGCACGTCAGAGTTACCGAGAGCTTCGCAGGACCTATGCTGATCGTCCGGAGAGCAGCAACTTGCCACCGCAACCGACAAGACTGGGATGCCGGCAAGATGCACCACAACGATTTGTTCCGCGGGCTCTTCACTCCTACAACCAGCCTGAGAGTTCGTTTCTACCCCTGACACCCATGTCACCGGTGTCGCCCGCGACAAGCTGCGACCCCCGCATTTGCTACAGCTGCAGTGTCCCTGGACACATTGCTAGGTATTGCCAGCGCCGCCAGCAGCGTGCTCCACGGTTTAATGCCTATACACCCCGTGTGCCCGCTGACGAGCCCTGGGGCCGTATAACATAAAACTATTGCAATATGTTTTTATTCCAATATTCTGACGTCAAATTTGCGTAATCGCCGACGCAAGCATCGGGCGGTCACCCGCAGGGTTGTCTGATCAAACCAATCAAATGCTGCCCTCGTTCATAGGAGGTTACTTTTGTTTGTTTGAAAAACGAATAACATTGCCTGCACTGAGCAGCTTGTCTTATCTAATTGGCTCAAAAGCGGCGAGGAGCATGCTCAAGTGGAGAGGGATTCGATTGGGCCGAGCCACTGCACTGAATATCGATAACCGGGTGAAGAGGGTGGTGCCGGCGTCTGCGATTGGTCCGCTTTCTCTCACTTAGCTTGCGGTGGCTCGTCGACAATCGTGGCGGCATGCAATGGAAGCTTAAGAATGACGCTAAAACGGATCCTCAGCAAAAAAGAGTTGGCAGAACGTGGTCGTAAACGTGCCGAAAGTTCTTGAAAACGTTACACGGCCACGCAGAAAGTTTTATTACATGCAAATAAACCCATGCTCTACGGCAGGGGCGAGTAGCCAGTGCATGAGCGATCGGCGGCAGCCATCTTTTATTCCTTTCGGAATGGGGCAGCCTGCGGGTATTCAGAGAAAAATTCACTTTTGTTCGGCATATTAATGTAGCTTTAACGCGTACACGTCACGTTGACGTGGTGAGCTTTCGCGGTTTTCTGACGTCGCGGGACAGGCAGGTGAAGTGGGTGCAGCCCTAAAACTTATGACCAATAGTCGAGGTCTAAGGGCGAAAAGGCGTCGAATCATATATAACTCTTTTTCTTTTGTTCGGTGCAATCATGCATAATCATTGTGTTCACGTCATATCAGATGGAGAGGTATCGCGGTTTCCGTGACGTAGGGTGAGAGGCAGGCGAAGTGGGAGTGGTCCAAAATGTTTGTGACCAATCGTGGAGGGCTGATTGCAGAAATGGAATAGAAAAGTTTGGAATAGCGCTACGTTATAGCGCCCCTGGCCGTATCCCAGTTCACTGCGAACCGCAGTGACTCCCCCGTTTCCGATCGCAGCCTCACACCACCACCGACACGACAACGACGCTCTCCATCACCTCGTCGTCGCTCGTTGTTACCGCCGCCGCTGGGAAACTAGCTGGTACGACCGACGGGGGTGACGTCGCAGTATGTTCATCTTCATCAAGACCCCCTTGTGTAAAATTGTTTAAAAACAAAGTGTGTGTTTTAGTTGACAACGTGAGTGCTTTTGCTTTAGTTGACACCGGGACGGCAGTTTCTGTTATGAGCCTGTCCTTCAAAAATCGTCTCGTACAAAAAGTTATGTTTTGTTGGGATCACTTAGGGTCTGTTCTGATTCAGTTATGATAGGGGACCAGGCATTTCGAAGCGAATTTACTGTGCTTTTACGTACAACGCATGGCATTATTTTAGGAATTGATTTCTTGCGCGAGTGAGGGGCAACCTTGGATTGTGGCGCTGGCGCGATTTCTCTTCACCGCGACGCGCGAACTTCAATGACAGATAACACCAGTGATGCTGCGGACGCTCCTTCCGTGTCGCAAGGTGTGTATTTGCCCCCATGAGACTGCAATGTTTGTACCTGTCAACACTTCTCGCCCTCGCAAGTGGTTCTTGTTGTGGTTTAGCCGAGCCCGATTATAACAACGCGCTCAAGAAAAATGTGATAGTCCCGCGCTCCCTCGTTGTTACCACTGATGGTTGTACTCGTCTGTGGACAGTGAACGTTTCAACCCAATCCATAACATTGCCGCTAGGACTTAAACTGGCAAGTTTTGACGAACAAGCCATTGTCAGCGTCGGAACGGTCGAAATGTCAACTACCGGAAAAAAATCCCACCCCGATTGCAGCCATGATAATTCTGCTGACTTTATGCGCATGATTAACAAGTCGCTGTCTTCTAGTGAGCAGTGTCTGCTTCAAGCAGTGCTCGCTCGCTACGCCAGTGCTTGATTTTGCTTAAGACTAATGAGCGTCCCATACACCACCGGTGTCTCGTATGCAACACCACATCCATACAGGGCAAGCGACGCCAATTTGCCAGAAGCCTTATCGCGTTTCACCTTCTGAGAGAAAAGTAATCGCCGAGCAGGTTGAACAAATGTTGCGGAAAGGAGTGATCCAGAAATCATGTAGCCCCTGGGCTGCTCCTGTGACCCTAGTCAAGAAAAAAGACAACTCATGGAGATTCTGTGTGGACCATCGCCGCCTAAACGCCGTCACAAAGAAAGACGTGTACCCACGAGGCCACGACTGCCTCCACTCCGCGTCGTCTTTCTCTTCTGTTGATTTACGGTCAGGATACTGGCGAATTCCCACGCACCCCTCAGACAAGGAGAAGATAGCCTTCGTGAGACCTGACGGTCTCTTTGAGTTCAACGTTATGCCCTTTGGTTTATGCAACGTTCCAGCGACATTCGAGCAATTTATGGATACCGTGCTCCACGGACTCAAATGGGAAATTTGCATGTGCTGTTTAGACGACGTCATTATCTACGGCCGAACATTTCGCGAGCACAATCAGCGCCTGTCAGTCGTTTTTGACTGTATCCAGCAGGCTGGCTTTATTTTAAGCTCGAAGAAATGTCATTTTGGTGACCGTCAAGCCCTCGTATACTAGGCTTTCTGGTCGACAAAGACGGCATACGAGCGCACCCTGAAAAGATAGCAGCGGTTCGTGATTTCCAACAGCCACACACGGTGAAAGATCTGCGAAGCTTTCTGGGCCTTTGCTCATATTTCCGGCGCTTTATCAAAAATTTCGCACAGATTGCCTCTACGCTCACGTCTCTCCTTCAAAAAGACACCCTATACTTGTGGACTGCTGACTGCGAATCGGCGTTTCAACAGCTGAAATTTTTGTTGACTTCTGTACCGGTTCTGCGGCATTTTGATCCGGAGGCGTCAACTGAGCTGCATACTGACGCCAGCGGTGTGGGTGTTGGCGCTGTGCGTGTTCAGATCTCCGGTGGCCGTCAGCATGTCATTGCCTATGCTAGTCGGACACTTACAAAAGTGGAGAAAAACCACACCGTTACGGAACTCGAGTGTCTAACAGTCGTCTTCGCCATTCAGAAGTTCCGTCCGTATCTGCACGGCCGCGCATTCACGATAGTGACTGACCATCATTCACTCTGTTGGCTCGTTGGGCTGCGTGATCCGTCTGGTCGGTGGTCCACTGGGCTTTGCGCCTTCAAGGAGTACAGCTTTTCCGTCAACTACAAGAGCGGACGATGTCACACGGATGCTGATTGCCTATCCCGTCTCCCTTCACCGCACACTAAAGCTGACGATGATGACTTCAATCACTACCTAGTTTCCATCTCTTCCGACTTTCCCCGCCTGAGTACCTTCGAGAGCGAGCAACGTTGCGAGCCTACCTTGAAATCCCTACGAGCATCTGCACGTGAGCCAGCAGGAACTATAGACCGTTTACTTTTCGTAATGGCTGGCTATAGAACAAAAATTACTCGGCTGATGGTCCTCCATTGCTTCTAGTTGTGGCCGAAAACCTGCGTCCTGCTGTCCTTCGTTCCATGCATGACGATATCACGTCCGGACACGTTGGCTTCGCACGCACACTACACAGACTTCGCCAGAGATTTTTCTGGCCCAAGCTCTGGAAAAACACGAAACAGTATGTCGCCAGCTGTACTGTTTGCCAGCGCCACAAGCAAATGACGACGGCTCCAGTAGGTTATTTGCAACCAGTTAGGCCACCGACATTACCCTTTGAAAAAGTCGGCATCGACTATCTCGGCCCGCTCCCAAAGACGTCAGCTGGCTACCGCTGGATTATAGTATGCGTAGATTATCTTACTCGCTACGCGGAAACGGCGGCACTTCCATCTGCCACTGCAGCAGATGTCTCTTCATTTTTGTTGCATCACGTCATACTCCGTCATGGTGCTCCACGTGTTGTCATCAGTGACCGTGGACGGCAATTTACTGCCGACGTTGCTGAAGAACTTTTACGGCTTTGTGGTTCTGGATATTATCATTCCACTCCTCAACTCCCGCAAACCAATGGCCTCACGAAGCGGACGAATCGAACCCTTACCCACATGTTATTAATGTATGTCGCTGCTGACCACAAAAATTGGGACGCCGTCTTACCTTTTGTAACGTACGCGTACAATAGAGCCAAGTACGAAGTTACCGGTTACGCGCCGTTCTTTTTGCTGTACGCACGCGCTCCCCAGAGCTTTCTGGACACTATTCTACCTTCATTGTGTCAAGAAGATCCCTCGATCGCCCAAACTCTGTGTCGTGCTGAAGGAGCACGTCGACTGGCGCATCTTGGGACGTTGTCCTCACAAGGCAACAGCAAGATTCGCTGTACGATGCGCGGCCTATCCCCGTCAGCTTTACTCCCGGTGGCTATGTTTGGCTGTGGACACCTGTTCACAAAAAGGGATTGTATACAGCAAGTTTCTCGCCGCTTACACGAGACCATTCGTTATACTCAGTTGCTTGAGTGATGTGAACTATGTCGTCGCCAAAGAGACGGCAAGTAATCGGCGTTCACGTACGACGCAAGTTGTTCACGTGGTCAGACTCAAGCAGTACAATCACAGGTCCCTTTAACTCGCTCAGCGAGCTTTGTCTTCCCCCGGGGAAAATGTCGCAGCACTGCGCGACTGAGGCAGAGAAAGAAGAAGTAGAGTGAGCGCGCGTGATCTGCGTCGGCTGGGCCTTGCCAGAAATAAACATCGCGCGTAACAATATATATATATATATATATATATATATATATATATATATATATATATATATATATATATATATATATATATATATATATATATATATATATATAGTTCAAGGAAGAGAAGCAAGTACGACAAATAACATGACTTTACTGACGTTTCGGTCGGGGTTTGGCCACCAATGTATTTCGACGGGCGCTTTAAAAATTAATGTCTCGGAACTGCTGTCCACAGAATTCGTTCCAAGTCGATAGGCCATGCGAACTCAGCCACTATAATTCGTAGATTAAAATATGTGGCGTAAAGTAAATAATTAAAGGTTAATTATGGTAATTACGTTAATTATTCGATAGAACATTTTATTTCGCGTAAAGGTAATGGC
This sequence comes from Dermacentor variabilis, assembly GCF_050947875.1. Lineage (NCBI taxonomy): Eukaryota > Metazoa > Arthropoda > Arachnida > Ixodida > Ixodidae > Dermacentor > Dermacentor variabilis. Next base: position 7,958,724 of record NW_027460346.1, read on the forward strand.
CGCCTCGTCGAGTAATTTAGATCGAGGGTTACAATTGTGCCATCTGCCTTAGGCAACCTTTAAAAAATTTGTTGCAGCTAAAAAAAATACCGTGTACACAAACACACACACACACACACACACACACACACACACACACACGCGCGCGCGCGCATATATATATATATATATATACTTGTACATATCAAATGCAGAACAGAGTTGTGCTTGCTAGCACTACCTTCCCGGTCAAGTACAGCGGTTATATAAACCCATTTGCTGGTACTTCTATTCGACGCAAGTATAATATACGTATATCCCCAGACATATCCGCCAAGATACGGACCGACCCAGCAGCTGCCCCGTCAAATCCGGGAAGGTAGGCAAGGAAAGCTTGGCTTAAAAAAAAAAAGAATCGCATTTCCGAAGTCTATTTTATAACGTGCAATTGTGCATTGCGTTTTCATTGGACCGGTGTGATAACTCCCTGTTGTTAATTCAGCCTCACAAGCCGACATCTGGCTTACTGGTAGTCCAATAAAACGTCATCGGCTGTTCTTCTTACATTTATTGTTGAACGCATATAGCGCAAAAATATATATACATATATGAAAAAGAAAGGTGACGGCGCTGCTGTCGCCAACCGGTTGGAACCATGCCCGGCTGCCCCAAGCAGCCGGTGTACGCCACTCCGATCTCTCGTGCCGAGTCGTCAGGTTGCTCCCCTTGCGGCGTCGTGTTGTGCATAAATGCGGCTTCCGGCTGCAAGGGGCTCGCGAAGAACCCCACCATCCATTCGCGCGTTTCGGTCAACGGGGGAGTCCCTGGTGGTTTCTATTGAAGCCAAATAGGATTAGCAAAGGGATTAAAGGATTTTCGGGTACGTTCCGATAATCCCCGCCACACGCGATGGCGGTGGTGCGATGGCGGCGCGCTGGTTGGTTACAAAATGAAACTGATACGAAAGAAAGAAAGGAAGGAGAAGCAGTGACAGAGAAAAAAAATAAGAAAAGTAGCACGTGAAACGCGCCAACCTCCCCGCAACGAATGGAAATAATGGGCGAACTACTCTCCCATGCACGTGAGCGCACCGACGCTGTTGTGTGCTCGGCTCGGGGCCTAAGTCGGCCGGTCATTCGGTTAGCCAGTTCGCGTGCGCGCCGTTCAGCGGCGTCTCTTGATGTCGCCACCCACGTTGTCGTCTTTATTTCTCTCGCTCTCTGCCCCCAAATTCGTATGTGCCACCGAGCAGACCCGCGGTCAGTTAGGCACATTGCAGCGGCGCAGAAAGAGACCAGGAAGAAAATGAATGAAAAAGCCGGGAGGAAGCAGCACGCGAAAAAAGCTCCTTTCTCTGCAAAGCTGCTTTAACCTGAGCCCAAAGAGGAGAGGAGCGGCTTCGACGAGAAACAGCGAGCAAGGGGTCGGGCCCCGGAGGCGCGAAAAGAGCACCGCACCGCGGCAGCGGCGTCCGAGTCAAACTCCGGGTGGTCGGCACAGGGCAGGAGAGGAACGGGATCGCTCGACGTTGCGGTGGCATTTGGACTAGAGCAGGGCCCACACAGGCGCGTCGCAACGCCCTGGCTTCTCACGCCGTGCAGACGACAGACCATGGAGGTACATCTGACGGCTTCTCCGTGAGTTACAAATATTTCATGACTCTTTATGTTATACATGTGCGCACCGCTACTCCACTTCGCACGAGGAGCTCGAGTACGCCGCCTCACGTACTTGGGTTCCTCTCCTTAGCGGGGAAAATATTACCGCGCTTTGGCGAAGCACCCGGCGCGGTGCGTGCCTCCTCAGATATGAGACGTTCAGCTGCTGAGTACGAGATCGCAGGTTGGCCGCCTGACACACCAGGGTCGCATTCCGATCGGGACGCAGTGATCAAACAATCGCGATTGCAAGATAGCGGTGCATGTTCCAGTACGCTCACTTGGTACAGAAAGAACACGGGGCCATCCACAACGGTGTCTCTCCCAGCCCGGTATACCGGGGCTTCGGTGCGTTGAATTCCGCAAGTTAACCGTTATGTTGCCGAGTGTCTCGGGCGCCTAGAAAAGTTACGTGGCAGACTCGCGTGTGACAACCTTGTCACCAGGTTTATATAGGCGCATGCTCAGCAGTACCGCGTGTATTTATACGTTAGGCAGTTTTAGTTGGGCGTCCGCAGCAGCGCTGCGTATACGCAGCAAGTCCGCGGAGGTGTCAGTGCGTATGCGCAGTACGCAGGAGCACGCATGACATTTTCCGTGCGCCTGCAGCTTTTCAAAAGCTACGTGGCATCCGCTGCGGTATCAGCGGCCTTTGCGGGACGTTCTCGCGTGTCCGCGAGAGCGCGTCTTTCGATATCGCTCTTGACGAAGATATGACTCCGGCTTGTGGTTTGACTTCGTGGCGGTTGATATTGGCTGCGCAGTTTCAGAAGGTGGCATATCGCGGCGCTGAGTAGCATGCTACTGGCTGCTGTGCGTGCAAGTCAGCAATCCCCTTGTCAGCTTTTGCGTCCGGCCAACTATTGCCGTATCGTGCGCGCGCGCTACGCTACGCACGCACAACTTCGCGTCCTGCGCACGTGGGTGGTTGCGGACAACTAGAACTACCTAATGACAGAGCACGCACACGCTCCTCTCGCTCTTAAGGTGAGCCAGTCATGCGATTCTACACGCGCGTTAGACGTAATAAAGGTTGGCGAATAATATTTGCCGATTATGGGCGAGCACATTCCTGCATTTTCCGGTGCCGGCGATGCCTAAGGCTGCTAGCGCCTCTTTTCATTTCGAAGACATTACATTATAGGGCGAGGTCAGTATATGCAGTGCAGCGCACAACAAAGGAAACATCTATAGCAGAAGGGAAATGAGACGGTTCACATCAATAGAATTAAGTTTTTATGGAAGTGGTCAGGCACAAAAGCACTGAAATCATATTGAAAGGAACATCGATACTTTGGAAGTTTATTTATCATTGAAAAAAACTTGTACGTCTTAATTTATGTTACGTTGTTACTCGTAAGGAATCTAAACTTTGACGAATAATATTTGCTTTGTGTTGTTAGCATTGTTAGTGAGACTACTTATATAGACGACATTAAAACTGCAGCGCCTAGTTCTGGCTATATTGCCATTTCTCCCTCTCTTTAATGACTACTTCATTAGTTGTAGTTACTAATATTTTGCAACTGGCCGACTGCCTCGACAGCGTTCTTTCGCTGCATTTATTTCTATCCCGCACACAGAATATGTAAGCTTTCCTGCAGTCTCAGTAAATGAACTGTGATTGGCGCCATGATATCTTCAGGCTTTAACTTGCAATATATATATATATATATATATATATATATATATATATATATATATATATATATATATATATATATATATATATAAATTTATGCTGCCCCCACGTAAGTAGCGAGTAAGATGATTTTTACACCAATGAACAAAAAAATGGTAGGCGGCCCTAATCTCTGACTTAGGTGTGTCTTAGTGGCACTCGCACCTGAGCGTTGGTATTCTTTAAGCGAGCGAACGTCTTTCCCCTGGCACGATGTGCGGGCGAGCAGCGAGAGAGGGCGAGGAGGAAGCGCAGCGCGCGCTACCTGGCGGGGCGTAGCCCCCTAGCGAGCGGCGTACGAAGCGCACCTTACGCACCCTCTCCGGCACTGACGTCAGGGCATGTAACGAGCGCGCACGCAGCTATTGAGAGCGAGCGAGTGAGCAGGTGAGCGCCAGGAAAGGAGGGAGTGACGTCACATGCGCTTTGTTCGCCAGATGTTCAGTCTACCCCTGACAACTGCTTTCCATTAATTAGCCGGTTAAATATGATAAGAGCTTGAGTGTTATGTTATTAATGACGTCATTACTACCCCTTTTTACTTCCGGGTTTCCAGGAATTTCGCCAAAGTCTTGCTCACGTGGCGGGCCTTTTAAGTCTACGATTCTGTGCTTTGGTGTGCGGTAATCAGGGATTTCTAATTCATTCTAATTATTCCAGACACTTAAGTAACTCAACTTGTAACTAATGCTCTCGTATCTATAATGAACCCCCTGATTTTTGTACTGTACTATTTCTTTTTATTTATTTTGAATTTCATCCCCAGTCGTCTCAGCTGGTGAACCGGAAGTGCTGTGCAAGAAAAAAGAGTGTCACTCGATGCTCCTGCCACTACATACTAGAGAGAAAAAAAAATTGCACAGATCCCACGCACTGTCGGAATCTATGTTATGCGAAGCATTTTGCAGGTAGCTTGCCATCCATCATCGTTTGGGGTTCTTTGGTTATTACATGGACCAACGGGTTCTTGTAGAACAAGGTGTATTGTGCATTTGACGCGATCCTGTGTGTGTGTGACGACAGAAGCAGGACGGCGACGACTATAGTATGACGGCGACGGCATGACCACAGTCCTGTTTTTACACCGACGAAGAAGCGGTACAACCGTTACCATCTGCGCCGATGCCGAACAATGTCGCTCAGCGTCTTCGTAGCGTTATCGACTGTACGAGGAACGGACTCGGAAATGGGGGCCGAAACAGAAGGGCGGTGCAGTCTAATACAGCTTCTCAAAGCGTGAGCGGCTACGACGCAAGAATGGGAAAAACTGCCAACTGGCACGTTCCAGCTCATGACGCACGATAAAGAAACAGTTGTATAGACCTGTGGTCTAATGGAAGATGGCACGCGTGCGTGCGGTCGCTCGTGCTGTGGAACCTGGCGCACGCAGCAGCTGAGCGCGTATCAAAGTCAGCCCTGGCACGAGTGCGTCATGCGCGCGATCGCGGTCCAACGGTTCGAGCATATGGGACTGCTGCGCTGGGAGTCCGGGGTTCGATATCCCACCATTGGACACTCGGATTTTGTTTTTATTAAACAGGCCGCGAAACGTGGCGAGACAGGACCTACCTACCTAGCGCGAAGTGCCTGGGATGAGGCAAATGATGTAGAGAATTCGAGAGAATGATAACAATGCCGCAGGCTTAGAATGTAGAAGTGGTATTTTGCTATAAGCAACTACTGTTATTAAAATTTCCTGTCTTTATTTCCTCGTGCTGAGCCCCGCATTGGGCACACTTGCCGAGGCGGCTCTACATGTGGCTATGGCGTTCTGCTGCTTAATACGAGACCGCGGGATCGACTCCCGGCCGCGGCGGTCGCAGTTCGACGGGAGCGAAATGCATATGTGCTCGTATACTTAGATTTAGGCATCCGTTAAAAGAACTCCAAAGGGTCATAAATTAATTCGAAATGCTCCACTATACGGCTTTTTACATAGCCATGGCGTTGCTTGGGCACGTTTAAACACTATGAATTGATCAATCTTTTTTTTTTTTTCGAATAAGAAACATGAACTGGTGGCCCTTGTCCTCTACGGTCCTATATTACCCAATTGGGTACATTGTTTTTATTCCTTCTCAGGATAAGCTCAGCTGTGATTACGTAAAATATCCAACCTCTATATAAAGTCGGAAGCATGCGCAACTCTGTCTAAGTGTTTAAGCGCATTTATGCTGGAGGCTTTTGTGAAAATTCCCACCAATTCGGTCTAGACCGCTGTGTCGTCATGGACGACAAAAGGCAACCATCAATTACCTCTCGGTTAGAAAAATAGAGGATGCAGCATTAAGAAGCCAACATAGCCCACCACGTTAAATCTTCATATAGGTATTTTGGCCAATAAGAACGGTCTTTATTGTAAGAATCACAAAGAGACGTACGCTTACTTCACCATTTAAATGGAGAGGCTGCCTCCAGCATCTAACCATATCACTAATGCCTGACGGAAAAAGGCTTCTTTATTGGTCAACTTTCGATTTCTCGACTTTAGCACATCTCAGAGATTGTGCGCAGTTCGTCATCACCTAACACGCTCCAATTCGGTCTGTATAAAGCTCAGAAACGCTATACGAAATATACGAAGCATGTTCTCGACAATACTGCCTATAGAGAAACCCATGGTGGTGGCTCCGTGGTTATTGGGTTCCGTGGTTGAGCACGATTGCACAATTGTGTCAAAGAAGAGACCAGAAACCCGGAGCCCGCGTTATGGTGATTGGTTAAAGATGACAAAGCAACGCGCGTTTTAATCTTGCTGACACAGCCGCCGTCGTAGCCGCGGTATTGCAATATGGAATGAGCATGTCGCTGTTTTTTTTTTCTTGTCTGACCCCTGGGCCACCTTTCAATCCAATGCTCAAGTCAGAAAACTGGGCTAAAGCGCCCACGACTAGGCTAATGTTCTCGTGCCACCCTTGAGGCACACATAATTCATACTGCCTTCAATCCTTTTCAAAATAACTCAGAAGTGATTAGAAGCCAACAAACACTGACACCGAGGAGAACATAGGGGAAATTACTTGTGCTTAATAAATGAAATAAGGAAACGATAAATTAATGGAAATGAAAGTGGATGAAAAAACAACTTGCCGCAGGTGGGGAACGATCCCACAACCTTGGCATCGTTCCCCACCTGCCACATGATTTTCCCTTTATTAAGAAACGAGATGGCGCTTTCGGCGGCGCGCCACACGTAGCCTCAGCGACAGCGCACGAATACGACACTACCGCTTCCACCTTGCTTCTGTGCGATCAGCTGTCGGAAATACAACTGAGTCTTCGCTTAACGCCCTGTGCGTCAATCATGCTGGGTTGATTCATGTGGATTCAAGACGTGTGTGGTAGTTGGTTGCAAAAATAGTGACTGGCATAGTAAGGAATGGAATGAATCTGCGTGACCAAGTTCGCGGACCGCTGCTGCAACTGTCCGTACGTGTTACTGGAGCTTTGAGATGTACGGCTTCCCTCGATCGAGGGTACAGAAATTTGCCAATCCGCCAGCGTTGTATCGCCAACCTTCAGAGAACGTCGACAAGAGTGAGAACCACTCGTTCAATAATGACAAACGGAGTAGCGCCGCGTCCTGTCATCGTAAGTTTCGCGCACACTGCAGTATCAACACACACATACCCCAACTGGCACGAAAAGTTACGCCCACTCTATCACCAACGTGTCAATGAGTGAATGGGCGCAAACTTGAATATGTGCGTACCATATGCGCACAATAAAGGACGTACTACGCCGGTAGCGCACTAATGGTCGAAGCTGAATGTTTCGTGACGCTCCAGAAGAGTAAGCGAATTACTAGCGATAATACATATTCTCTACAAGGTATTACAACACACAAAACAGCTGCGTTTCAACCCTTGCGCGCAGCAAGAACAAACCTATCGGAACTGAGCCCAACCGCGAGCGATTAAGCAGAAAATAATCAGCTTGCGACCGCACCAAGGAAATTTGTTGAGTCAGAAATGTGACAAGCCGCTGCTTCTAAATATGTGCCAACGAAAGAACGAAGAGAAAAGCACACTAATCCTGATTATATTCATGAGCGGAAAGTTTGGATAGCTTGGAATACATATTTAGCCCCGCTCTTAGAACAAGCACCATATGTGCTGCTTGCGCCGTTAGGACGCAGCTTAATCAGCTCCGAAAGCGCTTTTGCATGTCCTCTGAAGCTGTGGTCAAAGCTTCGCGTCGTCCGCCCAGTCACCGTCTACGCGATAGCTCCCGAAACAGAGGTTTGCTAAGCCGCACACACCCATTGTAAACACGGAGGCAACGGAGGCAGTTGAGGCAAGCAATGGACGCGTCACCACGAGATCAAACGTGGCAGCGCCCTCGGGAACGCCGCGAAAAGGGTCAATATGGGGGGCTATAACGTAAAACTATTCCAAAATTTTCTATTCCAATTCTGCAATCAGCCCACCGCGATTGGTCAAAAACTTTTTTGGACCACCCCTACTTCACCTGTCTGTCACGCGACGTCACGAAAACCGCGATAGCTGACCATCTGATATGACGTGTACACACTGATTATGCATAATTTGACCGAACAAAACAAAAATGATTATTTCTGATTGGACACCTTTTTGTTATTAGCCCTCGGCTATTGGTCAAAAGTTTCGGGCTGCACTCACTTTACCTGCCTCTCACGCGACGTCACCAAACCGCAAAAACTTCCTATGTCAAAGTGACGCGTACGCGTTAAAGGTGCATTAATATGCCGAACAAAACTGACATTTCTTCTTAATAGCTGCAGGCTGCCCCGTTCCGAAAGGAATAAAATATGGCTGCCGCCGATCGCTCCGGCACTGGCTACTCGCCCCTTCCGGAGAGCATGGGTTTATTTGCGTTTATTAAAACTTTTTGTCTGGCCATGTAACGTTTTTGAGAACTTTCGGCACGCTTACGACCTCGTTCTGCCAACTCTTCTTTGTTGAGGATCCGTTTTAGCGTCATTTTTAAGCTTCCGTTGCATGCCGCCGCGATTGTCCACGAGCCACCGCAAGCTAGAGAAAGCGGACCAATCGCAGACGACGGGACCACGCTCTTGGTCCGGTTATCGATTTTCAGTGCAGTGTCTCGGCCCCATCGAATCCCTCTCCACTTGAGCGTGCTCCTCGCCTCTTGTGAGCCAATTAGATAAGACAAGCCGCTCAGTGCAGGCAATGTCATTCTTTTTTCAGGCAAACAAATGTGACCTCCTATGAACGAGGGGAACATTTGATTGGTTTGATCAGACAACCCTGCAGGTGACCGCCCGATGCTTGCGTCGGCGGTTACGCAAATTTGACGTCAGGGGATTGGAATAGAAACATATTGGAATAGTTTTACGTTGTACGGCCCATGGTGTGCGAGATTGAGCCGCGTTGATCAATTCCCCTTGCGCCCTGTCGCGAAATGCGCAGTTGCTGCCGGAGCACAACGCCGCCCCCTCCCCTCCCCCCCGGCCTTTCGCGCGACGGAAGACGGCGGGTTTGCTCTCCTATTTTTCCCTTCGCCCGAGCCAGATTGAGCCGCTATCGCCGGCTTCCTTCGCGTGCTTTCACTCGCATATACAGTACACGACGCGCGGCGATGGTATTATCGTCCTTGGACTTTATTGGCGGCGAGGAGTTACGGAGTCGCCATCTATCGGAAGCGCCTCGCTGGCGTAGTATGAGGGATCACGCGGCGCGCTCCTCATAGGTTTTGCTGTCAGCGCTCACTGAAAACACCACGCGCGAGCTCTGCCGGACATTTATGTAAGTACTTTCGAAACGAGAGAAGTTTTTTACTGTCTAAATAATAATCTTGGGCAAACTGAAAGCACGGAATCGTTTACAGACGCTATCTCTTTACCGAATACGTACAGTGAACGCCACTGCGCGCGGTCGCCGCGATGGAGTCTCCCGAACCGGCTTCTTGCGTGAAAGGTAGCCAAACGCTGAGAGTAAACTATGTGAAATATGTTGTTAGAGTGGGCTGTCTGCATAACCAAATAGGGCATAACAGAATGAAGCCTCAATGCAGCGATCGCACGGGTTCGCAGCGACTGACTGCGCGTCTGCATGCATGTCCGCGCACAATGTTTTGCTTTCGCTGTGAGCGCGTTTTCGCACCGTGCCATGAGCTTTAGGATGCAGAATATGAGCATTTGACAGTATACAAGCAACCATTGTTGCGTGGGCGCTATCAGAGCTGTTCAAAATAATTTCATTGTAGAGACTTCAACGCCTACGGGGACTGTGATGTGCCGTCGCGACGATTCAATCTTTTTTTTTCTTCTAAATTGTTGGACGTTTCCATATTATTTCTCGAGTTGCGTCGCACTGTATGCTTATCGGTGTTCTCAGCGTGCGATTCCCGCTGCTTCTTTTTGTAATCCAGTGCATTAATTCATAACACCTCCAAACATGACCATATGCCATGCCTTTTCTTCAATGTGCCTCTTACCGCTCCCTTTCCATTCCAGTGAACTTGCCAGTATCTATAGCATCGACAAGTTCATAGACAAAACCGTCATGACATTAGTCGGGCAGCGGACTCGGGCGAACGTCTCAGCGCGCGTTTTCCGAACATCGCAGACCCGGCGCCGTAGCAGAAACCTTCCTCGCGTCTGCGCTTGCTGCATACCCGAGTTGTAGCCGATGACTGTTTGCCGGTTTTATGTTTCGCGAGCCAAGCTTCACGCAGCTTCTTGTCCTGCGGCTACGTGTGAACAAGGCTGACACCGGGCTCCGTTGCGTACGTCCGGCACTGCGGCACCGAGCAGTAGCCTACCATGTTGCACGCCTTCAAAGGCAGCCACTACCTATTCTAGTGCTTTCAAGCGTTGTAAAGGAGACACTCGAAGCGGGAAAATCTGGCCACTAAATGAGGACCGCAGCGCACGAGGGAATTTAAACTCTCGTTTTCAGCTCGCTTCGGCGCTCTCGAAGCAGCCGACGCGGCTACTATGTCCACGTGATCCCTAATAGCACGTCACGCCGACGGTGGCGCCAGCTTTTCAAGTGGTGGAGCTCGAGGCCAATACGGAACATCACGGCGACGGCGATGGCAAAAATGCGCCTGGAGTGTCCATATAATTGCTATCGCAATAAAAAAAGAAATTTGTCGTTAGAATGCTCACTGGGACGCGAATAAATTGATTATTATTATTATTGTTATTATTATTATTCATAGTAGTTAGGCACCTGTATAGTCATCATCATCAGTTCCCATATCAAAGTCAATCCCCCCCCCCCCCTTGAAGAACTGGATCTATGCCTGATTGACAGGACAACAGCACAAGAGGCAACACGGGGACAACCCAAACGAAAACGGACAGGGCTTGTCCCGCCTCGTTTATGTCATAGTGTTGCCTCTTGCGCTGTTCATGCTCAATTCTATTTTCACATTCGTAGCATACCAGCCGGTATAGTAAGAACCGACTTGGTTATGTCCCTGACCTGCCTTCAAGACTGCAGGAGTAATATGAGTACTGCGTATTCTTGGATTTCTTGCCTGACTGGATTCCGTGTTCGTATGACCTTAGTGCCAAGTGGTACATACCGATGGGTAAGGGTATAGTATACCCTGGAAGCCTTCAGAGTTTCTTCAGAATCGTGCGCCGACTTTTGGCGAAATGAACATTGGCAGATCTATCGCTTGTTTTGAGACACTTGATCTACCATGTCGATGGCCAATAGGCAGCAAAAAAAAAAATAATAATAATAAAGTGACGAGGACAACCACTGTGTCCTTGTCGTTTTACGCCGCTTTTTCCCATTCGACATCGACTTACTTTGACTTGCAGTGACTTCACCTCAGAGAGTCTCAAACCTAAGAAATGATGCTGTCCTCATCAAACACATAAAAACGTCAATATATCCCATGGCCGTCGTAGCATACGTGCTGCTTGCACGCGTAAGTCGCCTTTTAAGGCTGTTTAAACGCAGCTGCCTTCGACATAATCGCGTGGGAGCCGCCGCTGTGGGCTCTATTCACGGGTAGTCGAGATGCCTTCGTATACGGGGTACGTAGGTTGAAAGGCGGAGCGGTCCCACGTTAGAGAAGACGTTACGACGAAGTGTGAACATAAGGGTGCTTTTGAAGGCGGTACGTACACACACAGACCCGAAGAGAGCAAACGGCTGCGACGCACCGTCAATAATGACGTCAACGCGCTAGTCGGGCGAATTTGCGCGCTCAGAGTAGCCCCCTGTGCGGGTAACCCGAGAAGGTGGCGTACCCTTCAACCGTAAGGTTTTTCGGCGGATAGGTTGAAAGAGGGAGGGAGAGATGAAAGGAGACACGTACGCAAAAGCTGGCAACGAGTGTAGGGGAAGCGTGACTTGGCGAAACCTGAGACAGGATGCGCCAGGAGTGCGCGCACGTTGGAGAGTAGGAAAGAAAGAAGGAACAGCGTGGGCGATGAACAGTGCTTTCGGTTAACGAGACTCGCACGTATCGGGATGCATGCAGCTTTTGCGGATACCCGTCGCATGCGAAGTGGACGAGCGAGAGGAGGTCCGCTTCACTGGGCGTCTCGGCGGCCACTTATGTTCGCGCGCGCGCGCGTGTGTGTTCTCGCAATTCGCGCGGGATACTCGCTCGCATGGAGGGCGATGTTTGCGCGTGCATTTGCGTTCAAGTGGTCGGTCCGCGAGGATGAGCTCGGTGCCGCGGCTTAACGCACTCGTCAGGCCCTCGGACGCTGGGCCCCCCGTACAGAAGGACAGCTAAAGAGGGGAAAAAAAATAAATATATGCGCGTGTGAAAAAAGAGAGGGGCTGAGGGAAAGAGACATCGTGCTAAGTGATGGCGGTGAACGAAGGAACTAATAAAAAGGATCGGAGAAAAACCGACACGATCTATACGGCCCTGTCGAACAGCGGAGCAAGTAGTGGCCCACCGCGTGCGGCAGTTACAGCGGCAGAGGCAAGGAACGTAGAGGGACAGCCGGAGCACGGTGATGATGACTCCGCTTCTCAGAGCGCCGTCGCCGACCGAGTTCGGTTCCACCGCCGCCGACGCCAAGTGTTGGTACCCGCCGGCGTGGCGTGAAAACCGACTCGCGCTGTGGCGAGGTGCGACTCTGTCGCGAACGTGGCTAGACTGGTACGAGACGGCTCGGTGAGTGGCGTTACTGCACGCAAAAACGCTCTGTCTTTATTTGGTATTTTGACGTCTCTGAAGGACGCCGTTTTCTGTCCTGAGTGCGTGGCACCGACGACCTTGGTGATGTCTCATCGAGGTCTGTATTAGGAAAGCTCGCATGAGTGGCATTTGAAGATTCTAGACCATGAGCAAATTTTTTTTTCGGTATGCTTATAAATTTGTGCTATTAAAGCACAAGTTCATAAAAACTAGTTTATTAAAAACTAAACTTATGGGCCGGCTAATTATTTATGCACATCTCTTTTTGAAACACTGCTATAATAAATTCTGGTGACATATGTATCTAAAAGTACACCAATTAGCGCCGGAGCATGTATGGTGGTTGTGTTGGGTGAACATGCAAACGCATATGTCACATTGCAGAAGCGGTGCGCAGTAACCTTCGCATGTCGAATCCACAAACTTACTTTAATCTTCTGTCTGTAGATCTGCGGGTGGTTTCAAAGTCACGTTGAGTGAAAAGGCAACATGAGTCGCTGTGAACTGTTGTCACAACTGTAATTTCCTATTTTCAGGGCGCCGAACGGTGAAATGAATGGCTGCAGATTTCGCAGCGTGTTCGCAATGACATTCCGAAATGCCTCTGACGCTCTGCTGTCTCTAGATAACGCAATACATAGAAACCCATAAATATTCATGATGCCGTCCCTGCACCCTGCCGCACACCGCTGCAAACTTACTGGAAAGGTGTTGGAGTACTTGCCTCGCAATGTGTGCGTGTGTCGACTTTGAGTGCGCGTCAATTGTGTGCTTGCTAGGCCTAGTTTAATTATTGATGGCTTCTCCAGGGCAGCCACCTCGTTCCTGGCTCTAGCTCTCTCAGCGACGGCTGTATGAGAAGCCCTAGGCGCACTCCTCTGCTGACAGAGCGACTGATAAATGCACGAGTGCCATGCAGTCGTCAGGTGTTCGTTGCTACCGCCAGCTAAGGGAGGGCTTCTACAAAGAAGTCCTCATCATTGTGTTAAATGAAGTGTCGCCACAGAGTGACGTCGTCGGTCCTTTTTTATCTGTTTGCTTGTCATATCAACGAAGAGGGTATACTGCGTGGTTGACTCTGTAGACCGGGAGAAGGTCACGCCTGCTATCCGTTTTAAAGGTGGACTTCTCGCAGTACGCTGCGCGCGTTGTTGGCACCGTACCGACGCTGAACTGCGGGTCGGCCTGCAAAGTGGTACCCGGTGCGTTCATATGCGTCTGTCTGCATCCCGGATCGCTCGAATGCCTCCCATGCTCTCGAAGAGCCTCCGCGATCGCACAGCGCGCACGAAGCCCGCGCGCTGCCGTGTCTCGGAACAGTGAAAAATGCGGATTCTGTGTGGAGGCACTTTCGGTGCGAGTGTCTACACGAGCGCCATTTTATGCCACGCTCATGAGGTGGCTCGTTGAAAAACACACTGTCTCGAGGAAGTAAAAGCTGCGTATTTATTACCGTCACGGTATCGTCTAAGTGGCGAGTCTGCAGCCCTGTTTTAGTCAGTGTGATAAACCGTATTACAGGAAGTGCTCCACTCATATTTTGTCGAACCGGAACTGAACCCGAACCCAATTGCGTGCCGTCATTTTTTAACTGAACCTTAGCAAACTTTTGAACCCGCTTGAAATCGGTACTGCAAACTGTGCATTGCTCTGCGAAACGAAACGAATTAACTGGCAATCTTTTTTTTTCCCTCTTTCATGAAGATTCCACACCCCTTGCAGGCTTCCGCGCAGAAGTGTTTTCCAATATTCAGTGTTCTCACGCTTCGGGTTGTCGGTTAATTCGACCTTGCCCTGTAATCTGCTAGCCTGCTGGTTAACTCAGATGGCAGATCGAGCGATTGCCCCAGAAACGTGTTGGTCGCGGGTTTGGTTGCCAGACCAGGACGAATTTGCCTTCAATTGCGAAGCCCTCTTGCTGAGAAACCCGCATTGTGTTTCACTTGTAGCAGCATGCTACTGTCCAGGTGGCTGCCAATTTTCGTTTTCATAAAACGAATAAACTGTACAAAAGTAGTTTGTTCAACGGCACAAAGCAAACGTTCGGAAGTATTTTCGCAAGTGCTTCGTAGCCTTGCCTACATCTCATAACTGCCAGTTAACTTAGGCATTATATAGATTCTTGTTAAAGCGAGTAGGAAGCTACTGTCAACCCAGCGCTGCGTTCCTCAACTCTTGCTTGTGCGAACTCGTGCAGGCACCCTTACATTGCCGTGTGCCGACAGGGCGTGTAGCGTTTCAACGCCGCTATACAGGCTGTCCCAACCAGGGGCGCTATAACGTAAAACTATTCCGAACTTTTCTATTCCAATTCTGCTATCAGCCCTCCCCGATTGGTCAAAAACTTTTTTCGACCATCCCCCACTTCACCTGTCTGTCACGAGACGTCACGAAAACCGCAATACCTCCCCATCTGATATGATGCGTACAAACTGATTATGCATGATTTGACAGAAAAAAGAAAAACAGTTATTTCTGATTCGACCCCTTTTCGCCATTAGCCCTCGGCTATTGGTAAAAAGTTATCGGGCTGCACCCACTTCACCTGCCTGTCACGCGACGTCACAAAGCCGCACAAGCTCACTACGTCAAAGTGACGTGTACGCGATAAAGACGCATTAATACGCCGAACAAAACTGAATTTTTTTCGGAACAGCCGCGGGCTGCCCCTTTCCGAAAGGAATAAAAGATGGCTGCCGCCGATCGCTGAGACGCTGGCTACTCGCACCTGCCGGAGAGCATGGGTGTATTTGCGTATAATAAAACTTCTTGCGTCACCGTGTAACGTTTTCAAGCACTTTCGGCACGTTTACTACCTCATTCTGCCAACTCTTCTTTGCTGAGGGTCAGTTTTAGTGTCATTCTTAAGCTTCCGTTGCATGCCGCCGCGATTTTCGACCAGCCACCACAAGCTAAGTAAGGGAAAGCTGACCAATCGCAGACGCCGCCACCGCCCTCTTCATCCGGTTATCGATTTTCAGTGCACTGGCTCTGCCCCAGTGAATCCCTTTCCACTTAAGCGTTCTCCTCGCCTCATGTCAGCCAATTAGATACGACAAGCCGCTCAGTGTAGGCAATGTTATTCGTTTTTCAAGCAAACAAAAGTGACCTCCTATGAACGAGGAGAGCGTTTGATTGGTCTGTTCAGGCAACACTGCGGGTGACCGCCCGGTGCTTGCGTCGGTGGTTACGCGAATTTGACGTCAGGAAATTGAAATAGAAACATATTGGAATAGTTTTACGTTATAGGGCCCCAGTGTTGCGGAGTTACCACTCCGGAATTGGAATGACTCAGGAATCATTCCAGATTTTCGCGACCCCGGAAGGGAAGGGAATAATGTCTTTTTCCGAAAATAGAGCGCTTTTTCGTCTACAAGCTGTTTTTTGTCAAAATATGTCGAGGAACCAACCAGCTCACGCTCAAACATTAGTAAGTCAGAGCCTTGAATTTAACAATAAAGCAGAATCTTTAAAATGGCTTGGCTGATTAAAGCACGGTACATTTATAAGCAACGCGCCAACTACAATTCTGTCATATGGACTGAGTTGCTCCGAAGTTTGTCTCGATTCTTCGCGTAACCGCGGTTCTATGCCGTTGGTATTCGTTGTGCGGAACTATGGCGGCGGCATACTGCCTCCCCCTCCATTTGAGCCTTATGATTTTTTTTTTACCTCGGCGGCACCTTCGCCCCGGCCGCCTGCTGTCTCCCCTCCTTTCACTTTGTGCTTCCGTCGCCGTCGGCGACTCGGACGCATATTCAAAGGGTGCTTCAAAGCTGTGAGGCGTATTGACGCTGGCGCGATGCTTGTGTTCACTGCAAGATTTCGTATAGCAGCTTGCGCGCTGTTTAACCTTGCACTCCCCCCCCCCCCCAATCCTTTTGCAATACTGTCCCCCTGTCTAGAAACACGGACGCCTTTGCCCGAAACTCTGTCGACGAAGGCCTGCAGTTCAGCGCAGCACACAGTCGTACACAGTCGCCCTCTTCCTCCATACAGAGAGAGAGAGAATAAACTTTTGAAAGCATTGGTTCGGGAAGCCAGCTGAAGCAGGAGAGCCCACGTAACCAGCAGCCACGGTGGCGCCTCCCCGAGCACCGACGCGACGATTTGCGCCGTAGAAAAGCCACGTTCGCTCTGTTCTAGGGAGCTCTGTTTAGGGGAAAGGGAGGGGGAGGTGCTAAAGGGAGGTCCGGATGGCGCCGCCGCCGCGCTGACGACTGCTTGCGCCTAGAGAAGCCCAACGGTTCATTTAGTAGCTAGCTCATACTGTGAATTATAGACAATGCTTTGAAACACCCCGCTCGGCTTTCTGTGCTACCACCCCCACCCTCCTTTCTAGCCCTCTATCGCAAATAAAAAGCGCTTCCATAAAGTACTGCCGCACCGGCTTCTGCGGCCAGCGGCTCACACACGCAGCAAGTCCGCCAACATGGCACATTGGAAAAAAAAATTTTGAAACTACCCGCGAAGAAAACAAATAAGAAGCGCGCTGCAAGCTTTTGTCCGAAACTATACATGCTGTAGTCAGAGTTTTATGTAATTTGAATCGGCACCTAAAAAGAACGCACGAACGTGTGTAGACGCAACAAGAGAAAGGGCGCGCAAGCCAGCCGAAGACAACCTCGGCCTTCAACCGCTGGGTGCAGCTCTGTGCCTGTTCATCGAAAAGCTGTTCTTGACGACGCCATAATCAACATGATTTGTAATGACATGGAGCCCTTTCGTGTTGTCCAGAGGGAGGGATTCAAACGATTCGTAACGGTAAGTTTTACAATATTACAAGCCGCCTTTCATCAAAGTAACTGCTTTGTATTCCTTCAGATTCAGGTCGCCGTCCCGGGCTACAAGTTGCCATCGCGAGACGACCTCATAGAGAACTTCCTGCCCGTGAAATTATCAGCGCTGCATACCAAAATATCATCGTCTTTGGCGGGAGCCATAGAGTTTCTCACTATGATACCTAGAGGGTAATCTGGCGCCACCGTCTATGGGAGTTTCTTAAGGGGGCACCGTGCCGTCATAGGAATGACGGTATATGTGTCTGCGAGGCTCGTGTTGGCTGGTGTTGTACGAGGCTTCGTCTAAAACGTGGATATGGCTACACAAATAACGCGTTCTCAAAGTAAAATCTTCATAACATGTTTCCATTCACGCATATTACATCTTTACTCACCTAAAATGCATGACCAAGGGAAGAAAAGCAAGAACAGACGACAAACTGTTTCAAAGCGAGCGCGAACCGTGTCGTCTGTCCTCCAACTTTAGCGGCCCGCTGACACTTTTTACGTAACATATAATCGTACACGCAATAATAAGTTCTTATAGTTAAACAAAACATGTTTTTGCGTAATAATAAAACCAAAACAGCTTTTTACGTGCCGTTTTAGTAGAAAATGAATCATTCTGACAGACAGAACAGTGCTTGACAAGCGCGTCTTCAAGGTGTCCTGTCTCTCCGAGAATGATGCCAATTCGAAGTCACAATATACCAGCATTCCCATGCATACCACAGCGCAGCAGCGCCAGATTTCCCTCTGGGTAATGTAGTGAGAAACTCTATGGCGGGAGCGGAGTACGCCTGTATCGCACTAGACGTGTGGACGTCATAGTCTACCGAGGGCTTCCTGGCTCTCGAAGCAACAGTCGTGGACAGCCACTTCATGGCTTACACGTATACATGCTCAGTTTCACTCGCCTGACGGGGAGTCACACAGCCGCTCGGATCTGCTCCGAGTATGACGCAGCATTGCTGCAGTGGAGCATCGCTGACAAGGATGAAATATGCATTTTCGTACAATTTCGCCTCAGTTAACTGTTTTCATTTCACTTTCCAGGTCATTCGCGTGGTGACAGATAACGCTTCATCAATGATAAAGGCATTTGCATTTACCGGGTGGGAGACTGAAGAGGGCGATGATGATGACAATTTCGACGACTGCCTGGAACGCTTAACCAAGGAGCTTTTAAGCGAGTTCCATCAGTTGGAGCAATTTCGATTTGGCTGCGTCGCCCACAACCTGCAGCTTGCCGTAAAAGACGCCATTCGGCAGGTATGCCCTATTAAGTAACATATTGGTTTCATCTTATGTGCATTGATACGTCGTTTATTTATTACTATGTTCATGAACAACTGTTCGGGCGAGGCTTAATTCTTAAATAATTTGCAATAAATGCATGGACAAAGAATCTATGAATATAATAATTGCAGTTTGAAAAGTAAAGGCAGACAAATGTGCCTATTACAATTGCGGTTGTTTAAAGCTTTATTATGCAACTACCTCCAGCTCATGTTTAGCCGAATTTTCCAGCGTGCTTCGCTTTTTCACCTTGGGTATTCGTGGTGCATCTGCTACCATGGCCGAGGTCATGAACTCTGCTTGCCATCATGTAGTGGCTGCGGATCATTATTCTGCCGCCAGCCAGGCACCAAGCTAACGCCCCTTCGAGGTCTGCTCTCACCACGTCAATCGATCGTTCTAAAATACCTCTCAAGACAAACAAAAACAAAACTGGCACATCATGTAAAGAACGCCCACGCTATTTCGAAGTTACATTTTAAACCATTTGGATTTGGTTGATTCCTTGTTCAAGCTATATTCGCCTTATTGTATCTTGTGCTCTTTGCTGTTTTTCTCCTTTCGTGATATCCCTCTCCTTTTTTTGCAGTGCAATGCCGTAGGATTACACATATCATTATTCTCTTTCTGAAACTCTATTGTTTGCCGTTTGCACTACCTGTACGTGCAGTGGCGATATTCACTAATTGTCGTCCTCGATTTTTTTTTCATGACCCAAATGCGGAGGAAGTCGTACAAAAATGCGACGCCGTCGTTGCATCTATGTATACAAGAGCACCGCCTACACGGAAGAAGTGTTGAATGTGGCCGGTCTGCATTTGGAATCTCACAACGCGACGAGGTGGAACTCGCAGCTATGAATGACGAGAAAGCTCGTTACCACTTTTTCGAGTCCTCCAACCTGACAGAAACTCTGCACGCCTGCAAGAAGGCTAAATTGTCTGAATATGTACTGAGGTTGGCGACAGACTTGACTGAGTTTCTCTCCTTTCTAGAGGAAGCCACCGAGTTGCTGCAGAAAATGCACGAGGCAGTCGGGCTTTTGCTTCTCCCGTTGCGAAATATCGAAGTTTCTCTTGCGGAAATCTTAAGCAAAGAAGCAAAGGCATATTTCTTTGCAAAGAGGCGCCTAAACGTCTACAGCATAGTCTGGAGAAGCGGTTCGCAAGCACGTGGACTGACTGTTTCTTTTTTTTTTTGTGAGTGCCTTCCTAGACCCATGGTTTAAATCCTCTTGGTGTCGAGATGCAACAGCCGAGCAGATGCGTTCTGCAGTGCTGGGGATGGCGCCTCCCTTGTGTGGGCAGGACAGCGCCAGCACCGTCGCGAATGCAGACTCTGAAGCAGGACCAAGCAGACTGACGTTTAAAAACATCAAGCAGAATGAAAATGCCCACCAAGACAATATGCCTGGATCCATTACAGGGAAAATTTCTCTTTGCCTGACAGAGTGAACTTGCGGAGAGACGGTTAAGCCCCTGACCTATCGAAAAGCGAACGCTAGCCGCTTTCCCTTGCTTTCTCGCCTCGCAAGGGCAGTTTTCCCTGTGGATACGACGTCAGCTCACGTGGAATGCGTGTTTTCTACGGCATCCCTGATAATGACAGCGAAGCCAAATCGGCTGTCAAGCATCTTATTCTAGCAGCTTATGTTTGGGAAGCGGAGCACATTGTTAGGTAGAAGGCAATTGTTTTATCTCACTTTTTTTTAGAACAGTCCGTTGAAACAGCCGTCATTTACTCGTCGGGTTTTCAAAACTAAACGGCGAAGCACCCATTCAGCTCATGACAGTTTGTCGCAAAATTTCGATGAATAAAACCAAAATAAAGCTTCTTTCCGCACCTTGCGCTGCTTGCGACCTTTATTGCAGCATTTAAAATCACGAGGACACTTAAGCAAAAATACGCTATGTCGTCATTTTAGCATTAACACATTTAAGCTTAAACGATATCAAAACATCACAAGCCGTTAAAACATGCTGACCACGCAAATACTATAGCTAGCGGGAGAACTGCCCTTATGGGAATGAGTAGGGAGGTTGTGCTGCACGAGATATGTCACCTAGCCACTACGCCTCGACCTTGGTAACGCGTTTTGCGTATTTTTGCATTTCTTAACGTATCTGATAACATCAGCTTTATGGTGCGTTCATCGGTAACTCGACAAAAGTATCAAGATGCCTTTCATACGTTCAGGAATTACAGGAGTGGAATAGAACTGCCCGGCCATTCCCGGATTGGGAATGGGCTAAGTTTTTTTCATTCCGAGGAATTGAAAGGAATGGAATTGTGGCAAGTTCTATTTTCCCGGAATGGAATGGGGGCACCCATTCTACCACACTGATCCCAACCGGCACGATTTAAAGACATGCGAATGCCACGTAGCTGGACAGAACCAAGGTAATGCTGTTTGCCGTCACTTGGAGATACTAACTTTATTTCTTGCATTCCGCCTAAATAAATAATTAGTCTTAGTTAAGTAATCAAATATTACAATTAGATTATAAGTGTCGATGTGAAAATTGTAGAGCAACATGAAAAACTCCCCATACAGCTTACAGTTGCTGAATACGTGCTACATAAAAGGGTTTTCCCGAGCGGGAAAGAAATCCGCGAATGCACGCAAATTTGCCGCGCGACTGGCCGCTCGAGGCACTTTGCGTGTAATCGCGGCAATCGAACCCACGCAAGGACTTGATTTTAGTGCCTTAATTAACTTCATTAACTCTGTTTTAATTACTTCGCCTTAATTAACACCAAAGGCCGTGGGTTTACGCCCACCAAAGGTCGAGGGTTCTCTGACTTTCGTTACGCTAACGCTGACAACTACGCCGGATTTTCCGCCTCATCAGCCTTATTATCCATCCATCCATCCATCCATCCGTCCGTCCGTCCGTCCGTCCGTCCATCCGTCCATCCGTCCGTCCATCCATCCATCCATCCATCCATCCATCCATCCATCCATCCATCCATCCATCCATCCATCCATCCATCCATCCATCCATCCTCTTACACCAACCCAGTGGCCCAAGTTGTCTAGTTGCTTGAGCCACCAAGTATGTGCTCGTGGTCGGGATGCCGCCGTGGTCGTTGCATCATCGTTATTCCAGCTTGTCATCCGACTCTCATTATGTCGTTCTCGTCACGCCATCGACATGCATTCGTTGTTACACTGCTGTTGTGTTGGTCGTTCCATCGTCTTCACCCCAGCTTCGTCATCCGACTCTAGTCATGCCGTCATCTTCACGCCATCGTCGCTGTACAGGCTTCGTGATACAGTAGCCGTCGCGCCACTGTCGTCATACACTCGTCGTCATGGCATTATCCTTATACCGTTATCATGTGATTGTCGTCATTGCGTCGTCGTCATACAGTCGTCGTCATGCATTCGTTGTCATGCCGTTGTCGCGATCGGTTGCAGTGGTTCCGTCGTAGTCATTCTAACTTCATCATCCGACTCTAGTCATGCCGTCGTATTCACGCCATCGTCGTCACACAGTCGTCGTTATAATATTGCCGTTATGCCGCGTTGTCACGTTATCGTTTTACCATTGTCATCACTTGAGTAGCGTCAGTCCATTGTCGTCATGCCATCGTCGTCATACCGCCTTCATGGATCCATTGACACAATTCCTCCTTCGTCATTATATCGTAATCATGCTGTCGTTATCTAATCGCGATCATGCGTCGTTGTCATGTCATCGTGATCATGACATCGTCATACAGTTGTCATACAGTCCTCGTCATCCCATTCTCCTCATGTCGTCCTCGTCGCGCTGTCGTCGTTATTCCCATATCGCCATCTCATCGTCATGCCATGGATCGCCATCTCATCGCTGTCATGCCGTCGTCGTCATACCGCCTTTGTCCTTCCGTTGACGTCATTCCTACCTCGTCATTCCGTTGTGGTCACAGCCTCAGCGTCATACAGTCGCCGTCATGCCGCCATGCTCACGGGTGACCTTGACAAGCGAGTGTCATAGCAAAGTAAGACGATACCGGAGTAGTTCGCATATAGCCGAAGCAACGGGAGTCCCACAGTGATCAATCACTACAGTTGTTAAATAAACGTGACTTCGGGAATGCGGTGTGTCAGTGCATTGCTGGAATGCTAATCAACCGTTGACAGTCATTGTGAGATGAACTCTGCTGTATTTTTTCACTTCGCTGTAGATGTCTTCAGTTTTCTGGTGCCGACTTGCCTCTTGTTCTGCTTCTCCAGCCGGGCACCAACACAGTGGCACGTATCCAGTTGCACATACTAAATGGCACAAGTTGTTATTCGGGAACATACCCATCTGTACGTGCTCAATTGCGCTTGTGTCTAGTGGCCCAAGTTGTCTATTCTTTCACATGCCCAGTGGCTTAAGTTGGCATGACAGTGATTATATACGTCTATACGTGATACATACCGCAAAGTGAACGAGGTTCCCAAAAATATTTTCATCGCATTAAAAAATACTGGAGGCTTCTGCAGGAGGTTGCCAACAACATACCGTTGGTTTCATCCGTACAGAAGGCTTCGCGTTTACTTAAGACACGGTCCATGTTAGCAGGGACACCTGGTATGATCATCAGCTTATAGCGCCGTTATACTCCGTCATTTGATTGAATGCTACAGCTCAAAGCAGGACACGAAAAAAATACAAGTGTTGTTGCACTTCTTGTATCGTGCCATGCCTCCCGCTGTAAAATTCGGCTAGCATGCCCGGGAGCAGAATGTGATGACTTACACTATGAAGTTACTCTAGGATGGATGAATCAGAGATGAACGACAGTCTTTAATGCAGGACTTAACAATGGCGCATCTCAGCTGTAAGCGATCTTTAAAGCATAGAGGTCGTTGCATCCATGCGCAAAAGTGCGGCCTTCGAGGCCTATCGTTACGCAGAGGGTCCCGTCGCATAGAGTAGCGATGTGGGCACCGTCTAATGGCGGCTCGCTCAATTTTCTGCGAGCTCGCACGTTTCCTAATTGGCCGCTTATTATTTGGTACGAGGTTTTCTTCACGCAAAATAAAAGAGAAAAACTTCCTTACTTCGGCCATCGCTGTTGGTAATTGAGACGCCGCAAGTCTTCTACACTGGTTTGCTATATCATTGCCCGACAGCACAATAGTGGAGGGAGGCTTCCATGCAAACAAATGCGATACGGGACCCATTGGTTGTTTCCACTATGCAAACCGACGCACTCGTTATCTTTTTAGTAGGTGTGTTTGAATAGCAAAAATTACAAATTGATTGGAATACGAATATTCGAGAAAAACAACCTACAAATTTCGAATTGAATATCGAATATTTTATCATTCTATACTAAGTGAAACGCGGAGTGCGAGTCGAGTGCGTGTGGTAAAGAAAAATAGAGGCTTATCTATGCTCTGATACATGTGTACAAGGAGACAATGCAAGGTTCAGGCAAGGAGATACAATCTCTCCGAGGTTATTCACTGTGTGCTTAGAAGTATTGAAGCTATTAGACTGGGTAGGTTTAGTAGTGAGGATCAACGGGGAGTATTTCAACAGCCTTCGGTTTGCAGATAGCATTGTCCTAATCAGCAACATTACAGTGTTTCGTTGGGCCTCTGCTGGGAAACTGCAGAACAGCTGTGCACTTGAGTGTTTCACTGCGATAATGCGAGGTCGCGGGTTAGATCCTGGTCGCTGCTGCTGTATTTTTATAGGGGTGAAATGAAAAAAAAGAAAAAAAAAAGAAGAACACCCGTGCACGTAGATTTAGCTGCACGTTCAAGAACCCCATGTGGTCAAAAATTAATCAATTAAAGCAAGAACTAAGAACATCAAAACAAATAAGAAAAGAAAACGCATCTCTGCGTGCATCGCGGCAATTGACACATGTAAGCTCGTAAGCCTTGTTGTGTTACGTCAGTGCACGCATCATAAACGCCAATGTCGGCCTCGTAGTAATGGAATGTATCGGGTGAGCGTGCTACTAAAAAATTAATTAAAATATGGGGTTTTACTCGCCAAAACCACGACCTGCTTAGGATGCACGCCGTAGTGGGGGACTACAGAAATTTGGACCACGTCAGGTTCTTTAACCTGCACTTATATCTACGTACACGAGTGCTTTCGCATTATATATATAAACACACACAGTAGTAGTAGTAAAACATTAACACCAAAGAAAGTGGATGGGAAAACGGCGCCGCGGTAGCTCAATTGGTAGAGCATCGCACGCGCAATGCGAAGACGTGGCATCGTTCCCCACCTGCGGCAAGCTGTTTTTTCATCCACTTTCAATTCCATTAATTTATCCTTTCGTTAATCCAATTCGTAAGTACAAGTAATTTCCTCCATGTTGTCCTTGGCCACATAATATTCGATGGTTTCATTGTTGAGTCTTTGCAAATCAGTGGTATTACTTAAGAATGTGCCAAACTCGATGGCGGGTATCAAAATAAGCAATTACGCGCTTAAAGCGCACACCAGGGGCACTAACAAATTAGAACTTATTGTGCTCTGATCGACGTACTATATATAGTTGTTCCCCGTGGAAACACAGCAATGAAAAGGCCGAGCAAAGAACCGGTATCTCGGCACAGACATGAAAACAGCGCGAAGCATACTGCTATTAAAAGGCAGAAGACGAAGTGTTTTATCCGACAAAGTCAAGGAAAGGACGTGTTGCGCACGTGTTTTGTAGCCTTATAATCTGCTCGTTTCTGTAATTCTGCGTGTTGCCCTGTAACTTCTTTTCTCATAATAGTTGTGCCACTACTTTAAGAAAAAGAATGCTGTCAAAAGTAATTTTATTTCACAGTCACAACTGTTATGACCTCGCTTCTAGGAGAAGTTTGGAGAAAAAAAATTACAAAAAAGATATGGTTGATCCCTCTTTCATAGGAATCGGTAGAACACGAAAGCGAAACGTGTCTCTTCACAGAAGCCGAAATCGCTTCGTGAACTCATGAACTCACGCTCCGCTGCTGCGAAAAGCGCACTGTTTGCAGGTCGGTGGCCATGTTGCACGCAGGTTTGCTTCGCGCGCGGCGTCCTGGCGAGCGGCGTACAGCAGCCGAGCCTCTTAGGCACGAGCATTTTGTTCCGGCTCCGTAGTGTAACGGGCAGCCACTTGAGTTGTGACGCACTCAGCTTCAGGATTGCTAGCGGCCGAGTTCGCAGTGTGAGCCGCGAACGCGCGAAGGCGTTCTGCTTCACGCTGGCCTGTCTCCCGCGGGACCAAAGCCAGGTTTGCCCGTCGACATCGTTGGCTTTCTGCGCCGCTTAGCGCGGCAGTTTTATTGCGATAGCAATTATATGGACACTCCAGATGCATTTCTGCTGTCGCCGTGTTCTTCGTTGGCGCCATCGCAAGCGAAGCAGTGGGCGGCGTGTAAACATTGCTGATGCATGTTGAAGCTGCACTCCGTAGGCGACGAGGCGCCACAGGCTAATCGGTAACTGCGTCGTTACTTCAACAGAAGGCCCACGCCGCCTACGCCATGCTACACCACGCTGGAGCCTCCGCTGCGATGAGACTGCCGAAGCGCTCACTGTCGGCGCTCGTTGGTGTCATGATGCAGTACTTCGCTTCACCGCTCCTAGATGGCGGCGTCAGCCCTGTCAAGATAAAGCTCCTGCGTTCGCACCGACGTCACAACCCTTACAGGAAGTTGATGGCGGACCCCGGCATAACACATTTTCGTGTTAAAAATGCTTTGAGAGAAGTTTTTAGGAAAATTAGTTATTTAAATTCTGGGTGTTTACGTGTCCAAAGCACGATCTGATTATGAGGCACGCCATAGTTGGCGACTGTGGAATAATTTTGACCACTTGGCGTTATTTAACGTGCAATAAAGATTTTGAAGTACACAAACTTTTTTTTTTTGCAATTCACCCGCATGAAAATGCGGCCAAACTCCATACTTATTGCGCAGATTGGTAAAAAGAAAGCGTTAGTTTACAACTCATACCGAAGTGGGCCCTAGGGAAACTTGTTCGTGTTCTCATAGGGGACGATATTTCACCAGATGAATCCACCCACAGACGTCTATAGCATTCGCGTGCAGCATTTCAGCAGCGGCGTGCTTTAGGCTTGCCGAGGTGTTCAAGCATGTCGTAACAGCAATAATCCAATACCTAGCTCATAATTTCTGAGCACTTCGAAACAAAACGGTGACGTGTAGTTGGCAGAGCACTGGGGGCGACAGCCAGCCCATCCTTCGGTACGAAAGATGCTGGAGCTGGAGCACTGCGGAAGTGGTTGGAGAATAAATGTTCGATTACCAAGAACTCCGGTCATACGGAGCACATTCAAATACTTCTTGATATAGAATATTGTTAGGATTGAATATTCTGAATATTCCGAATTTTTTGACAGCTTTACCAAAGAATGTTGTGGTGCGCCTCTAAAGGCACGTTCACACCGAAGGCGGAGCGGACAAGCGGATCCGGCCAAGCGGCCGCGGATTTTCCGCTTTGCGGAAAGTACGCGGCCGCTTGGCCGGATCACGCCCGGACCGATTTTTTCCGCGCGGATAAGTTGGCCGCTTTGGCCGCAGCCAATCAGAACCCGACACTGCGGAAGCGCTGGTGAAGGAATGTAAACTAATGTCTTTCTCTGGGCTTTTCGCTTCTGTTATTCAAAAGCGTCAAAACGGCAAGTTGGGCCAGTTGGTTGGGATTCATAGTAAGGTTTGTTACAGCGCAACACAAGACAAGGACAAAAGAAGGTATAAAACGACGACACGGCGCCGTGTAGTCGCTTTATACCTTCTTTTGTCCTTGTCTTGTGTTGCGCTGTAACAAATCTTGAAAATCGACTAGACAAGTCGCGAGTAAAATGCCAATGATCTCGTCTTCTTCGTCTGAGCTCATCATTTTGCAGAAGTAGATAGCGGACGGGAGCGCGCCGACCCACGAAGAAAAAAATATCGAGAGTGCGCGCACAAACCCAAAGAGCCGCGAGATGGCGGCACGTCCCTGAAATTGCTAAAGAAATTGCGAGATGCCCCGCCTTCCCGGTGGCGCGGATAGCCAGACAACGCGGCCAGTCTGAACAGACGCGGGCGCTCGCCGCCTCGCCGCTTTGAAAAACCGCTTGTCCGCTTAGACGCTCCGCTTTCGGTGTGAATGTGCCTTAAGAGAGGGTAGAGCACTGAAAGTTTTTATGAGGAAGAGAGATAATTAGAGCCATGAAAGAAAGGTAAAAATAGTAGTGGAATCTAAGCATATATACCTGCCAACTCTCCGGAATTTTTAGCAAGCTTTACGAATTTGGGATTGCTTTACTATTTCACGAAAAATGCTGTTCGCGAAAAAGTTTCGCTTGTTGGTCTCCGAACCTTGCTTTGGAAATTTTCCCATGGTGAAAGGGTGCAAAAGTGGGGTTTGCTTTGAGCAAGCGGATGCAGTGAAACTTCTCAAACAGGCGACATCTGCAACAGCAATGTCGCTGAAAGACATAACCGTGGTGTAAGAAACAATGCGTTGCTTGTCAGTCTCAGCAGTTCCAACTTTGGTGCTGCTGCTGCTCCGTGTGTGCTGCGTCTAAAACTATTGCTATCGTTAATAAAATGCTTACATATCCCACAAAAGACGCTTGCTCGAGGCAAGCTTTAAATGAATACGTACTTCCCCCCCACCTGTTCCCCCGTATCTTGCACCGTGATTTTTCCCCCTTTCTTTTTCTTTGAACAGCTTGGCTAACGCACAGACGGTGTAGGTGACATTGTAAGGAAAACAAAAATAAATGTTTGGTCATTGCCGATGGTACTGTTTCACTGGGGACGTTCGCAATCGATTGAAAGACGTTCTACTGCTGACTGAGGCCGTCAGTGCACTCGCGGCCACTCTCGACGCGTGGAACAGCGCTCAGTCAGTCAGTGACTGAACATTGCACCACTACGCAGGGCACATATGTTCTCGGCCGCTGCCGCCTGCTGTTGGTCCCTGCAGCCGGGGGCAACTGGACCCACTGTGCTTTCGATGGCCGGCCCTAGTGCTGGCGCCAGCCTGGCCACAGCGAGCTGTCTGGGTGCAGCCTGGGGGCGACACGGTTTTCCCGCGGCGCCTGCAGCCACCGCGGGGCTAGGGTGCCACGCTCCATCGTTTGCAGCGGCGTCATACGGTGCCGTCGGTACTGGAGCCTGGTCGCTTGGCGGGGCTTCTGGTAAGTGAGCAGAGTTCCCGCAGCTGTCCCACACAAACATCCCACATCTTGCAACTACAGCTGCGATTGTGGGGAAATAGCTATACTGCGAACATGTGGAACTGGCACTGGGAGAGTCGATTTAAAGCAAGAAGACTGCCTAAATGTGACACGCATATCATCATCAGCAGCAGCCTATTTTATGCCCACCGCGGGACGAAGGCCTCTCCCCGCGATCTCCAATCACCCCTGTCCCATGCCAACCGACTCCAACCAGCAACCGCAAATTTCCTAATTTCGTCGCACCGCCTAGTCTTCTGTCGTCCTCTACTGCACTTCCCTTCTCTTGGTGCCCATTCTGTCACCCTAATGGTCCAACGGTTATCAACTCTGCGAATTACATGACCTGCCCGGCGCAATCTTTTTCTCTTTATGTCAATTAGAATGTCGTCTATACCCGTTTGCTCTCTGATTCAAACCGCTCTCTTTCTGTCTCTTAAAGTTATGCCTAGCGTTCTTAGTTCCATCGCTCTTTGCGCAGTCCTTAACTTGTTCTCAAGTTTCTTTGTCAGTCTCCAAGTCTCTGCCCGATATGTCAGCAATGGTAAAATGCACTGATTGTATACCTTCCTCTTCAATGATAACGGTAAGCTTCCAGTCAGGAGCTCCCGATGTCTGCCGTATGCGATCCAACCCATTTTTATTCTTCAGTGAATTTCCTTCTCATGGTCAGGGTTTCCTGTGATGAGTTGACCTAGGTAAAAGTACTCCTTCACAGACTCTAGAGGCTGACTGGCGATCCTGAATTCTTGTTACATTGGCCGGTTATTCATCATTATCTTTGTCTTCTGCATATTAATCTTCAGCCCCACTCTTACACTCTCTCTGTTAAGGTCCTCAATCTTTTGTTGTAACTCGTTTTCAGTGTTGCTGGATAGAACAATGTCATCGGCAAACTGAAGGTTGCTGAGGTATTTGCCGTCGATCCTTACTCCTAAACCTTCCCAGTTTAATAGCTTGAATATTTGTTTCAAGCACGCAGTGAATAGCATTGGAGAGATTGTGTCTCCTTCTTTGACTCTTTTCTTTATACGTATCTTCCTACTTTTCTTGTGTGGAATTAAGGTAGCTGTGGAATCTCTGTAGATATTTTCCAATGTGTTTACGTAAGCTGTCTGTACTCCTTGATTACGCAATGCCTCTATTACTGCGGGTATCTCTACTGAATCAAATGCTTTTTCGTAATGTATGAAAGCCATATAGAGAGGTTTATTGTACTCAGTGGATTTCTAGATAACCTGAGAACCTGATTCTCAATAATGGATCACATCCATTGTAGAGAATCCCTTCCTGAAGCCCGACTGTTCCCTTGGTTGACTCAAGTCCAGTGTTTTCCTTATCCTATTCGAGATTATCTTGGTAAATATTTGTATAATACTGGGCGTAAGCTAATATGCCTATAATTTTTCAGTTCTTTAATGTCTCCTTTTTTTGTAGATTAGTATAATGTTTGCATTCTTCCAGTTTTTTGGGACCCTTGCAGTTGATAAACATTTCGTATAGGGAGCCGCCAGTTTTTCAAGCGTTATGTCTCCTCCATCTTTGATAAAATAGACTGTTATTACACCTTCTCCTGTCGCTTTTCCCCGTTTCATGTCTTGCAAGACCCTTCTCACCTCATCTCTAGTTATAGGAGGAGTTTCTGTATCCTGTTCATTATCGTTTTGAATGGAGTTCTCCTGAGTCCTCTGGGTACTGTACAGGTCAGTATAGACTTCTTCCGCTGCATTTATTAATTCTTCGATATTGTTGATGATATAACCCTGCTTATCTTTCCGTGTATACATCTTCGTTTGTCCTATGCCAAGTTCCCTTCTCACTTATTTGAGGCTGCGTCCATTGTTACGGCTTCCTCAGTCTTTCTCACGTTATAATTTCGAATATCACCTATTTTCGCCTTGTTGATCAGTTTTGACAGTTCCGCGAATTCTATCTTATCTTTTGAGTTGATCACTTTCATTCTTTGTCGTTTCTTTATTACTCGTAGGTCCTTTGTTATTTGGGAGAGCTTGCCTACTAGTTGCCTTGGTGCCTTACCTCCCACTTCAGCTGCTGCCTCTGAAGCCAGCCTCGTTACGGTTTCATTCGTTAGCTCTATGTCATCTTCATCATCATCATCATCTCTCTGTTCTAAGGCTGCAAATTTGTTTGCAAGCACTAGCCTACATTTGTCTGCTTTTACCCTTATTGCCTCTAGGTTGGCCTGTTTCTTCGTGACCAGTTTTACTCTTTTTCTCTTCAAATTGAGATGAATCCTCAATTTGCCAGCACACGCTTATATAAGCGTCAAAGGGATCAATTAGTTATTGTCATCATTATTGAATTCCATTCATCTGTGTTGCACGAAGTAAACATGTACCATTGATACCAACTCGCCTTACAACGCAGATCATTTGCTCCCTTACGCAAATATACAGAAAGGCAAACACTTTTTACGAGCATTCTTTGTTATAAATGTTTTGTTCGATCGGAAATAAACTGCCCGCAGTGGTGGTTAAATGCAATAATTCTCAGTCTGAGCATGAAAGAAGGAAAACAATGCACGTGCGATAACTTTAGGGCAGTGAAGATTGGGGCCTTAATGAAATCGAAACGAAATCTATAAGGATGCGACGACTAATCAGGTAAGTGTATATGTCCATAGTACATTCATTATCGTTATCGTTCATCAACTTACTCACAAATTGCGACTAAGGTGCTCAAAAGGCCAACAGTCTGCATTTAGGAATGAGTACAGCGTATTCAGATTCCTTGTAGTGAGTATGGCGTTTGGTCCAGCATACGTCCAGCATACGTCCAGGTGTGTTTACATGCATCCTACAGTATAATACCGCATGGCTACAATTCCTCATTACTCTGAAAGGATAAGCGCATTACCTACATGTGTCAGCCTGAACCTTCCATCAGTTGCTAGAAGGCGGGGAATCGCGGTGACTTGTAAAGTGGCCAACATCTCTCTACACTTTGCTTTACTCGCAGGCAGTTTTCTGTCGTGGCCCATGGTACGCAAGCAGCGCCGTAGCCGTACGGCCTTCACGCAGCAGCAATTGTCGGCGCTGGAGCGCAGCTTCGCTCGGGCACCCTACCCGGACGTGTGGACGCGTGAAAGTCTCGCGCTCACCACCAACTTGCCTGAGGCACGGATTCAGGTACGCGATCGCTCTCTCTTCTACAGTGGCAACTGTTAAGGGCTCTTCTTAGGTAGGAGCCAAAGCAGAAATGATGCATGGCGTCAGCTGTGGCCGACACCAGCCTCGTGCCTTGCTGCGCTAGCTGTAGGTGGCGGTGGCGACTCAGAATATTTCGTATTCCTGTATATATGATCGCGTGGAGAGTAGAGTTGCGCTGACTGGTGTAACGACTGAGTTGCTGCCTTGACGGAGACAAGTCTTCCTGTCGAAACGTTGGCTTCCGCGACATTCCTAGATCTGCCATCGATAGCGTCTTAATGCGTATCTTTCTTGCTCTTTATGTGGTTCTCGGTGTATGGCGTTTCTTCTGTTTTGCTCGCGTTAGTGCTCAGGGGACTACGGGAGTTGCATAAATCGGAAGCACACCGACGACAAACACGCTCAGTCAGGGCACATGGAACTAGCTTACTTCCAGAAAAAGCCAGTTTTAAAGAAGTGGCGCGATAATATAGCGGCCGTGACGGAGTCGCAACAAGGCCCTGCGCGCGGCGGTAAATCATCGGCGGTGGGAACAATACACGGCATCGGGATGACTCCCTTGGAAAACTGTTCAACTTAGACAAGAGCTGGAGAAACAGGCTCGGAAAAATAAACCTCGCGACTTAACGGTTCGCGGCAAACGTTTGGAATACAGCGGGATCGGACAAGCGGCACGATTCAGCGGCTGTACTAGTCATGAATAGCGACAAGTTACCGCTCGGGAAACCTCGGAAGGTGCCGCGACTCACAAATCCTCTCGGCGACGCGGTCGCCCCAGGGCTCGCCGGTCATAGCGTGAGCTTCGCTGCATTGTCGCAGTCTACTGGTTCTTCGGGACACGTAACGGCGCGTTCATCGGTGTCAGCGTCAGACTTCCGACAATGTGACGTCCAAGCGCAGAGCCGCTGCGCCCGCGACGAAGCGCGCGCACTGCCCGGCCGCGTATATTGAAAATCCAGAAGGCACTGCAACCGCCTTAGCAACCGCGGTTGAACGCGACGGCTGAAACGCTGCCGGCGACGCTCTGATGTCATGCCGGCTGTGCGGATTATTGCCTTTGCGTGTCGAGGTTAGGTCAGGTTTGGTTAGGTTACCGCAAAAGGCGTTAGGTGGCGCGGCCTACTCTCAGAGCGATTGCAAAGGGCGTCGAGCTTCAGCGGTGGCGTTTCAGCCAATCGCGTTCAACCGCGGTCCCGCTGTGCCTTCTAAATTTTCAATATATGCCGCCCGGCCAGCCTTCCATGGCACGCGCAGGCTAGCTGAGCGCTTATAGGTGCCACACGCTCACACCCATGCTCAGGCGTGCGAGAAACACGCCAGAGACGCGTACAGCGTGCAGCTCGACTCGAGAGTGGTCGTCGCACGCGCTGTGGCCGTGGGCGCGCTGCTGCACGGGAGAATGCGCAAACGCGGCGCGCCAACGTCAGATACTGGCCGCGGGTTTTAATAACGCATTTGGCGTGCATGATTGCACTCATTCGATTCTTCTATGCTTGTAGGTCTGGTTCAAGAACAGGAGGGCCAAGCATCGCAAGACGCAGAAGCAGATGGGCCCTGTGAGCGCTGCCAGCAGTGCAAAAAGCGACGCGGAAAACGGCAGAGACGACGAAGAAGAAACGTTCGACGGTTTCCGTCCGGCCAAAGGTAGGAGATCCCGAAAACGCCAGGGCAAGCCCGCGAATGGACCTGTTTTGTTTTAAGATGGGACTTGCTTCCCCTCTTCTTCCCATGTGGTTTCTTTTCGGTGCTTATGAAAGGGGCAAGGAAAGGACCCAAAACAGGATGAGACCTTGAATGTGCCCGAAACGGCACAAAATATGTGCTCCTGGGACATTTGGTTCTTATTACCTACTAGCGTATTGCAAATGTAAAAAACATGTTTTTGTGTAAATGCGAAGGTGAGAGAGAGAAAGAGAGAAAGGCACAAGGAAAAGGCAGGGAGGATAACCAGGCGCAGTCTGGTAGGGTACTAACGATGGTGGGATGCTGATATCAGCATTTCCATGTCCTACTCGGACAGGGTGCAGTGACCGTTTCGCCGTGTTGGTATGCTCAAAACCGCTTTTATTTGCCTAAACACGAAGAAGAAGATTTAGCATCGTGGTGGACTGGCATGTTAATGCTGCATCTTGGCATTGAAAACAAGGTGTTCTTTAGCGACTTCAGATCGATTTGGACTTTGTGGGATTTGGGTATCTGGCCGCCCCTTTCTGACCACTTTCGTGAAAATAAGGCAATTTGGCGCATTCTAGAGCACGTAGGACAACGAAAAAAGGCGTCAAAATGAAGCCTGGAGCAAGAAAGATGCACCAAGTTAGTGTAGAGCTGTGCACGGAGCAGTAATAATGCGTAATTAGCGCAAACAGACCGAGATTAAAACCAAATGCGCTCGTTCAAACTGCGCACGCAGAGAACCAGAACAGGAAGCGTTGCTTTACTCAACTAAAAATGTGGCTCGATCCCAGGGACAGTGCCGTATATAAAATCTGGCCGATCCCCAAGGTAGTGCAGTTTCAACAACAAACCACGTGGTACACTAATTCCTTGATATCAGCCGCTGTTGACTCACCATTTTTTCATGTAATCCCGCGCCATTCAAAGCAAACATGACCGATGCCTTTCATTATCTGCGACGACACAATGGCCTAGATGAAATACATGTGAAGTCTTCTCAAAAGCTGAAAGCAAGAATATGATGAAACCACTTCCATACAACTTCGCATGCGTGCACTTGACATCTCGTTCACGTTCGAGGGGTCGGCGTTTTTTTTTTTTTTTTGTGACGGATTCAAGGCAATGTGCAGTATGTATCGAAAGTCTCACCAGGATATAAACTGAAGAGGCAACCAGAAATCGCACAGCGCTACACTCACCAAAGTCTAAATAATAGCGCATTCGAGCAGCGAACCGCGCTTACTCACTGATAGAGAAAAAGAAGTCGACTCACCATAGCTCGGCTAACTATAATATAGTTGCGAAGGTGAGTAAGTACGAGAAATCGCTCGCGTTTTAAACGCACTGAGCGCGGCTTTTAGAAATCACCATTTAAACGATCACCACCCAAGAACCATCAAGAGCTTCAATCTACGACTGAAATTCATAAAAAAAGTAAACAAGCTAGAAGGGAATCAAAAAAAGAGGAAAATTTCAGGATGAATCTTCACTATACTGCGATGATGGAGCTCGAAACAAGGGACGAGCTATGCAAAATGCGCACCCATAGTTGCGATTATGGTCGAATGTCGCAAAATGCGAACTCATTGGGTTTAATTCTGCATTTTATACTGAACTCAAGTGTCTCAGACAGCGGGAACACAGAAATCTGAAGACTTATCTTGCCATCCTACAATGGACTCGCAGGCCAGCGTTCAGGAAATGTCCTTATCTAAAGCGACGAGTTCTTTTGTCAACAGCTTCAAAAAAAAGAAAAAAAAAATTTCGCGCTAACTTTTGCATTGCACTCGCTCAAATTTCACACGAACGGCCGGTGCAGTCTAGGGATTCCTTTCGCTCCATTCAATTCCTTTCTTATCGTTCACCGTTCACGACTTAACAATCCTAGACATAGCGTGGGTGTGACGCCGCTGGAACCACGGAGGAAGATGCGAAAAGGAATGGTATCGGAACAGAATCGTCATATTACGCTGGCCGTATAACACTTGGCATCATTGCTTGCCTGAATCGTTCAGAAATAGCACTGTCGTAATCGAGCAGCTGCGTAGACGTGATTTGAGTTTACCGGCGGTAGCTTGCCCAAGCAGTCAAGCAGCGATTTCGAGTGTTGTATTGGACGACAAGGATTAAAAATGCAATACTGATGCGAAATTTGGGCGCTAACAAAGCGGCGGTAAGCGCAAGATAAATATTTTCCGTAACATTAAGATTAAACCGCCAGTCGCAATAAATGCTGTCCGTCCGTGAGTCCATGGCGAGATCCGCTGCCCTTTACAGGCTTTTCTATCCGCAAGTGCGCCACAGGTAATTAATCTTCGCGGCCTCCGGTTTTCGTACGGCCAGCCGCAAGCCACACGGAAATACGGTACGACGATGACCGTTTCCCAGAGGCAGTGACGTAGCAGAGGGAAGCACAACGTGCCTCCCCCCGCCCCCCTCCCGAATGCGAACTGCCCAGCCCCTCCTCCTCCCCTCTCCCACTCCTCGCTACTGCTCAGAGGTAGTTTCTGCAGCCTGCCACACACACCAAGGATGTACTTTGGAGTCTGAAACTATGTGTGTGCTCCTTGTTAAGTGGGATGTTTTGTACAACTTTATAACCTTTTCCGCTGTCGTTAAAAAGGAAATTTCATCTGGTTCTTCTCCAGGGGTGAAAACAGCAGAGAAAAAAAAATAACCGACGATTACGATACTCCCTAATGCGAAATTGGAGCGCAGCTGTTTACGTGTTTTCATTTCGCGATATAGTGGCTGGCGCGGCCAATCTGTCTCGTGCGGCTCGTTGCAAACAGAGCGAGGTGTGGCGCGACGGCCTCGCTAATGGTGAGATCGCGAGAGGAAGCGCGTGGGTGACGCGTGGGCGTGATTCGCAGCCGCCGCCGAAGACAACCTTCGCTCACGCAGCGCTTTGTGTACACACAGACGACGCGCGCTTCTCTGTCGCTCTGTCGCTATATCGTAGCGATCGTCGCCGCAATGCCCCTCATGCGCGGCACTGCGCTTTTCTTCTCACGATTTCGCCGTACCCTCCTCCTCCGCTTTCCTCCTCGCGCTCTCCTCGCTCTCGCTGCTTTTTTCATCTCCCCCCCCCCCGCCCGCTGCATTCCGCGTTCTCTCTCATCTTTCGCTGTGGTCGTTCGCTCGGTTACGAGGTATACATAGGATGCCGACGCCGACGCTCGCCGCAGGAACGGGCGCGTAACTGC
Organism: Dermacentor variabilis; assembly: GCF_050947875.1. Lineage (NCBI taxonomy): Eukaryota > Metazoa > Arthropoda > Arachnida > Ixodida > Ixodidae > Dermacentor > Dermacentor variabilis. The sequence continues at coordinate 7,995,465 of NW_027460346.1, forward strand.
GCTCTAAAAGGGTTACTAAAGAAGTAATGATATAGGCGCTTGTTTGTCCTTTCTCTGTAGAATCCTGTTAGATACGACCCGCCGAGCGTCAGCTGCCGTTGCTCGGTGCTGTTGCAGCTGGCACTCCTCTGGACATAGGGTGCTTCATCGGCGAGCGTGAAGATATGGAATGCCATCCACGCTTCATCGTCTTTTCGACACCAAAGAGCTGGCGACGAATTACCAGAGTCACCTCAAGATAACTGACAAGTGATCATGTGTCGCGTCTTCTTCTGTTCAACGACCGAGAGCTGAAGAACGACACAATTTCTAAACTGCAATGGGTCATCGGCCATGTGCGTCTCTAAATGGCTACGCCAGTATTTTTGTGCTTCACTCGAAGTACCAGCTCATGTCTGTACAACGACGGGGCCCTGCGCAGACTATTGACAGACAAAGAACCTCCCTTCAAGGTGACCACAACCGCCTTCCACATTCATTGGATACGGTGCCGACAGCCCAGCCTACAAAAAGCCACCGCTGACAATTGCCGTAGAACAGGGTCTACCCAATTTCATTTGAAATTGTATCTTTTTTGCATCGATTGCGGGTCGAAGGCTAGACACCAGAGGCAGAGTCCTGCTAGTTGGTGCGACACCATGGGTGGGATTTTGCGGAATGCTCTGCAATTCCAATTGGCCGAGAGCAGGACATTGAATTGCCTCGTCGAGCGAAAGAGGGAAAATAACTGAGTAAAACAGCCGCAGGGCTGAGGTGTGAAAAAGCAATTCCTGAGACTTTTCAAGCCAGCGCGCGTTTTGCTGTCGTCTGGCGATTCTTTTCGTATTTATTTTTCTTCTTGGCCTAATAACGTCAAAAATGCAAAACTAACGAAGTTAATTTTCCCTTCGCCAAGCGTCAGCACTCTTCAGTACGCAACGTTATCGATGGCCGGAGAGCGTCGGAGGTTTCCGGTCACCGACTTGGTATAGAGGGAACTACCGGGGGTCCGGGAAGAAACTCCCAAGCTTGGAAATCCAAGGACCCTTTTGTTTTCTTCGGAGCCCTTGATTGTGGTGACATCCATTTGTCTTCATCAATTCGCTGATTATCACGACAGGTCGTTACGAACAGCTCTCACGCAAAAAAAAAGAAGTATTGGTGATTATGGGCCGTTATTTTAATTTTGCTGCGTTGGGCCTGTTTGAAAGCACATCCCTGGTACGTTAAAAGCCGAAAAAAAAAAGTTAATGTCTGATAAGCAAAAGTTACTAGCCGCTGACTATAGCAAGAGGCATGGGTACGCTCGCAATAATTTGTCGCTCTAATGTTCCATTTTCTTTATTAACCATTTAGTTTTCTTCTAAACCATCATATCTAAGTAGCACACGTGCAATATTTATTTATTTGTGCCATGCAGGCCACACAGCTTCGAAAGTCCGCTCAAATGAGTCTGCGGATGCAGGAGAGAACTTGCAAGATGCACCAAGCGACGACCTAAGGCGTGTCCAGCGACAACGTCGAGGGGAAGGTATACACGTCACAGCAGCTTCAATGCTAAAAACTGGTGGAATCTGACTATCCAGCTGAAAACTAACAGCAATAGGATGTTAAAGGGCCCTTCGCCAGGTCTGACCATTTTAAACACACAAGCCCAGCGCGTACTTCACGCGCTGGCGACCGTGTCTGCAAATCGTTCCAGCGCTGCGCTGAAATTTCAACCACTCGAAATTTCGATCCAAACACTGCGCGTCTTATCTCTCAGAAACCAATACTCCCAGCAAGAGAGTCGAGGTAATACGCACAAATGCTGCGACGTAAACACAGTCCAAGCAACGTCAATTCATGACACATTATTTCGGTAAATCGTCCAATGCGGAACGCGCAACTCCGCCACAAGGTATGCGCCACAGCAAAGGAGCAGAAGAAAAAAATTTAAATTAGGAGAGGCATGGTTCGTCTCGTGAATCGTATACGCGGTCCCTTGACCCCGGTATAGACTCCCCAATCTGGGCCAGGCCGCGCTATACGGACGCTGCTGAGGATCGAGGGCAGCGCGCGGGAGCAAATGAAGTCGCAAGCGCGCGCGGTCGCGTTGCTGTCACGTGTACTGGAGTATGGGCAGCAAGAATTGGGGTGTCTCCCGCGCATTTATTCGCACAAGCCTGCCGTTCAGCGCCACGACAGCCTCAAAAACGACTCGCCCGGGAAATTCTACACAGTTCCGAGTAGGTAGTGCAAATGAAAAAAAAAAAAAAGGGACACACAAGCGTGCACCACTGCTGTTGTTGGCAAAGTCAAGCAAGTCGCGCTTGTTCGCTTTCGCATGACAGATTTTTAACTTTGTCACGCAGACAGTCGAGGGGGATCTCGCTTGTAATTGAGGTCCATCATTAAAGGGGACACTGGGGCTCGTAGCATCAGTTGCCCTCAATCGCCGAACGCGGGCTGCAGCATGAGCTTCGTCCAGGTGCAGCGAGGGGCGTGATGTGATGTAATTGTCATGTTAAAAACGAAAACGGAGAGGCATAGGATTCTTACAATAATAAACCGACTTTAAAGGGACAGTAAAGGTCAATATTAAGTCAACGTGGACTGTTGAAATACCACCCCAGAAGCCTCGAAACGCTTGTTTCGTGCGAAGAAGAGACTTACTTTAAGAGAAAATGCGTTCTGAAGCGTCCGCGTACCTCTAGCGCAGTTCAAATCACCCGCCCTCCAATCGAGGAGTATTGACGTCATGGTCTCATAGTGACGTTGCGCCGTCGGTGAGTAAAACGGCTCCCGCAGACGGCGCTACAGCTTTTCTGCACAAAACGCAAACGCGCGGCCAGAAACAGAGCCAAGACAGAGCCGACAGCAGCGCGAAAGCGTAACTATGGTGGCTAGCGGAAGGAAAGCGCACGGCGATAAGCTGGTTATTTTATGACGCCAACATCGACGCTCGTTGCGATGGATGACCCTGACAACGACACATTAGCTCGCGATGCTCGGCTCGAGTTCAGCGATTTAAGCACTGATGAACGTGACCTGCTGTTGAGAGCTCGCGCTGCCGGCGTCGTTGCGTACTACTACGACGACAGCCTGCTTTGAAAGGCACTTCACGCGACTTCAGTAAGTAGGCGTTCAACTCGTAATCCTCTGGACGAAAATGCAGCGAGTACACTACGGGATTTTTCGGCTCTTTGCCAGCGCGCTGTGGCAGAGGTACGGCACTTAACCACTTCGAACGGAGAGGTTCAGTCGTTGGCACACAGTGATAAGTAACGTAACGAATGTTGGATTCGTCGCTGCAACTACCCTTGGCCAAGTTCCGCGGACCATTCGCGCATCCCACGACATCACATGGACGTGGCATACTCGCTGCTTGTGCCAAATGCAAGTTTCGCGAGCCAGCGGAACCAGCGCAGCACAACGCGACAACGAAACAACTGAAGCTCCAAAGCACGCGCGGCGCAGAGTCGAGCGCGCAGAGTCGAGCGAAAACGAAACCTTTCGACCACCCATACTACTGAAGGGTAACGTCAAGATGTTATTTTTTCTTAGAATCGAATTGAAGTAGACAAGTACCATTTCCTTCCGTCTTATAATCCAATGAAATAATGTTTTTAATACGATAGTTGAGTACTAGTGACATAAGTTATGATGAGGAGTGCGTTCGTCATCGGGCTAGTAGAGGAATGTCGCTGGGGGGTCTCAAATCCTGTCTTGCATTTACCTGAATTTCTCGGTTACTAAAGCTCTGTTCGCGATTATATTGACGCCTTAGACGTTCTAGAGCATTGCTTTATCACTTTAACTTGACTTTCTGGTAACCTTTAGTGTCCCTTTAATAATTATTTCGGTAAAACGATCCCTAGGCGGTATATTAGAACTTCCAGTGTATAAATAAAGTTAGCAATGGGGTCGGGTGAAGAGACCTTTTAAAGGCACAGGACGCTCCACAAGAAGTTCCACTAAACGTAACTTACCACGGCACTAAAGCTACAATTGTGACATCTACTAGCAATTAATCTAATTCGAGGTTTCGACAAGGGCCTCAAAGAAGAGAAAGCAAGGGCTGACGAAGTTAAGAGGGTTATAAAAGTAACTTGGCAGCATTTCTTGCCTTCTTAGTTGACAAGGGAAGTTACACGAATTGAGCACACTGAGCAATGTCCGTGCTTTGTGTATCGTATATCTTGTAGCGTGATACAGATGTTCATGTTCTAGTATGCTACAAAAATGCGAATACCGACACAGCTAAAGAACGTCGTAGTGTACATATGGCAATGTGCTCCTCTGAAAACGGCGTTTGCCAAACGGCGCCTACTGTGAGTATGAAGAAGTTAAACAAAAGCGAGAATCAGTAACAACAGCACGTAAATGTGTGTCTGCATCACAGTTGCCTTTGTCTAAGTGGCTCGGCCGTTCATAATGACTCGTATCAGGGTGGAGCAACGCGGTTTATATGCGCAGATATGTATGTTTTGCTACGTTTTGACATCATTTTTTCATATCAGCAATGCGCTGTTTCCACAATATTCGAAGCTTACAACGATGTGTGGTTGTAAATGTCGATGTAAACAAAGGCTGTGCTCGCAGACTTCTTCAATATGCAAAATGTATTATGAATGTGAAAAAGGAATACAGAAAGCGAGGCGCAAGAGGAGACGTCAGCGACAGCAAACTCAGGGAAACAAACGACCAAATTACAGTGCAGCAGACTTCTGTATAAATGACCTCGTTCAAAATTATATATAAAACTGCTTACATGTAGTGCCCCCCTTTCAGTAGTTGCCTTAACACCTCTACAGGTTGAAGAGAGGAAACTGTGTCTTGCTGAGGCCGGTCGCCGTCGATACGCCGCTGATTCACAGCGGGATGTCAGATAGAGGCGATTGCACCAAATGCGGCAGGCTGAGCGTCAGCGTATCACTGCAAACCACGAACATCTACTGCAACAGCAACGACACGCCCAGACTCAACAGCGGCACGCAACTCGCCAACCATCTTTTATTTTATTTATTTATTTATCTATTTATGAATACTGCGATCTAAGTTAGACCATAGCAGAGTGGTACATTTTGATAGGAAATGTACATTTGTGTAAAAAAGAAAAGATAACTAATAATAAGTCAGTTTTAAGAGAATACAAAACACTTCAAATTAAATATCGCTTCAGACTGGCGGACAAGTAATGCAAGAAGCATGCACTTCTTCGAGGACAAGTTTGCTGCTTAATGTAGTGTCTGCAACGTCTACGCTAGGCATCAGGCGTCCCCTACATCTAAGATAGGTACGTATCAGTGCTCGTGGAAGTGTTCACTTCCGAAGATCTCACCCAATTAGTTTTCTGCTCTGGCTGCAAGACCAATTTCACGGCGGAAAAAGTTCCACAACTCTCCAAATGCAACGGTTTGAGATGCCATACAAAACCTTCACATTTACCATCATCTAAACGAGATCAAGTAAACGTCTCGATCGTGTCGCCACGCACCCCGTACCTGCGCATAAGACGCCTTATGCATGGTGGACAATGAGTAGGCCAAGTAGTAAACGGTGGAGATCGATCACATGATAAGGTTGACCACATGATAAAGTGGCTATGTCATGGCACACACAACGTGTTCGATGACATGGCCATTTACATCAACCTCAAGAAGATGAAGGCACTAAAGTCCGTCTGTACATCGGGCATCGTTCGCAAAAGCTACATCAAAGTGTGGCTCCACTGTATCTTCAGTAGTCCTTCCTAGGCACTGTACACCACAGTCCCCGAAGGACCTATCGACAGCTACTAGGCCAGTCTTCAGTAATGGGCTTGACGGCTTCAGAGACCTCATATACATGTTCTATATACTTCTCGATCCACCGTCCCCTAGTAGGCGCCATATGGGATGGTACCGAAGCGATGAAGAAGGAATCAACAAATCAGTAAAGTCGTCAGCGCGTTGTCACTAAGATGTCTCTTTATAATTCCATAGTGGATATCTACATTGTTTGACTGCCAATTGGATTAACATCGACAGTCATCGTGAGGTGGGTTCCGCCGGAATTTATTTGATAACGCGCATGCATAAGTGCCAAAAATAATATACAAATTGTTGTTTGCAATGTGAACGAAGTCGCTGAAAGGGCCTTGTCGCAGAAGATTGCTTATTACGAGGAAGCGAGTTTCAAAGAAAGCTTTTCAACGATTTACGGATGCACGCAGCGCAAGCTTCTGAGGCATGAACGTCACAATATCACATACAGGTTATCGGGTGCCATTTCTTTTGTTGCCATTCTTATTCCGTTGTGGAATAGTGACCTTCCGTCGGGAGAGAGAGAAAATTGTAAACATTCACGCAGAAACTCCTCTGGGAGTTGTCTAAGTATACGTAGGCATTCTGCCACTTGCTCCCCTCCGCGTAGCCAGATGTGATTATCAATGTTATGAAACTTGAACGGACCAGTATAAACGACAGCGCTGCGAGGACACGAACTGCTGCGGACGGCGGCGCAAGGTGAATTGATGACGCAAGCAAGGTACTGCAGGTGGCGGCGCCGGGTGCGCTGATGACGTTCCGATCATTACGAGCCGGTATCGCTCTTTAGCGCCTTATCCATTCGCGTCGAACCAATATGAACCGTGATCAACCGCACACCGGCTGCAGTTTCGTATGACACGGCAGCGCGGACCATATCTTGAAAGCGATCTGCGATGCGGACAGAATGTGCAGGCTGCTGATAACTTCGCGCGCTAGGTTTTCGCCGCTTCACGTTGAAGAGAGACGCTCGGGCCTATATCTTGAAGGCGATCTGCGAAAGGGCCAGGGTGTGGTTTGTGCTGAGAGCTTCGTGAGCGCTGTGTTCGCGCCGCTTCGTTCGCGTGGAAGCAACAGGTAGCACGAAGTCACTCTCTGCGGCGGGCTCTATCTTGAAAGCGATCGTTATGATATGACAAGGCAGCTGATCAGTATGAGGAGTGATTTATGATAAGTAGGAGGAGGAAGGAAGAAGGGTTGCACATATGTCCCTAACACTGTGGCCCTTTTAAGGTCGTCTGTCTAGTACTGTGCCATACAGAAATTTCAATATGGATTCCGGTAAGTGCTTCCCAGTTATAAAGTCTGCAGCCCAGCGGAGACTATATAACTGATTTAACAAGTCAGTCCATTGGAATCAACAAAGCAATTTTGGACGGTGGACCAAACCATGCGTCACCGTTCCCGTTCCAGGAGCTGATGCTAAAAAAATAAGATTATAAAAGTAAAGATCGGGGGACCGTACGCATATATACGGGAATCAGTGATAGGCGAAACTTTGTTTGATGCTTACAGAAATGTTAAAGCAACTGGCATGCAAGCTTAACAATAATGACGCAAATGGAGCACAATGTTTACGCAAGTTTAACACAATGACGTGAATGTTTGGACGCAGGGGCCGCGTCCGTATCAACGCAGCGCGAATGCACGTTAAAATTATTAGGTGCTGCTCAAGTGTCTGCTTTTTCGGTCTGCACACCGCTGGCACGACTTACGGAGTGTATTCGCGTTATGCACCCTCAGTAATTCCACTGTTAGCAATCGGCGCTGCGACGTCAGCTAGGGCTATTTCACATGGTTGCACGAACGTCGCGCCATGACTACAGCAAGCGAACACCAAATGGTCTCATGCGACGCATCTACTCGAGTGTACTCTTGTTGATCGTGTTTGCATGGCACAGCGGTGATAAGCAGGGCGTGCGGCGAGAAATTCCAGATGCAACAAGAAACGCTCAACGTCTCGAGCTCTTGCGCTTCTGGCTTCTTCCATATGATCTTCACGTTTCTCGCTGCCGATGAGCGACCGGCGTCGTCGTCCCGCTCCCATATTCCAAGTTGTATGATCGGAAAGGCGGCAGCAGCCAGCGGCCGCAAAATGGGTTGAAGAGACAAAGAAAGCTTCGCTCTAAAACTTGGAGGAGCTTCGCCTGTACGAGTATAGAACGCGATAACATTCAAAGATCCCTGACTGCTGCTCACGCTTCCCCGCAACTGCAGCTTATGTAACCGTAACGTTTACTATAGGGAAACGCTGGCAGCGAACGCAATGCACGAAGGCAAGCTATCGGGTAGAAACGCGGTCTCTTGCGTGGGCCGATCCCGGAGGTAGCGCGCAGCTACGCCAAGAAAATTACGTCATTTTCAGGTTTTCGTTATTCTTTCGCACTTGTAATGCTTCAGCGTGAGAAGATTTAACATATAAGACATGCGTTCACTGTTTTGTTTCATGAAATTTGGTTGTGGGCTTTTATTCTCAAAACTCCGAGCAGTAATTTTGTCAAGAATGTAAGACAAGGTATGAGCAACTTCAGTGATTTAATGGCGTGGCAATATAACCAGCACATACCGCGTGCCATATAGCAAGACGTGGCATTACGTATACCTAAATATATAGGGGAATTTCCGCTCACCGGGACACCGGCGCAGGACGCCGGCACGGGAATTTTCTGCCTTAACGCCGTCGCGTTAAAACTTCTCCGATGGTGGAATCGGGACAGGGTCGCCCAGTGATACTACCCCGATGCTCTAGGCCAGTTCGCTCGCATACTTCTTTTTTATTATATGGTATTTAGGAGATGATGTCGCCTATAAATTGGCGCCGGCTACTCTTTTTCACGTAGGGATTTCAAAAGGAATAATCATGATAAAAATAGTGAAATCATAAAAACGCAAAGTCCAGCGACGCAAGTGCACTAATACCACACTAAATCTGAAAGTCAACTATAAGGTATACCGCACCACAAGGTCCAGTCACATATGTGCACTAAAGTAAACACAAACACCGGTCACTTAGTTAGACTATATCAGGGCACATAAGCAATCATGGACTAAATTCTTATGAAAGTAAAAAAACCAGGCATTGGATTGGCCAAAGTCGGGTAAAAGAAAAAGAGAATGCGCTATCACATTTAAACACTCTACTCAATACTCTCCGAGAATATCGCTCGCTAGTAGACATCTTTGAAGTGCCAGCAACGCTCGTCTTTGCGATGAGTATGTTGACCAAGGACCTAAGATCTTCCTGGGGCTGAAGGGCCTGCGATCTCATGCCACTAAATCAAGTGCTAAGCGTCGTCTGCGCGCGTCATGTCGCGGACATTCTGGCAGAAGAGGCTGTACATGTTCATCAGCATTGCCACAAGTACACTTTTTTATGTTGAAAGTGTTTTGTGTACGCGGCAGCGAGCCGCAGATGGTAAATCAGTGTTTTAAAGGCTCATGGTTGCCCGCGCCAACGCCAACTGCCGCCTAGCTTTTTTGAGATGATTAGCTGGTACAGTACGTCGCACAGGAATAATTCGCTTAGAAAAGTGACAGCCCGTGCGCGCGTGCCAGCTTCCATTAAGCCACAAATTCAGGAATGGAACGCTCGAATAATGGTCAACCTTACTATTGCCTTTCGTGTGATTCACGTCGTATAACTGCAAGTTGCTTATAAAAAGCGAGAGCATCGGGTTATGCGCATTAATACCTATATGATCAAGACATCTAGCGTAATGCTATAAATCATATATTCTATATTTGAAGCGTTGGAACACGAGATGTATTTCACGCGGAGCCAAGAGTACGCGGTTGCAATGCAGTCAGGCGTGCATGCATATTCTCTCGCGACTATGGCAAAGGCAGTACACCACGCACAAAAGCGCTGGCATCCATCTTTCTTCTTCCTTTCCAGCACCTTCGGCCTCTTGCGTCGCTCACCGGCATCCAGTCACGGTGGACGATGCGGCGTGCAGGTCGTGGCTAAGCTCGCGGCCGCTGCTTCACGAAGAGCGAGCGCCGGCGTCCCTGCGAGTGGCCATGGGCGGCGACGACACGTTCCAGCCGCTGCACTGCCCGTCGATGAGGGGAGGCGTCCGGGCCGAATACTCGACGCCACCGCCCAGCGTCTCCGACGCAGCGGCCGTGCTAGGCTGCGCGGCGAGCCCCGCGCAGCAGCAGTGCTGGCCCGCATTTGCATCGCCGACGGCGCACGCGGACGCGGCGGCGCGGGCTCGCCAGAAGGCTTGCGCCTTCTCGGCGAGGCTGGCGCACTGGTCCGATTACTCGAGGAGGACGAGAGCGTCGCACGAGCCGGCGTGAGGTCGTCCTTGGCAGTGATGCCGCGAACTCGCTTCAAGTAAAAGTTTCGCCATCCGTTTTTGAAGCTTTTTCATCTGAAAGGTTTAGCAGAGAATAAATCAACTAGTGGACATCGCAGTGTTGGACGGAAAGCATTGCGATATACGCAATGCGCAGACACGAGCGGGTGAAGCAGCTTTCGTGGCGACATCTTGTGACTTTGTGTTCGACCAAAGAGCAATTGCGATTAACCCCGACCGATTATATTCCGGCCGCCTGCCGGCATACACAGGAGAACAGCGACAAAACTACCACCGAAGTGTATTGGTATCTTTATTTTTCAAAATAAATCGTCGTGCAGCAGAGGAAAAAAATTAAAGAGAAACCTTATGCGTTGTAGTGGATCAGAGCACCACAAGATGCCGGCAACGGTGCTGCCGTTTCCCCGGGGCGCTATTCCGGAACATGAACATTATTAAGTTCCCCCATGTTGACGATTTGAACCAATAAGTATCTTTATTTTGTACATGAAATAACATATCATACGAGATGAATGAATATTAGGCATATAAGTTTTTAAAAATATTTAAGGTGGCGAGTCGGAGAATAATTTGACAGCCTCGGGAATTGTAAGCCTAGTTTTTCTTTAGAGGCGAGCAACCCCATTGGAAATGACGCTTGCATTGAATTCCCATAGGTTTCACCGTGTTAAGCATTAGTAAAGTTTAGGGATTAATGTCCCAAAACTGCGCAGCCCGTTAACTTATGAGGCACGCCGTAGTAGAGGGCCCCGGAATAATTTCTACCGCCGGGGATTCTTTAGGGTGCACCCGATGCTCATGTACGCGAGCGTTTTTGCACTCCGCCCTCAACGGGAAGAGGCCACCGCGGTCGGGAGGCGAACCCGTGACCGTGCCTAGCAGCGCATCAGAACTGTCACTGAGCCACAGCGGCGGGCATCAACATTCCACCGTTATAATAGATAGCATGACCATATAAAGCCAACAGACAATGAAGCAAATGAGAGCGTCGGCGAAAGCTAGCAGCTGTAGTTGAAATTGAAATGCAGAAAATGTAATAGGGGGGGGGGGAGGGAGGGGAAAGGAGATGAAAGTGGACGAAAAGATAGCTTGTCACCGATGGGAACCGAACCCACAACTTCCGCATTACACGCGCGTTGTTAGCCTGCGCCAATTCGAGCCATTGTGGGCGAATGTGGAACATCCTTTTTTTGCCCAATGGCGTCACGTATGACGTAAACTTAGAAGAGAAGGCACATGGTTAAAAAACACCTCGTACGCTACGTAATCGCATCAAGACTGCCGCATTAAAGACTCTCGCTATGAATGAACGAAAGGGAACAATAGAAACCGAGGGGCTCGGTTTATGGAAAGCATCGGCGAGAGCAGCTGTGGTTGAAATTGAAATGTAGAAAATATTAAAGGGGGGGGTGGCGAAAGCGAGCTGAAAGTGGACGAAGAGATAACTTGTCGCCGGTGGGAGCCGAACCCAGAACCTCTGCATTATGCATGCGTTGCACTACGAACTGTGGCACGGCGACGCCTTACTTATATATATATATATATATATATATATATACGAAAGAAAACGTTTTGGAACAAATATAATTAAATTCAAATGACCGTCCGTCGTGTGGTAGTGAACCGCTTAATGGCTGCAAAGATTCTTTTCACATGACGTCATTCTTTCACTTATTGAAGAAACGGCGGCATCTCTGTTGCCAATATTTTCAATAACAGCAAACATAGAAGTAAACCTAGCTAGCCATGAATTATGCTACCCACAAAGACAATTCTGGATCCCTCAAGTCGATCAAGAATAGATTCTGTGTACCTCGCTCAGTCAGAACCAACACAGTATGAAGTCGGTTGCCGTAGTCCCGCAACCTATATTGGCACAGCACCTGGACTGGCTAATTTCCGCATCGCAGCTTGACAGAAAGCTACCGATTATGAAGTCACCTCGTGCGCTCATCTACAGCAAAAGAAACACGTAGCTTACGCGTATCCAGCTTTTCTGGACACAAGGGTTTAGTTCGCGTGAGTGCCACCACGTGGCGCACTGACCTTAAGCTTTTCAAACTTCCCGCGGTGACGCGTGATGACGTCAACAAAACAAAAATAAAATAATTAAAAGCTATCCCTGCGCATTGAACTTCGCCACAATGCTTGTCCCGCCGGCATTATCAGTGTTCTTGATAAAGCGTAGCCGCTCGTCGCCTGGAAATTACTCGTCATCCTAAGAGCGTTTAGTCGCGACGAGCAATGGTTGATTCTGGGCTTTTGATACGGTTCTTTTTTTTTCTTGTTATTTTTTCTTTTTCTTTTGATTCTACGTAGTAAAGAAGCTAGGCCAACCGTCAGAAGCTCTTAGTGGCAGCCTTTCGTCAGTCGGCACGCATTGTTAACGTCCGAAGATCGCACAGCGTTTACTAGAGACGCCGTCGTGGACGGATTTTGATTTTCACCTATCGAATTCGTTAAGGTGCACACAATTATTTCACTAGCGACTTTGCAATGTGCACTCATGGGCTACCGCCGCAGCTGCACATGTAGATGTGCTTAAGTATTAAGACATATACATGGATATGTTGGTTTTTCACCTTGACACAAAAGTCACGACCCAATAATTCAGCAAACTGTCCCTGTGTCGTCTCGTCGCAGGGTGTGAGACCGGGCTAGTTGGTATTCCATGCTGCAGTGACTAGCGCAAGAGTGGACACGGGACACTAAAGAGGCGCCAAGGATAAGCGCAAACTTCCAAATGGGCGCTTGTCCTTCTAGCCTCTTTAGTGTCCCCTGTCCACTCTTGCGCTAGTCACTTCAGTCTGTGTCCTCATCTGTTAGCACGCTATGGCCGAAGCTGCTCGCAATATTACGTCACATTTACTGGCCTCCAGGCCAGGTACACCTTTGGGTATTACATATACAATACTTGCAGTTAGTTTCCAAAGTAGTCTCCAATGACGGTTATCCACGGGCGTGAAGCAAGAACGCTATTTAAAATTATTGTGCAGTAATATATGCGGGATGTGTATGTTCTCCACATTCTCTACCATGTTACCGTTCCGCCGCAACGTAGACTCGCAGCTATCGAACGCCATAAAGGCTATCCACATACTCAAAGACCTGATGCACAACTCCTGACACTTAATGGTATTCAGGAGTTGTGCGACTGCCCAGGATATCCTTAACGAATGTTACATAACACAGTATAAGGTTTTACTTGCCAAAACCACGATTTCATTATAAGGCACGCTGTAGTTGAGGATTCGAGAATAATTTAGACCACTTGGGATTTTTTAACGTGCGCCTAACCCTAAGTATACGGGTGTTTTCGCATTTCACACCCACTTAAATACGGCTGCCGTGGTTGGGATTCAATCCTGAGACCTCGTGATTAGCAGCCGAACCCAATAAAAGCTAAGCAACTACGGAGGGCAAGGAAAGTTGGCAGTTCGAGGAAAGTGACAGCCGGCACGTGAGACAATTTGTTCCCATCCTCATTGCGCGAGAATCGGTGCCAGCTGTCGAAGAGTGACACCGTGGAATGCACTGTATTCAATGTGATGGAGTCCGCGTCCAATATTTCAGACCCGAATCATACTGTAACTACTGACGACCAGGCATCTGGCTAATACGTGCAGTCGCTTGACAGCTGCCGAGCGCTGGCGTCGGCCACAGGACCTACTTGACCTTTGTTCAACTCTTACCGACATTCTCGCCTTATTTCGCACCATTGCGTTTCAGCTGAACTGCTTCAACAGTCAATTTATTTGTGCCAAAATTTGGCCACCCTGTAAACGTTATGGTTTCTTATTTTTAAGTCATCTTTTATATTTAGACTAATGCTGTCCTGAAATTTCCAGCGGTTTCACCTTTCCCAAAATTCCCGCATTTTTGTCGGCCTCTGTTCATATTTCGGAGGATCTTTATTAGACGTGGAAACCATTGCGTGGCCCCCTGACCAAGCTGCTCAAAAAGTAATTTTATATCCCTGAGGTCTTGTGCAAGCTTCTGCCTTCTTGCCGTTCATCAAGCTCCTGACTTCCCTGTCACCTGTATCCCATTTTGACGACTCCAATCCCACGGAAGTTGGCGACGATATAATGTCCATGGGATTAAAGCCATTTAAATCAATTCTACGGTGGATACGACAGCCGCTTTTGCTCACTGTGGATGGAAATATTGCGTTAATGAGCGCCATTAGTCTAAATTGATAGTCACAAAATTATGCGGATCCCACGTATGTGCTAATCGATGTAAGCAAAGCTTTCTGTGTTTGTTGTCATTGTTAAACGTAATCTCCACAGAGTAGTCAGGCACCCTCTAATGAAAGGCTGTCAATGTTTGCCTGATTACGCCCGCCATTGTGATGCAAATAAACGTAACTCCAACTCATTTTCTCAGAAATCAATGCTGAAGGAAACGCTGATGTCATCCTGAACGAGATCAACAAGCTCCCTAGTGCTCGATCTTACGATGCCCCTATTCGTAAGCTTATATTCGTGATTTAGTTATTTGGGCAGGGGGGGGGCGATGTGCTCTTATACCGTAGAAACATCCCTCAGACGTCTCTGATGTGCTCGTTTTTATTCTCAAGTGCCCAATGAAAACTGTCATCGCTGCAACTTCATGATGTCCTGGTGGCAGGCCACCATGGCATGTCGCGCAAGTATGACCACGCTGATTCATTTGGGTTGGCATATATTATTTGGTGCGTTATACTTCGCCACATTCATTTTTCAAACTATACCAGAGCTCAAAAAGGGCGGCCAACTCACTACGTCCCTTTCCTCTGTTTACTTCCGCAAAGTGTGTGTCTATCGCTGTGGTTACCAAATACGCCCAGCGGTATGCTACCACTCAGGTGGTGGTGGTAAACATTTATTGCTTGAGCCTTTTTACAGCATTACTTGTGAGGGGGCTCAGGAGCGCGTAGGGTGTCCGGGAGTTTGAGGCCCTCGGCGACCCTCAGAGCTGTTGCGTTTCGCCTGCGACACGTGGTTTTGCCGGCGCGACTGCGGCGGGGCGGCAGACATTTTGGCCCGATCGTCGTCGCCGCAACACTCATCGCCAGGTGTTTCCAGGCGCGACTGCGGCGATGCGACCGCCTAGGGATCATCCTCGCATTCCAGTCATTGTGCCCGAAACAGGCGATGCCAAAGCAGGGATCTCATTCCAGTTATTGGGCCCGAAACAGGCGATGCCAAAGCAGGGATCTCGTTCCAGTCATTGTGCCCGAAACAGGCGATGCCAAAGCAGGGATCTCATTCCAGTTATTGGGCCCGAAACAGGCGATGCCAAAGCAGGGATCTCGTTCCAGTCATTGTGCCCGAAACAGGCGATGCCAAAGCAGGGACCATCCTCTCATTACAGTCATTGTGTCCGACCGGCAGCGCCACGACAGGGTGCTACGAGATCGTGCTCGACATGGTGCTACGGCATCGCTACGACAGTGTGCGTCACCATTAGCCCATTGTACATTCACGTGCTCGTCTTTTGAGGGGTTCCTTCTTGCCCTCAACTGCGAGAGTATAAAAACAGCTGCCCCCGGACGCCAAAGGGAGGGCTCCGATTTCTTCTGTTGAGTGAAGTGCTCTCCCGTCTCTCTACTTCGGTCAAACCTGACCGCCAACTCTTTGCGATGTTAAAATAAACAAGTTGTTTCGTTGTTACCAGTCGACTCATGCTTTGCCGGGACCTTCGGATACTTCCAGTTGTACCCCAGGCCGCCAGGCCAACGCTACCCTTGGGGCTTGCGACCCAGGTACAACCACGGGCGTCAGCGCCGAGTTCCCAACAGATCGTACCAGCAGTCAGATCCAAACATCTGGTGGCAGCGGTGGGATCGCCTACGACTTCAAACAACTGTCTGCCAGCGGTGAGATCGCGACAACGGAGGCCAGCAGCGAAGAGATGCAGTTGACTGTATGCTGAGCAGCTCAACGACGATCCGGGAGCAGTGCAACGAGCCCTGTGTGACGACTGGTTGCCTGCAGCGGAACGACTGCGCGGAATTCCTGCCTGCGAGGTTTGGTGAGTGCGGGACTTTCTTCTTCTGAGCTTTGCCAGGCTTTTGTTAGTGTTAGAAACAGAGCTGGTAATTGTGGTTGTCGTTGCTGCCGGGTTAGTTTGCGGCAAGACAATAGTAAGCAGTAGAGAAAGCAGCATTCAGAGCAGCCATGGATTTGAAGTCGTTGCGCAAACCGAAATTGTTGGAGCTTGCAAGAGAGTTGGGTCTGGATGTCTCAGACAAACTAAGAAAACCGGAACTGATAAAGGCTATTCTTGAGTTAGAGGCTGAGGATGACGAGCTGTCGGAATGCCTTGAGACTATTGAGGAGAGGTCAAAAAGACAGGAGCGCGAACTTAAAGAGCAAAAAGAAAAAGAAGAGCGTGAACGTAAAGAACAGAAAGAAAAAGAAGAGCGTGAACGTAAAGAACAGAAAGAAAAAGAAGAGCGTGAACGTAAAGAACAGAAAGAGCGAGAGCAACAAGAGAAAAAAGAAGAGCGCGAACACGCTTTGGAAATGAAGCGTCTCGAGGTAGAGATGGAACGCGCTCGTAATGGAAGTCAGGCACACGGTGCAGGAGAACGCGTATTGTTCAAAATGACGGACCTGATGCGGCCGTTTAAGCTTGGAGAGGACATTGGTTTGTTCCTGGTTAACTTTGAGCGAACGTGCGAGAAGCAGGGGTTCTCTCGGGAAACGTGGCCACAGCGCTTGCTCACTTTGTTACCCGGCGAGGCGGCCGACGTAGTCGCTCGCTTGGATAGAGAGGAAGCAGAGGATTTCGACAAAGTAAAATCGAGTCTGCTAAAAAAGTACCGGCTGTCTGCGGAGGCGTTCCGTCGGAAGTTTCGGGAAAATGAGAAAGGCAGAAGTGAGTCATATACAGAGTTTGCGTATAGGCTTATGTCGAACATGCAGGAGTGGCTCAAAGAAGAGAAAGCGTTTGGTGACCACGATAAAGTTCTGCAGTGTTTCGGGCTAGAACAGTTTTATAGTCGGTTACCGGAGAACGTGCGATACTGGGTCTTGGATAGGCCAGACGTGAGTACGGTGGCTAGAGCCGCTGAGCTAGCCGAGGAGTTTGTGACGCGTCGAGCTCGCGGAGCTAAGGACGGTCAAAAGGGTGAATTTGGCTCGAAGTTTGAGAGGCCGAAGTTCACACCCATGAGAGCAAAGGGGAACACGCGTAGTGCGGATGCGAGTGGAAGCAGTGCGACCGAACCTAAGGAGACGGCGGCAGCCGAAGCCGAACGCAGAAAGCGGTTCGAGATGAGGCGAGCGGGCGTTTGTTATACGTGCCAGAAGCCGGGTCACTTTTCGGCGCAGTGTCCGGAAACAACACCAAAAGTTGTGTTTTTTTCATTAGGCAGCACTGACGAGAACATGAAGCTTCTCGAGCCTTACATGCGAGACCTCCTCGTGAACGGGAAAGAGTGCCGAGTGCTTCGCGATTCCGCAGCTACGATGGATGTAGTTCACCCGTCTTACGTAGAACCCCATATGTTCACGGGCGAGTGCGCATGGATCAAGCAAGCCGTGGAAGCTCATAGCGTGTGTCTGCCGGTAGCAAAAGTGCTTATTGAAGGACCTTTCGGAGCGCTTGAGACAGAGGCGGCAGTGTCATCTATGCTGCCACCCCAGTACCCGTACCTATTTTCAAACAGGTCCGATCACCTCCTGCGCGAGAAGGGGCTTTTGTTTGGTGAAGCTAGTGTTCAGGCCTTAACCAGATCGAAGGTTCGGGAGCTCGCTGCAAAGGCGGTAGTTGCGGGGCCGACGTTATCAAACAACGAAAAAGGGTCAGAGGCGCAGCAAGCTGATATTCCGAGCACGCCCGAACTGAATAAACTTGAGTCTGTAACGTTAAAGGCGCCAGATACTGGAGAGGAAACGCCCGACGCGGGAAAGTTAGAAGAGCTATCTACTGATTTGCTCATCGCGCCTACGTCAGACGGACTTGATAGGTTGCTAAAAGTCAGCCGGTCGGCTTTGATAGCCGAGCAAAAAAAGGATGGCAGCCTGGAAAACGTGCGCTGCAATGTCAAAGAAGGTATCGCCAGGAAAACTGCGCGTTTTGTGGAAAGGGGTGGAGTCCTGTACCGGAAGTATCTAGACCGAAGAGGAGTGGAGTTCGATCAGCTGGTCGTGCCTCAATGCTATCGTCAGGATCTGTTGCGCTTGTCACATGGGGGTTCGTGGTCCGGACACCTAGGAGTTAAGAAAACTAAGGACCGTCTCTTGCAAGAGTACTATTGGCCAGGGTGTTTTCGGGACGCAGACCATTTCGTGAGGACATGTGACACTTGTCAGCGGGTGGGCAAACCAGGGGACAAATCAAGGGCGCCGTTGAAATTGGTACCTATCATTACGGAGCCTTTTAGACGGCTCGTTATTGATACTGTGGGACCTCTGCCGGTAACAGCCACGGGGTACAGACACATTTTGACTGTGATCTGCCCAGCGACAAAGTTCCCTGAAGCAGTGCCGCTTAAAGAACTCAGCTCAGTTGAGATAGTCAATGCACTACTGTCCATATTTGCGCGAGTTGGTTTTCCTGCGGAAATCCAATCAGATCAGGGCACAGTGTTTACTAGCGCTTTGACGACAACTTTTCTCGAAAGGTGTGGGGTAAAGCTGTTACACAGCTCAGTGTACCACCCACAGTCGAATTCCGTTGAGAAGCTCCACTCCGTCATGAAGCGCGTGTTGAGAGCCTTGTGTTTTGAACATCAAACTGACTGGGAGCTGTGTCTGCCTGGGGTGATGTTTGCTTTAAGGACCGCGCCGCATGCGGCTACGGGGTTTTCGCCAGCTGAACTGGTGTACGGTCGCTCGCTTCGATCTCCGCTTCGCATGCTTCGAGAATCGTGGGAAGGTAGGGGCGACGATCCAGTCGTGGTGGAGTACGTGCTCAAGCTCCTCGAACGCTTAAGAAGGGCACAGGAGTTGTCAGGTGAAGCAATGGCAAAGGCCCAGCAGAGGGCCAAGGTTTATTATGATCGGACAGCCAGGGCCCGTCGTTTTGAGGTTGGCGATGAGGTCATGATATTGCGCACATCGCTAAACAACAAACTAGACGTGCAGTGGGAGGGCCCAGCGCGAATTGTTCAGAAACTGTCGGACGTTAACTACGTGGTAAGTCTGCCAGGAAAGCGGAAAGCACAGCAAGTTTACCACTGTAATCTGCTCAAACCTTATAGACAAAGGGAAGCAGTGGTGTGCCTGATGGTAAACGTTCCTGAAGAGCTTCCGGTCGAGCTTCCGGGACTAGGCTCAGTGACGAACAGGGAAGACACCGGTCAAGTCATTAGTGACCTTATCAGTAAAGCACCGCTGTCGCCCGAGCAGAAAACCGAACTACACCAGCTATTACAAGAGTTTCAAGGTCTGTTCTCTGAGAGGCCTGGTAGGACTTCTGTACTTACTCATGATATAGAACTTACCTCCACAGAGCCAGTACGATCCAAGGCGTATCGGGTGTCACCCCGCCAGAGCGATATTATGGAGGCTGAGGTAAAGAAAATGCTACAGCTCGGTGTTATTGAGGCAGGTGAGAGTGATTATACCTCCCCTTTGATTTTAGTTGAGGTACCGGGCAAGGAACCTCGTCCTTGCGTCGACTACCGCAGGCTTAATTCCATCACTAAGGATCAAATTTATCCGATCCCTAACATCGAGGAGCGCCTTGAGAAAGTTAGTAGCGCTCAGTTTATTTCCACCCTAGATCTTGTCAGGGGTTATTGGCAGGTTCCACTTACAGAAGAGGCTAGTAGGTATGCGGCGTTCATTTCACCAATGGGAACCTTCCGTCCTAAAGTGTTGAGTTTTGGTTTGAAGAACGCGCCATACTGTTTTTCAAGCCTCATGGATAAAGTGTTGCGGGGACAGCAAGAATTCGCTTTACCGTATCTAGACGACGTAGCGATATTCTCCGCATCCTGGTCTGAGCATATGACACACTTGCGGGCAGTGCTAACCCGCCTGCGCGAAGCGGGCTTGACAGTCAAGGCTCCTAAGTGCCAGTTAGCACAGGCCGAGGTTGTCTACCTCGGTCACGTGATTGGTCAGGGTCGTCGCCGCCCCTCTGAAATAAAAGTGGCCGCTGTGCGAGACTTTCCGCAACCGCGCACCAAGACCGATGTTCGGTCGTTCTTGGGTGTCGCCGGCTACTATCAGAGGTACATCCCTAGGTACTCTGATATCGCGGCTCCCCTGACGGATGCTCTAAGAAAGACAGAGCCTCAAACAGTCGTCTGGGACGAGACCAAGGAAAGAGCTTTTAGCGCCCTAAAGAGTGCCCTAACAAGCCAGCCTGTGCTACGATCGCCAGACTATACAAAAGGGTTCATTGTTCAGTGCGATGCTAGTGAGCGAGGCATGGGCGTTGTACTGTGCCAACGGGAAAATGGAGAAGTAGAACACCCCGTCCTGTATGCTAGTCGTAAGCTGACCAGTCGTGAGCAGGCGTATAGCGCCACCGAGAAAGAGTGTGCATGTCTCGTGTGGGCCGTTCAGAAATTGTCATGCTATCTAGCCGGCTCGAGGTTTATCATTGAGACGGATCACTGCCCTCTCCAATGGCTGCAGACCATCTCTCCCAAAAATGGCCGCCTCCTGCGCTGGAGCCTCGCTTTACAACAATATTCCTTTGAGGTGCGTTACAAAAAGGGGAGTCTCAACGGTAACGCCGATGGCTTAAGTCGAAGCCCCTAACGTAGGAATCAGCCTCAAAATTGTTTGTTACTGATGTTTTTCTTCCTGAGGCAGGATTTTTTTTTAACATATTGCTTTTGTTTAGTGTTTCAAAGTGATGATATGCTTTCTAGTGCAATTTTTCAATTTGTGGACGCGTTCTGAGTGATGCTAGACTACTGTAAGGAACTAGGCAGTGGTATAAAAAGGGGAAAGAGCCTGGCAGGGCTTAGTGAGGGTTGTGCCGTGCTTGCTGACTGAGCGGTTGAGTTTCAGCGTAGTTCTAACGCTTGCCGGGAACGAGAACAAAAATGTGAACTCTCCCGAAGTCACTTTGCAGTGTCCCGTGCGAACCTGAACAAGAGAACGAGGCCTTCTCTGTGCGCTGCGCTCAAGAAACGTCAAGGGACGCCCGACTTCGGTTATGAGCATCATCGAGCGACATCCCTCCGGACAGCGGATGCAGTCCCCTGTCCATCGGGATCTCCTTCCCCCGGCGGGGCGGTCTGTTGCGTTTCGCCTGCGACACGTGGTTTTGCCGGCGCGACTGCGGCGGGGCGGCAGACATTTTGGCCCGATCGTCGTCGCCGCAACACTCATCGCCAGGTGTTTCCAGGCGCGACTGCGGCGATGCGACCGCCTAGGGATCATCCTCGCATTCCAGTCATTGTGCCCGAAACAGGCGATGCCAAAGCAGGGATCTCATTCCAGTTATTGGGCCCGAAACAGGCGATGCCAAAGCAGGGATCTCGTTCCAGTCATTGTGCCCGAAACAGGCGATGCCAAAGCAGGGATCTCATTCCAGTTATTGGGCCCGAAACAGGCGATGCCAAAGCAGGGATCTCGTTCCAGTCATTGTGCCCGAAACAGGCGATGCCAAAGCAGGGACCATCCTCTCATTACAGTCATTGTGTCCGACCGGCAGCGCCACGACAGGGTGCTACGAGATCGTGCTCGACATGGTGCTACGGCATCGCTACGACAGTGTGCGTCACCATTAGCCCATTGTACATTCACGTGCTCGTCTTTTGAGGGGTTCCTTCTTGCCCTCAACTGCGAGAGTATAAAAACAGCTGCCCCCGGACGCCAAAGGGAGGGCTCCGATTTCTTCTGTTGAGTGAAGTGCTCTCCCGTCTCTCTACTTCGGTCAAACCTGACCGCCAACTCTTTGCGATGTTAAAATAAACAAGTTGTTTCGTTGTTACCAGTCGACTCATGCTTTGCCGGGACCTTCGGATACTTCCAGTTGTACCCCAGGCCGCCAGGCCAACGCTACCCTTGGGGCTTGCGACCCAGGTACAACCACGGGCGTCAGCGCCGAGTTCCCAACAGATCGTACCAGCAGTCAGATCCAAACAGAGCCCAGTCCACCAGCCGTATTTGGTCGGCTGGGTTGGAGCTAGACACCGCGGTCTCCCATCCCTCGACGTCGGTGAGTTGCCACTCAGAGGGTGGCTGGAGCTCAGGGCATAAGAACATAATGTGATGGAAGTTAGCTCTAGGCGCCCCGCAGAGCGTACATTCCTGTCGATATAGGCCTGGATAAACCAGGGCGAGAAAAGCTGGAGCCTTTCTGTCGGCTGAGCAACTGAAGTCGCCGGCTTTCTTCAACACGGCATCGACGTTCAATATGGCTATCCTCAATTACTTTTCGCGGACTTCGCTCACCGCCTTCTCTCCAATGTCATCTCCTATACTACTCGCTCCTGCTAGACACAACACAAACACGCAACGACCTTAATGAAGTATCAATAACACGCTAGTTGACATGCTCGAGATCTCGACGTATATTTCCATTGAGCACCGGGATTGGAGCGTGGTCCTGTCTATTGTGACATTATCGGGCTACAGCTTCGCTCAACAACACCGCTCGTTATTCATCACTTTATTTTTTTGTCGACAAGAGCATAGCGTATTTCCTCTGAATGTACTTTCGGCTTTAAGTGTGACCTTGTACGCCCGCTTATTCTGTTACGTTGACGGCGACCATTGTCGTCAGGCTGCCGCCTAAGTCTGAGCGTCGCAGTCACCAGAGGGCACAAAAAGCTGTCTTCCCAAACAAACCACCGGGATTCGAGCCCATCTCCCAAATGCAGCATCTTGCATTTGGGAGATGGGCAGTCTAACCATTACGCTACCACCTGCCTCCACCAATTTCTGTTTATCTGCCTTATCACTTCTCGTTTTTGCCGCAGACGCAGGAAGAACGGATGCAGAAACGAAAAAAAAAGTAAAGATTGCTTGAGCCGCCTGTGACGCATGACTAACTTTGGCAGGTCACCCTCATTGGAGCGCATGTAGGCTTGCGGCTTCGTGCAGACTGTGGGTCGCCTTAGCTTTATTGTAAATTTGCTTTCACCAACTCTTTTCAGCTAGAACTGAAACGCCGGACAAAAATGAGACCTACCGTTGATTATTTTTCTTGTTTTCTAGGTTTAAAGCAAAAACGCTCATTTACACAAATAGTGATTTTTTTTAAGAATTGGCAGAAGGATACTATATTTCAAGGTCATGTTTTGTCAGTACGGCCCGGCACCACGTATCGACGAAAGGGCATCACAGTGCCGATGCACGCGGCAGGTTATTGAACGAAGAAAACAGGAAACGACTGTCTTTCAGTTCTCGCGACATATTGTACACAGAACGCAAGGCACTCACCACCATGACATTTTTTTTTTTTTGACAACAGCGACACACAATGCCGGACTGATATACTTTCTAAAGGGGTCTCATATTATTTTTCATTGCAGAACCGCAAGCACAGTTGCGTCGCGCGTATACCGCAGCCACGTACTGTAGCTGTGCTCCTTTTCCTCTAACAATATGGCCGCCGGCGGCTTCATGCGCTCCCGTACGTGGCGGATTGGACTGTCACTCCAGAAGTTTAAATGCATAAGCTCTTTGCATAGAAACAACGGCATGATTGTTAACATCATTGCTCTCCAGACTGATCTTAATTGATGAACTAACTCATTGGTGCGGCAGGGCAGATGGTAATTAACGCAGACACAACTATACATCTCAAGTTTACTTCCGCTGCTAAGACGATTCCTAATGCCTACACAGTCAATAATACTATCATTGAAACTTCAGCGTCGGTAAGATACCTCGGTGTAAATTTTAGCTCGTATTTATCCTGGAGCACTCATATTGAACTGATTACTACCAAAGACTTAAAAAACTTGGTCTTCTTAAACGCCGACTACACCAAGCCAACCAGGACACAAAACTACACGCATTCAACATACTAATCAGGCCTGTGATAGAATACGCGTCCGCGATCTGAAACCCTCATTATACCTATCTTGTTAACATGTTGGAATGTATACAAAACAAGGCTGCTCAATTCATCCTTTTCCGTTACTCTCGGTATCAAAGTGTAACAGCACTGAAAATATCGCTCCATCTCTCGCCTCTGGTCATGCGCAGAAAATTCAGCCGTTTATCTTTTTTCCATACTCTCTACCACAGCAACACACCATTCGCAAGTTCACATCTCCTGGTGCCGCACACATGGGCTCGTGTATATTACATGAAGAAGACTAAACCCATTTTTGCTCGGACAGAACAATACAAATACTCACCTTTGGTCCTGGCTATTGAAGAGTGGAATTCGCTTCCTTCTAGCATTGCGGCTATCGCTGGAACATCATCATTTCAAACAGCTCTTCGGTGATACTTAGAGAATTCCACTGTAGAATGATGTGCGTTTTTTATTTCGTTTTTTTTTTCAGTGTGTGCGTGTGAGCCGTAACGTTCCGTGGAATGTTAGATGACATGTTTTGTAACTTCTGAAGGTGCGAATTTTGTTTTGTTTTGTGGGATTTGCTACATGTTCATTTTTTCAGTACCTGTTTCTAGCCATTTTTTCCCCTATTAACTTGTACCTGACTTATTAACTTGTTTATTCCTGTCTTCAGCCGTTTATATTCTGTGTTGTATATTGTTAAGTTTTCTTTGATGAATCCCCCTCTATGCAACGCCCGCATTGGGCCTTTAGGGTATTGAAATAAAATAAATATTGTTGGCTTGGATATGTTTGGCACGGGGCCCAAGTCGGTACCCTGTCTTCTAGCGCGTTCTTTTGTTTTCGTCTCTGTCTTGAAGGGACGCGCACCGTAACATGCTGCAATGGTGATTGCGTTGAGCGTATGTAAGGTGAGAAACGCGGTTCTAAAATGTCTGTTCACTAACTTGTGCAGTAAACCCATGATTATAGTATTCGCGCAATAGTAAGAGTCACGAGTATGTCAACCGTAACCGCAAGAGTCACGTTATGGTCGTAACTTGTCGCGACAGCGTAGTTGAAATCCACTGACCCTGCCACTAAGAAATACGTGGCGAGGTATGGCTGACGAATAATTAATTGCGAAGATTGGTTTTCAGTAAACGTTTGTAACCAAGAACGACGGGTGCTTATACTACCGCAAAGGACGGATGCTGGGCGGTGACTCCAATCATTTACTTGCCACATCACACATCTATATACACTGGAATTCAACTGGTTTCACCAACTCTTGCTTATATTCTCTCGCCCCTAAACTGCGACTTCGCCTGCCACCCGGGCTCCAGCTTTTCCTCTTTGTCCCCCGCTTCTTTCCCAATCTGCTGAGACGTGCTTCCACTGATGCTTGCTCTTCTTTTTTCTCAATAAATGAAGGCATTCATTCATGCATTCCTAAGTTACTGCAGAAAATAGCGTGTCTTTATCTCCATAACCACCCTTTCTCTCACCTGGACTCTCCAATCGCAAAACAAAGTTGCAGTGTTGCAAATGGCTGGGCGTCACATATATAATTTTCTAGGAATGGCCAGTAGCACGGCGGGCAATTTTCGGTGGGTGACGAGACAGTATATAGAACACCTTCTCTGCCATATCCACACTCAGTGCTCTGCTTCGTGAGCTACCATTAGCCGCTACTACGAAGTACGAAATGAAAGAAACCTAGCTGGGCTGGTCACGGACAGCTCTTTTTGGATTCGTGATGCGTCGATTTAAAATATATATATTTCTTATATAAGCCTAAATGACAGCGATATAAGCGAGGTGAGTTACGATAGCTCGTTGGTTTAGACTAACGACGCTCTTCATGCAGCACTTTCGTCTTATGCGTGTTTTCGAACGGGAATGAAAGACAGGAGGGTAACACGCCTTCCTGAAATGAAACATTCGGAATAACTCTTCGTTTGACGGTTAGACATATGTCGAGGGCCCCCGATACGAACCACCTGCAAGTCTGTATCAGCTTGCAAAGATTGCAAGACTCAGATTAAACGTTGTCAAGAGGATAGGCTTTTAATTATCATGAGGATATCTTTATTGAAATTCCTTACCAGGAGGTGAAAGCCCACTAATAAGCATTTAAATTTTCTGTGTTATTAAAACCTCCTGTTAATAAAAGGTTGCTGTGCTTTACAGCCTCCAAATTAGGTTATAAAAATAAATTGGTGCGGTAAATGTGTAAACGCAGACGCAAGAAAAGGCCTAGTCCGTTTCCCAGTATTCACTCGATGAAGATGGAGCGCCTCTATACTCTCACATTATAGGGATGTCAAGAACAAAACACTTCCAAAAGAGTGAGTCACGAATATAACTCATTATAAGGTGAGCTTGCGCTGGAAAAAAGAAACGCTCAAAGCGCAACGATGGCTGCGCGCAAAGTGCTTCCTCTGATTCCGATCTATGGATGAAGGCGTCAGTTCGTCAGATTGAAATGCTCGTACATTGCTACGCAATCTCGGGTCCTCAAATGTGATGGAGAATGTACGCCAGTATTCTCTTCACGCGTGCAATCTGATAAGATAACGCTCTTTCGCTATTGAATCCGTGACAACATACTGGATATTAGAAACACATGCAGGCGCATCTTGAGCTAACTGATAACTTTGGAACTGTGGTTAGACGCTAAAGAAAGCCCCCCCCCCCCCCCGAAAAAAAAAAAGAATACAGTTGCTTTCAATATTAGCTGAAAAATAGTGCTTGTGGTTTAAGAAGGGCCTCGAACACTGCACAGCGGCGCCGATCGACATACATGAAATTCAAGAGCGAACCTTTTTACAATTACTGGTATTTATCAAACCAGTATATCGTGGTTCAATGTAGCCCTGTAGTCCAGGGGCCAGTTCCACCACGGGTACTGTGTCGAAGCTCATATTTCATGTCATAATTAATTGTCACAAAATCACAGTATTTTTTCTTTAGATCTTATGATTAGACAGCTAAAATACATCTAGCGAAATCCTCATCTTAATATTTCAGTACTTTTCGTTCTAACGTACATATCCGTGCTGATCCATGTGTTACAAAGTACTGAAAATGTACCCAATGCTTTCCTCCAGGCAGCTGTTTTTATTCATTATGATGCCAGGAAACAGAGCCTGATGCCACCAACGCTTAGAAACCTAATCGGAAGCGCGCACAATGTTCTCGCACATCTTGTGGGATGTACAGGTAGCGCTGAGGTGCTTTTTGTATAATGTATGAGAATCGGTTGTAAAGGCAGTCGTGCAAGGTTGGGCACATGTGCTTAAGCTCATGAAGTTGATTTGTGCCACGATAACCTGTCCAAGCTTTCACACTTACTTTACAAGAAGTCTACAGCACCATCAATATGCCGGCTGCTTTTAACTGCACGAAACAAAACTATTGAAACGATACAATGTTAACATCATTTTATCATTCGAGTGTTCAGATTGGTAATCTCTAGGTGCAGAGTAAGTTGAGAAGTTGTTTGCGTAATTAACAAAGCTACGTTAATTAAATTTTCAGTAATGGTTCTTACGTGGCTAAAGAAAATGACCAATTTGGAGCCCGTCCTCGAGATTATGCAGCCAAGCGAAAATCTTTCGACTAAACATGCTTCTGTAAGAGCCATGCGAAGAAAAATTTTCCAAGTAAACATTCTTGGAAGGCGTAACTGACGCAGAAAAGGAACATATGTAAAGCCACAGAAAGAACAGCAGTTCACGATGGGACACAAAGGAGGAACCCACACACAAACTGTGCTAACAACTTCAAGCGCTGTTCTTTATGTGATAATGAAGCAACTAGACCGTCAATCATTCCTTCCAAACCTGTAAAGTCAACCTGACCACATCTAGCCTTTTGGGATGCTGTCATCAAGAGTATGGCCCCGCGAACATGTTCCCCGTGGCCTTATAGTCGCGTTCCATATTTATTCGGAAGAAGCCGGAGGGAGCGGATGCACGTCACGTCGGCTCCGTATTCCACGAATGTTCTTCTAGCGCAAATCGCCAAAAAGCCACCCGCTATTGCACGCCAACGGACGCAGCTCGTTCCCAGGAACAAGTGGATACCGAAAACCAGGTGGGATTCCCATTTTTCAAGCCTCTACGACAATATTTTGGCCGGACGTCGTGGCGGGAGAGCCGCGAGGCCACGCGCCGGAGCCGGCTTCCTCAACAATTGCCGATCATTTTCTCAATGATGGAAGTCACCGTAGAGGGGCGCAGCATATCCCAGGAAGAAATGGATACAAGCAAGGGATGGAAGGAGGTCAGACACAGAAGATCAGACCGGCGAACCTCCCAACATCGCGAGAGCACCTTGTCGCCGACGCGGCTAGACAAGCGCAACAATAACCCATGGAAAGGCAGGCTAGAGCACATACGCAAGGCGAGCAGAATGCCACATTTGCCAAGAGGGGATTACAAGATTGTGATCAGACCGCGTGGAGGACTCAAATTATCCGAGCACGGTATAGTTCCCCTCACAGCTGCGGTACAAGATGCGGCAGGTATTCCTCGAGACGAAAGGGAGGAGGACATTGTCTGCCCCAACAATTATCAAAATATCCTCATCGTCAGTACCTCGGATCAAGAGCGTGCAAACAAATATCAAGAAGTAGCACGTATCAAGATTCAATACAAGTTTTACGAGACCAATGCTTACGAGACAGCGCCTGACATGACGGCCAAAGGAGTCATCAGAGGAATCCCACTCGACGAGGGCCCAAGAGACATCACAGCAGCGGTGGTTACGTGTAAAAACCCAACGGCGATAGCAGCAAAGAGACTCAGTAATACTACCACAGTGATTGTGCTCTTTGAAGGACACAAAGTGCCCACGTACGTCCGATACAGGGCAGCGCTACTCCCTTGCTCCCTGTACAGGAAACAAGTGGACTTCTGTCACCAATGCAACAGACTTGGACACAGAGGAGATGTATGTCCCAACCCTGACAACAAGATTTGTGCGGGATGCGGAACATCAAACCCAGATAAAGACCACAGGTGCCAACCTAAATGTCAGTTATGCGGCGAGGACCATCCGACCGCAGACAAGACGTGCAAAGCGAAATTCAAAAAGCCCTTCATCGTTAAACAGAGACAATGGCACAGATTGCAACGAGAACGACAAGAAGACCATGAAGACGCTATCTCAAGAGAAGACAAAGCAGAGTCTCGCGGAACGCCTGGCCTCCTAAACGCCAGGGAACGACGCTCCAGATCGAGAACAAGGTCTCCATCCACCACCAGATCCTTATCCCGGTCCGGCTCCAGGACACCGGGCACACGATCCAGATCCAGGTCCAGAACTAGGACATCCTCTTCAGCAAACCAGACTAACACGGTGAGCTGGGCAGACGTGGTCGACGGCGTGCGCCCGGGGGCTGGTGGGGAGACTGCCATTAATAACGAGATCAAGCAACTAAAACACGAGAACGCGCAGTTGAGGATTTTGCTAGCTCGTATGAGCGATGAAATCAAAATTCTCAAGGAAGGAAAAAACCAAATAAATCCGGTAACTTCCACTCCACACGCGAGCACGAAAGAGCCATTTGAAATCCCGGACAATAAGATGGACGAAGGGGATGAGCCCCCTCCACTCAAACGCAAGGCCCAAGCCATCAGTGATAAACAAGATAACGCAGTGGTAGATAAAGCATTAGCCGATATTCAAAAGAGCCTAGCAGAAATACAAAAGTCAAATGAAAAACGGGACGCAATGATGACTGAAATGGCTAAGGCAATAGCAGCAATTATGAGTAGATTAGACATCCTAGAGGCAAACCAGTCACCAGGTAATGGACTCCCCTCTGTTGCGTCGGAAGCACCACAATCCTTACCCACTTCACAACCACCTAATTATATAAGATCAGCTTCTCTCCAACCTCCCGTCTCCCTCCCATGGTCGCACCCGAAATGAGGCGCGCTAAAGAAGGGTTCAGGATATGGCAGTGGAATTGTAGAAGTTACGAAAACAAAAAGTCAGTTTTGCAGCAGTATTTGAAAGACAAGGATACACCGGACGTCATTATTCTGCAGGAAACACACGGGATTGCAAAGCTAGCAGGATACAGATCTTTTGGCTATGCCGAAGGGGACACCAGGGCATTAACTACGCTGGTAAAAAGAAACATAACTTGCATGCAGCACAACACAGGCATAACGCACATTGACAATATTCTATTGGAACTCATCCCACAAAAAAAGACAGGACGTAGCTTATTTATTCTCAACATTTATAGTAACCCCATGCTACATAAACACAAATTCAAGAACCTATTCCAGAAAACACTCAGACTTGCTGGAGAAAATCCGGTAGTTATAGGAGGAGACTTTAATGCCGCACACACCACGTGGGGATACTTATATACCAGAGGAAAAGGAAGGGACTTATGGAACGACTCGCAAGAATTAGGCCTCACGCTTGTCACAGACCCCGCCACTCCAACCAGAGTAGGCACGGCGCTAAACAGGGACACAACCCCAGACCTAACCTTTACCAAGAATATTGAAAAGGCGACGTGGCACAACACACTGGAAGATTTGGGTAGTGACCACCGCATATTGGAGTTACACGTCAGAGAAGGGCCGAATAGACCCAAGGAACGACAGATCAAATTAGTAGACTGGGACCTATTTCGTAGAACGCGAGAGAAGACACATCAACGATCAATCGCATACATAGAACAATGGACTAAGGAGCTCAGTGATGACGTCAAAGCTGCCACAAAAATAACACCACCTGAATCTAACTTGGATAAATGCGACAGCAGACTTCTCCACATGTGGGAAGCTAAGCAGTCGCTTCAGAATAGACTTAGCGGTCAGAAGCATAACAGAAAGTTAAGAAAGCGCATAGCACTCCTCAACAAAAAAATAGAAGAACATGCTAAGCAATTGACCAAGCAACAATGGGACGAGATATGTAATTCCATGGACGGACAATTAAGCACCGGCAAAACGTGGCACATGCTCAGGTTCCTGCTTGACCATGAGAATAACAAGAAAAATCACATGCAAGCCATTAATAAGTTAATACACGCATATGAGGGTACAGAGGAGGAATTTCTCAATGAATTACAGCAGAAATACTTAACACAGGCACCCCCTTGCATCTATCCTAGCTACAACGGGAATACAAACGCAAAATTAGACGAGGAACTCACGGAGGCAGAAATCCGCGCGGCCCTACAAAAGTTAAACACCAAATCCGCCCCAGGCCCGGACGGTATAACCAACAAGACTCTCAGGAACCTGGATGATGAATCGATAGCCAAACTAACAGAATACATAAACGAGTGTTGGGTAAAAGGAGAAGTGCCAGCTCAATGGAAGAAAGCGACGATAACGCTTATTCCAAAACCTGGTAAGAAGCTTGAGATAGACAACCTCAGACCAATCTCCCTAACATCCTGCGTCGGAAAATTAATGGAACATGTAATTTTAAACAGAGTAGACAACTTCTTAGAGGATAATACCATATACCCAGATACAATGATAGGATTTCGGAAAAATCTTTCGACACAAGATGCGATGCTCCAACTTAAGCATCAGATAATCGATTATAACACGCGCTCGACAAGGGCCATCTTGGGCCTTGATCTTAAAAAAGCTTTCGATAATGCCAACCACGCAACCATATTGGAAAACATCGAACGAATAGGACTAGGGCAACGGACGTATAACTACATCAAGAGCTTCCTATCAGATAGGAAAGCAGTCATCTCCGTCGGAGGGCTCAAGTCGCCCGAGATCGACATAGGAGGGGCCGGCACGCCGCAAGGCGCTGTCATCTCGCCGATGCTGTTTAATCTCGTCTTGATGGGACTCCCCGAAAAATTAAATCACATAGAGTCCCTGAATCACACAATCTACGCGGACGATATTACTATCTGGACCTGTGATGGCAGCGACGGATCAATAGAACAACGACTCCAGACAGCAATTAACACAGTAGAGGAACACCTCATAGGAACAGGCCTCACATGCTCTGCAGAGAAATCTGAACTTCTATTGTACCGCCCCACACTTAGAGGCAGGCCTCCCAAAGGATACGACAGAAACAAGGCTCATGAGGAAATCAAGCTACACACCAAGAACGGGCGGAATATCCCAATAGTCAACCAGCTGAAAGTGCTGGGTCTGGTAATCGAGAACAAAGGCACAAATACGGAAACCGTTAAGAAGTTAGACACAAAGGTAACAAACACCATGAGATTAATCAAACGAATTACTAACAAGCACCAAGGTATGAAGGAAGAAAGTATCATACGGCTGATACAATCATTCGTAATCAGTCAGATCACATACATAGCAGCCTTCCACAATTGGTTTGCAGCTGAAAAGCGTAAAATTAACAACATGATAAAAAAGGCATACAAACTAGCGCTAGGGGTTCCCATCAGTACGAGCACGGATCTCTTGCTAAAGTCCACAACACACTGGACGAACTCATAGAAGCACAACAAACATCTCAAGCAGAGCGACTAACCAAAACCAAAACGGGACGGCATATACTAAGCAAACTAGGAATGAATTATCACAATCTATACGGGGAAAAGAGCACGATAACGAGAGAAATTCGTGACAAACTCCTAGTACCAAATATACCCAAGAACATGCATCCAGGTTACAATGACGGCAGACGCAAGAGTAGAGCAGAGAAAATTATCCGAAGCTTTGGGTCAGACGACAGAGCAACTTTCGTAGACGCGGCTGAATACCCAGACAGAAATAGCTATGTAGCAGTAATCGTAGATCACACCCAAAAACCCCTTACAAGCGTATCAGTTAATACCAAACATTCCGAGACCGCAGAGGAGGTAGCCATTGCACTAGCATTGGTCTCCACGAATGCTCAGTACATCATTAGCGATTCTCAAGCGGCCATTAGAAATTATGCGAAGGGTAGGATCTCTCCTGAGGCATGGCACATCATCAGAGTCAATGAAGCAAAGTTCTCCAATGCAGAGAGGAACGGCAGGCAATTGATCTGGTTCCCAGCGCATACGACTCCAGACATTCCCGCAGTCAACCTCAACGAGGTAGCACACCGCGAAGCTCGAGGTCTTACTCGCCGAGCTGAGCAAAGAGTGACTTCCATCGGTCAGGAGAACGCGGAGGAGGAAATCTGGAGAGAAAAAGATGTATTAACAAGATTTAGTGATATTACCAAATTCTATCAAAATCGGAGGCGGGTATTACCACCGCCTCACACTAAACTGAACAGAGCTGAGTCCGTTACTTGGAGGCGACTACAAACAGAAACTTATACGAGTCCCGTGCAACTAAAAACTTTCTACCCCGATATATACGAGAGCGATATGTGCAAGCTATGCAAGTCTGTTAGAGCCACCCTTCAACACATGTTGTGGGGATGTGAAATATACCAAAATAAAATGGCAGTCTCCCCAGAAAATCTACGGGCGCGGTGGTCGGCCGTGCTGCTCAGCTCAGAACTCCAAGACCAACTTTGGGCCGTCCAGCGAGCCAAGGAAGCCGCACGGGAGCAGCAGCTCCCAGTGGCCATCTAGGCGGCCCCAGGCCCGGGCCTCCCAATCGCCGGATTCCAAATAAAGTTATCACACACACACGTTTTCTCGAAGGCAAGCAGTTTAAAGTTTTGGTGTCAATGCGGCAGTGTACGTGTGCCGCCGAAAGCTTGCTTGGTCGCAGAAGCGATGCAGGACGGAATGATGGTGCAGATTAAGCGCGTCGCTGGCATCAAGACAATGCGCGACCGCCAAGGGAAGAAAGATAACGAAAGTGAACAGCTTGGTAGCTGCTCACGGAGCCGTGCCGATAGTGACGGTGCCATCATGACGAAATCTGAGGCGGCGATATTGATGGCTGCAGCTTTTTTTTGTTCTTTTATTCTTTTTTTTTTACAGCGAAGTCGTTAAGAGGAAGCTTTAGCTAGGGTGCTCCTATCTAAATACATGTAAAAGCAGAATTCGTTTTTCTCGGCAACCACCGCGCCAAATTTGAAAAGGTTTGTTGCATTTAAAAGAAAAACTTAAAATCTAGTGACTGTTGGTTACGGATTTTTTATTTAGGCTGTCAATTTTTTATTAAAAATTGGCAAAAATCGAAAATTTTCAGAAAACGAAACTATCAAGTTTACGACACCGTAACTCAGCAACGAAAACAGATAATACAATTCCGTGAATTGCATATAATAGTAAATATAAAGCGGACAAAACTGATATGTTACACATGAATGTCAAAAAATTTAGTAATATGGAAATGTAGCTTTTGCAAAACCCTTGTAAACAACGTAAGAAATTCACGTAAGATATAAAATGACGTATTGAATTTGTCTGCTTTCAGTGATCTGATGGATCCCGTTTACAGAACCGCGATATCTGCTCTTGATGCAGAGTTATGAATTTGTAAACTTCATGCTTCTATTTTTTTCAAACTTTTGAATTTCTGAAAATATTTTTAACAAAATTCAGGACCTCAATAGAAATTCCGCGACCAACAGTCACTAGAATTTCACCTTCCCTATCAAATGCAACAAATTTCATTAAAATCGGTCCAGGGGTTATCTCAGAAAAACGTTTTTGCGTTTTTACATGCATTTGAATAGGCCGCGTCGGAGTTGGACCCGAGCTAAAGCTTCCTCTTAAGAGGAAGCTCCGACTCGGCCTATTCAAATAGATGTAAAACGCCGAAACGCTTTTCTTAGATAACCCCTGGACCGATTTTAATGAAATTTGTTGGATTCGGGAGAGAAAAGTAAATTCTAGTGACTATCGGAAGCGGAATTTCTATTTAGGGCCTGAATTTAGGCAAAAGATATTCAAAAATTCGAAAGTGCGGAAAGTACACAAGCACGAAGTTTACAGATTATTAACTCCATATCAAGAACTGAGATCGCGGTTTTGTAAACAGCATCCATTAGACAATTCAAAGCGGACAAATCCAATATGCCGATTTATATCTTACGTGAAGTCGTTACGTTGTGAACAAGGGTTGTGGAAAAGCTGTATTTCCATATTACTAAATTTTTTGAGATTCATGCGTAATATATCAATTTTGTCTGCTTTAGATGTGCTGTTAGATGCAATGTACATAATTTTGATATTAGTTTTCATTGCCGAAAGAGAGTTGTAAACTTGATTGTTTCGTTTTCTTAAAATTTGCGATTTTTGACAATTTTGCATAAACAAATGATGACCTAAATCAAGAATTCGAAACCAACAGACACTAGATTTTAAGTTTTTGTTTTAAATGCAACAAACCTTGTCAAATTATATGCAGTGGCTGTCGAGAAAAACGAATTCTCCTTTTACATTTATTTAGATAGGAACACCACAGCTAAAGCTTCCTCTTAAGGGCTACTTTCCCCACTATCGCGTCCGCGTGTAGAGCCAAATCCCGAAGATAGCGTAATACCGGCCCGACCCGCAGTGGTGGTGAAGCATGCGTTTAGCGCTCCCCATACGTGGGCTGATCCCGAATGTAATGCCATGCCGGGGAGACCCGCGGCGGAGATGAAGCAGGTGCTAAGCACTCCCCATACGTGGGCCGATCCCGAATACAGTGCAATGCGGGTATGACATACGGTGGAGGTGCAGTTCGCCATTAGGGGCCCACATACACAGCTTTGCAGGTCATGTTTCTTCACAGAGTGGAAGGGCACTGAGATTTTTTAGTTATCCGCGTTTATCCTGCATGCGTCTGCGATGAAAACAAGAAGCAGGTATGCCTGGAAAATCTAAGGTGGTGGAAGCAGGTGGTAGCAGAGAAGTTAGCATACCCAGCCCCTGCACGTACTTATATCTGCATTGACATGAGTTCGTGGTAGTGATAGCGACCAAAGCTCTACTTTTTCTGCGTACTCTAGTCATTGTGAAACTAAGGATGTGGTTAGCATGCCCAGCCAATGAATGCAAATTGCAGCAGTTACGGAGTGGTGAAATGCCGCTGGGGCTGATTGTGAAGAAAGCTTCCTTTCTCTGTCCACTCTCGCAATGGTGAAGCTAAAAATGAGGAGGAGGCCTGACGGACACAACGTTGATCGTTACCATAACAGAATGGATGGACGACCTGCGGAAAGGACAAGGCACACCAAGTTTTTAGCACTTAACTTGTCCTACAGTAAAGCGCTACAATGGCTAGTATGCCCTCATGGGAATGGTAGACCGAACTGCTTCTCACTGCTAACACTGGACTGATACTAAGAAAATACTCCGTCCGCAGGCACCACGCTACACTGAAATTAGCAAAAGAATGTCAGCTTTTAAACTGATATTGCCAATTATCTGGTGTCCTTCTTGTGTGTGTGGAGGGCATAAAGGTTCTGGCAATGAAATGGTAGTATCTTCGTTTTTGCTGCAGTTGCACACAAACAAAATTATTTGAAGTGATCGGACAGTGGTCTACCGGCGGAGAAGACCAACCCTCAAATTAAAAATAATTGCTGGTTCCAGATCTTCCAATGTAATTTGCGCTTAGCTACCATCTGTTATATTTTTCTTTTTGTGCTCTTATAAAGAAGAAAACTCCACATTACTACAATATCAACAACCGTACACAAAATAGACTGGCTTTGAAGCTCTGACCACGCACCGCACTTTTGTATATTTAGCACATGTAGTACTGGGCAACACGTTTGAGCAAAATGATTACGTTTTTGGTCAAAGCAGTGTGACAGGCGGGAAAAACTCGTTGTCATGCCCGGTCGAAACAATACCATCTGAAATCTTATTTACTTATATTCATTTTTGAAAAATCACTATAACCGTTTATACGCTTGCTTCGTATGAGTTATATACTAGCTTGCCTCGTCAGTCTCAAAAATGTATTCTCCTTTCGGGAGACGGCCTACGTGAAAAACGACACAACATGACAGTAAAACATCCAGCAAGGTTCTATCCAATGATTGGCGAAATTGTGCACTCAGGGCGTGTCGACTAGCGTGCGAGTGAAAGTTGAATTATGAACGTTGTAAGCTTGTGTTGCCTCATTGGTGTTAGCGATGACATTGGTGTGAAAATGGTCAGCTCGGTCTGCGATTTGTTCTTGTGATCTCCACATTGAACGTCGCAGTTGTCACGATGAGAGTACTTCTGTGACATTATTAGCCCAGTGGGCTGGGAAGGCTCGAGTGGTAGCTCACCTTGAGGAGTAACACTTATTAAGTAACACTTAATAATATGCGTACTTTGCGATGATGAAAAAGATGCAAAACACCACTGGTGTTGTCTAACTATTCGGAAACAGGCCCCCAAATTTCAATTGGCCCACCCCCAAACATTAAATAGGCCCACGCCCAAATTTCAAGTTGGCACACCCTCAAATTTATATTGGCCCACCCCAAAATTTAAAGTCGGCCACACCCGATTTTCTTTTCGCCCAGCCTTAAACTTGGAGTTGGCCCAATCCCCAATTTCATTTGGGCCGCCCCTAATTTTCAAGTTGGTCCACCCATGAAATTCCATAGATCTTCCCCCAAATTTCCAGTTGACGCACCCCTAAATTTAGGTTGGCCCACCCCCATATCGCCCCCAAGTTCAGATTGGCCGACCCCGAGATTGCCTCCACATTTAGGTAGGACCAACCCCATATCA
This sequence comes from Dermacentor variabilis, assembly GCF_050947875.1. Classification (NCBI taxonomy): domain Eukaryota; kingdom Metazoa; phylum Arthropoda; class Arachnida; order Ixodida; family Ixodidae; genus Dermacentor; species Dermacentor variabilis. Next base: position 8,033,069 of record NW_027460346.1, read on the forward strand.
CCCCCAAAAACAGATTGGCCCGCCTCCACAACACCACCAAATTTATATTGGCCCACTCCAATACCACCTGCAAATCGAGGTTGACCCACCCCCATATCAGCCCCAAACTAACGCGGGCCCACCCCTCGATCACCTCAAATTTAGGATGGCCCACCGCAAATCATCCCCCAATATAGGTTAGTCCACCCATCGCCCACCCCCAATTCAGCTTGGCCCAGCCAAACATCACTCCCATGGTTAGGTTAGCCCGTCTCCATGTTATCTCCAAATTTAGGTTGGCCCACCCCCATATCATCCCCAAATCCAGGTTGGCCCACCCCCATATCAGCCCCAAACTTAGCCTGGCTCACCCCTCTATCACCTCAAATTTAGGATGGCCCACCGCAAATCACTCCCAAATTTAGGTTAGCCCCCCCTACCCCCCCCCCCCCGATTCAGCTTGGCCCAGCCCCCTATCACGCCCATGGTTAGGGTGGCCCACTCCCCATATCAGCCTCAAATTTAGGTTCTCCCACCCCCATATCATCCCCAAATCCAGGCTGGCCCACCCCCCATATTCCCCCAAACTTAGGCTTACCCACCCCTATATCACCTCAAATTTAGGTTGGGCCACCCCCATATCAGCCTCAAATTCAGCTTGGCTCGCTACCATTTCACCCCAAATTTAGGTAGGGCCACTCCCATATCACTACCAAATTCAGCTTGACCCATCTCTGTATCACGCCCAAATTTATGCTGATGCCACTTCCAATTTCAAGTTGGCCACCCCAACCCTATTTATGAAGACCTATATATTTATATGGGAAGTGCGTCAAGCTTTTGGCGTTACAGACACGATTTTGCACGATTTTGCTACCAAACTGCTGGGGTACTCCCCAAAGAATGCTGCGCATTAAAAGCAAATGCACCGAACGAAGGACACCATATGTTGATCCTAAATGCTGAGGGCTAGCCAAGCTAGCTTCTCTGTGGAGCGACCGGGGCAGACACAGCACGGGACATTTATTCAAATGGTTTTTTACAGCCACACCTACGGATTGATACCACTTGGCTGTAGGGAACACATTAACAGTAGCTATTAATCCAGACGCTGCACATCTTCTCCTAGTTGGTGCATTTCTTATTTGGATGAATCTTTCGAAATAATTAACGTTCGGGCAGCGACTCAGCCTATCAGACCCTTTGTTCCCCACGAATGTTGCATAGGAATGGCACTGGCCACCGGGTGGCATTGTGGCACAGGTGGACGTGATTAGCTCGGAGTGTGTGCCAGTAAGGACAGCCGAAAGTCGAAGAAAACGGACCTTCCAGAAGAACGCAATAAGAATAGCTATTTTGTTCTCCCAGGTTCCACGCTACAAAGCACGAAAGTGTTTTTTTTTTCCATAACACAAAGCCATGCGCAAGCTTCTAGTTATGATGTCCAATGAATCAAATCTTCATAAAAGCGATGACTTAACAAATGAACACAATACACTCTTAGGCAAAGTTACACCCTTTGGCTTGCCCCTTCTGCCACACAACAATAATCGTTATCTGCCTTGATGCGTTTCCTTTCTTTAACGCTGTGAGCCCGGTACTTTCCAGTAACGAACGGCACGCGCGTTATCAGCATAGAACAGTTTACACCCTTTGGAGTGCCCCGTCTGATAACGCGCGTGCCGTTCGTTACTGGAAAGTTCCGGGCTCGCAGCGTTAAAGAAAGGAAACGCATCAAGGCAGATAACGATTATTGTTGTGTGGCAGAAGGGGCAAGCCAAAGGGTGTAACTTTGCCTAAGAGTATACTGCTACGTTTTATGAAGGAAAAATAGAAAGTATAATATTTCAAGAGCACCACTGGTAAACCAGAACCGAAAGCAAATGTTGAGTTTTGTGATTCTGCCATCTAGTGAGAGACTACAAAACTAGGTCCTATGCGGTTTAAAAAAAAAACTGCGAAGCGGGAATCGCACCGCGGCCACCATGATGCGGGACTAAAGGTGCTCGCTATTCTACCACTCGGCCACGGTTACCGAGGCTTCGCCAGGTGGTACGCTCATGTTTTTATACATACCACGTGAATTTTCACGAGAATGTTACAAAATCACTTTCGGGAACAGTCTTACGCCATATGTGGAGAGTCGAGATAGGCATCAATCGAAAGCTGAGTCTCCGGACTACATACGCTGCACTGCGTATTACGATAGACGGGGTAGTTTTATTACAGTCATCGTTCTTGCCTCAAAAATGGAGCACAAATTTTCGTCGTTTCCATAGGCTTCCATTGCTAAAACTTTAACCGCTGTGGGAACAAAATTCTTACGTGCCATAGAGTGATCACTGCATTTGGCTCGTGTGGATTGTCTTCCAGAACACGTGTGTCACCTGTCTTTTTCAATAATCGGCCTGCAGCTTTTGTTATTCGCGAAAAACCCGCTCGTTCCATTGAAAACGCGCTAGCTGCGTGCCGGGGCCGCTTGGGGCGCTAGTTGGTACGTGTCCGGAAAAGCTGGATATGGGGACTTGAAGACTAAGTCCTTATTATACCTGTGTTACACGGGCGACCTTAACCGCGGTTAAGAGGAAGCTTAAGCCCGGGCCCAACTCCGACGCGGCCTATTCAAATACGTGTAAATACGCAAGAACGTTTTTCTGAGATAACCCCTGGACCGATTTTAATGAAATTTGTTGCTTTTGAGAGAGAAAGTTAAATTCTAGTGACTGTTGGAAGCGGAATTTTGATTTAGGGCTTGAATTTTGTTAAAGAGATTTATAAAAATTCAGAAGTTTGAAAAAAATAGAAGCACGAAGTTTACAAACTAATAGCTCTGCACCAAGAACAGATATCGCGGTTCTGTAAACGGCATCCATTAGAACATTCAAAGCGGACAAATTTCATATGTCATTTTACATCTTACGTGAGTTTGTAACGTTGTTTACGAGGGTTCTGCAAAAGTTGTAATTACATATTAATAAATTTTTTTAGATTCATGTATAAGATGTCAAATTTGTCCGCTTTAGATGTGCTATTAGGTACAATCCACAGAATTGCGATATCACCTATTCTTGCTGAGTTACAGAGTTGTAAACTTGATAGTTTCGTTTTCTGAAAATTTGCGATTTTTGCCAATTTTTAATAAAAAATTGACGACCTAAATCGAAAATTCGAAACCTACAGTCACTAGAATTTGTTTTTCTTTTAAATGCAACAAACTCCGTCAAATTTGGTGCTGTGGTTGCCAAGGAAAACGAATTCTCCTTTTACGTGTATTTAGATAGGAGCACCCGAGCTAAAGCTTCCTCTTAACGTAACCGCGGTTATCGTTAAACGCAGTTAGTGCGGTTACACGGCATGCGAAAGTGCGGTTAGGCCGCTAACCGCGGTTGACTGCCAACCGAGCTTGGCAACCTCGGTTTAGTGTAACCGACGTTTCGGAAACGGGCAAAATGGCGGACGGTACTTCTCCCGAGTGCAGTGCTGGCGCTTCCCAGATATCTTCCAAAAAGCGCATAATTTGTCCTGACGCGACAACTGAGGCACTGATACGCATTTGGGAATTAAGATAATCTGGTCGCTCTGCGCTCAAGTCCAAACGCGCGCCTCTACACAGAGATGACGGCTACGCACAAATTTCAAAATTTACGAACAGCGGAATCAAACTGGACAAGTGAGACGCGCACAAACGCACAAACGCTGTGTGTTTGTGTGCGTCTCACTTTCTTGTCCAGTTTGATGGCGCTGCTTTTAAATTTATCACTTCAGTATTTTTAACATGTACATTTCTGTGATAATTTGTGCAATATGAAATCGCAGTATACATACATTAACACCTGAAATCACTGCCTTTTCTTCTTTTTTTATTCTTTTCTCTTTTTGTAAATGCAAGTGTGTAGTTCCAAAGTGCATTCGCGTAAAGTTGTACTCCCTTTAATTATGTAACCAATGTTTGTTAGTTGAAACATTCATTTGTTCATTAAGATTTTTTTAACCTTTTATTTCAGTGGTCTTAATTTTATTTTATATTTACCCATTTGTGACTCTTAATTCTGACTTTTTATATAGTTGTATGCCCACCAGGCATGCTCACAGCAGAGAGCAGGAATATCGAAAATAAATAACCTACACGTGCAAAACGCAGTCTTACACGTTGAAAGTCTCAAATATGACATTTGTTTTGCTGAAAAATAGCATCTTCATACCACTGTAATCAAATGTCGTAGAAAAATTATTCAAAATGAAGCCTGTACGCAAAGATCACGTGACGCATCATCAGATCAGTAACCGTGATCGGGATAGCCCGTGCAACTCTGGCGGACTACGGTTCGCGTTAACCACGGTTGAGCGACTTAACCACGGTTAAGTTTAACCGCGGTTGAGCTGCCCGTGTAACTAGGGTAGAGAGTTATCACCACTTTTCACTTTTGCGTATCCGATATGTTTCTAGCCTCATTTGTGAGCCAATCAGAGCGCTAAGGCACGCTAAGAAAGTAGGCCAATATGTGCCCCAAGGACGACTAGTCGTCGTGATGTCCCGAATATATATATATATATATATATATATATATATATATATATATATATATATATATATATATATATATATATATAAAGGTAGGATTCGAACGCTTACCCGTAACACAGCAGCCCGATGTTCTACCCATTAGGCCGCGGGCCTGAGTGAGCGGAATAGAAGATACTTAAGAATATCTGTCGTGCACGCCAGCGTGTTGAGACGTTTGGCGCGTTTGATATCAATGTCAATCATTTGAATTTTCCACGCAATTTTGTGCCGTACTCAATAAGCACACATAAAAGCACTGATTTCTTTAGTTTTTGTGTTTCCTGAAGAATATTACTTCTATTATCTGCACAATTTCTCTTTGTGTCAGATTTGCGAAACTGTGATATTTTGAATAAATAAATCAGAAAATTTGTCCAGTGGCTGGATTGTAACAGAGAACGTCTAGCGAAGGCCACTGTTGTGACCATAACGCCATGGACGCTTTTCCCCCACAATGGCGTGCCACATTAACACATCGTAGTTTCGACATGTAAAACAAATAAAATTACTTGAAGTTGATTAACACAACACCATAAGTCAAAATTGTTGGTCGATCGCAAAGATAATGCAGTCAAACAATGTTAGGGTCTAACGCTTCGCCTGCTTAACTCACGCGAATGGTGACGCGACTGAGTGCGGTGTGCAGTGACTGTGCTTCTATCTCATCCCAAACTCGTTCAGAAAAGCTGTCTTGCATCGATATCAAGTATAGGTTAAATCGTCGTCAAACTTTCTTTTTTAATGCGAAGCATTCTTCGCCTCATTCTTGGAGCTTTGCGGTTGGTAGGTATAGGTAGGTAAATGGGTTCCTGTCTTGCCTAGCCTAAATAAAAAGAAAATAATGTGTGACCAACGGTGGAATCGAGCACAGCAGCCCCGTGCTCTAGCTAATTAAGCATTATGTTACGATCGCACGATTACTTCTCTCGTTCCGAAGGTAGCCAGCACTTTGAAACGCTCGGCGCGTTTGCCGAGTATTGCTACTTCGTTTTATTTCCTTGTGACACCTCGTGCTTTGCGGCGCCGTGTTCGACTGTGCTATCTCCGGGATCGGCCCACCTTCCTCACTAGTTTCCTCGTTGCACGCTACATAGAAATTGTGAAACGTCATGCCGACTTCATGGTCGCCCAACTTGATCATGCTCTACCATTTCTTCGCCGCAGTACAAATTCCATCGTCGTTTTAAGGTACACCACAGCACATACCCATACGTAGGATTGCATAACACGTAGGCGCTGACGGTGTCACAATACCGTGTTCCTCTCGCTTGCACTCATCAGCTAACTATGTAGAAACCAACAACTGCCGTGTTGTGGGCTCGCGTCAAACCGCCGGCATAGGAACAATGCCGTTGCCGCCATACCATCGTCATCAACGTGGTCGTCGTCGTTTCGTCGCAAACACGTACGTCCGCAGCCCACACACACAACTATGCAATTTACACAAACACGTTGGTCAACTTGGTATCGATTTGCTGAACCCCAAGGAGAGAAAGAAAGAGAGAGAGAGAAAGGAAGGACAGGGAGGTTAACCAGAGGTTTTCTCCGGTTGGCTACCCTGTACCAGGGGGACGGGCAAAGGGATGCATAGGTGGGAGAGAGAGAAAGAATTAAAAAGAAACATACACACACTGTAATGGTTGGGTTCGGGCATGAAAGAATGGCAGCTGGCCCATGCCGTCGTCCAACTCATCCACGCTGAGGACGCTGTTGAAGAGAGAGACTTGTTTTCAATGAGAACAAGGAATGTAGGATTTATTTACAGTATCTACATGAGAACGTTACAGTTCATCAGTCTAGCATGACAGAAAGAGGAATGCACTCCCAGCAGCCGCGCCACGGCTGCTTATAAACACTCTGTCCTCCCTAGATCCCTAAGTGAGGGAAAACGGCCGTTCGACCAAACGGAGCGTCCAAAATCATCGTAGCCTTTGGGAGGGAGAGTTTACGCACTCACTTTCGCGCAGGTTGCACTGACGACACCAAGGTGAGAGGGTTCTCGCAGACACGGTGCTGCTCCGAGCATGCGCCTCATTATCCCAGAGTCGACGCCGCAGACAGTGTCCGCCGCATCTGTCCATTGACTGACGACTTCTAAGAAATTGAGACGGTGCCATAAAACTCCAGGAGTTCCGCCGCTTCAAACAAGCCTTGATGGTTTCGGCGCACACACTAACAATACTTGCTCCGCCGACTAGCATCTAGACGTCTCGGCGTCGTTCGGTTGGGGACGCGGCGCGTTGTAGTCCTTACAAAGCGAGTCCTCGCAGCAGATACGGTGGCGCCAACTGGCTGGGGACTGACGTATTGTCCTCCTTTCAAAGCGAGTCGCCGCCGCAGGCATGCTGGCGCCTTTCCGACGGTCGCTTCCCCGAAGATCGCCAGCGCTGCAGCTGCGGTGGGCTGGGAGAATTTTGTAGATCGGTACCTCTGCAGGCCGTTCGTAAGAACACACGCACAGACATATACAAACGATACAGAACTGTTTTCTGTGGCCACTATCACGCAGCCTGCGAAGGCGTTCCTAGTGTTAGCCAGTGTCACCGTTCAATCCCACGTCACACAGTGTACAGTCACAATTTGTCAGAAAGCCCCTTGTCTTTTTAAGTAACGCAGCAGCGCCTCTATAGCGGATAGCGCTGATTTTCGCGTCGGCCAGTTTCCAAGGACGACGTTTTCCGTTATTGGACGCTTGTCCAGTTGGTATAGGGTTGCTGAGAGGGCTGCTCTTTGCGCGTTGAAATGAGGGCACTCACAAAGAAGGTGCGCGATTGTTTCGTTGCACCCGCAGAAGTCACAAAGTGGGCTGTTGACCATTCTGATAAGAAAGGAGTACGCATTTATAAGCGCTACTCCAAGCCATAGACGGACTAGAAGGCATGCACTTATCAATTCGGATGAATTCCACTGAGCTAATGTTAGGTCACGCAAAAGTGCGGAAAGCTTTTTTCGCTGCGGCGGCTTTCGAAAGAGGAATGGCAACACAGTTGACGCCGTCATGGGCAGATCGGGTAGCAGCGTCCGCTCAATCATTGCCATGTGTGCCACAGTGACTAGGCAACCACTGATATATCGTGTCCTTCGTCAACTATGTGAGGGTGGACTTCTCCGATCTCTGCGACGAGCTGCTCATGTGATCCATGGCGCAGTGCTGAGAGTACACTCTGTACGGCTGCCTTGGAATAACAGAAGATTGACCATGCATGGGGTGGTTCGTCCTGAATGAAATGAAGAGCTGCACGCATGGCTACCAGTTTAGCAGCTGTCGTTGATGATACATGTGACGTTTTTAGCTGTATTATGACGGATCTTGCTGGTATCACCACAGCGGCAGCTGAACTTGTAAGTGTGACTGAGCCATCGATGTAAACATGTACGCGGCCACTGTGCACCTCATGCAAAAGTCCTAATGCGGCCTGCTTCAGGGCAAACGACGTCATGGTAGTTTTCTTCGTGATTCCTGGGATGGTGAGGCGAGTTTCAGGTTTGTGCGGGCACATAAAGGCGAGGATGGTCTTGCTGCAGGCATGTAGTACTTTGGCAACGAGCTACGATTGGCAACAGTGATATGACTGAAAGTTATGCGTGGCCTTTCTGCAGGTAAAGCAGCAAGGTGTTGACAAGGTAGTCGGGCAACGTGCTGAATATGCGCCCTGAGAGCGTCGGTTGCCAAGTACGTTGATACTGGGTTATCTCGAGCTATCATTGCCGCTGTGGACGCACGCTTCGGAAGACCGAGACACGTCCTTAGGACTTGAGCTTGTAGTCCCTGGAGTACACGCAGGTTTGTTTTGCAGGTGTTACCAAGCACAGTGAGGCTGCATCTTGCAAAACCGAGGAACAAGGCGTTATAAAGCTGCAGCATTGACCGCACCGATGTGCCCGCCCCATGGCTTTCTGCATAGAAATTTGATATGTATTATTATCACTAACCTCCTCTTTAGGTATGAAATATGCGGACTCGATGATAGGTCAAAGTCGATAATTACCCCTAAAAAGCGGTGTTTCCGTATGTTTGCAATTGCTTGCCCATTGACACTTGCAGAGTAAGGCTTCATTGCCTTCCGAGTGAATGTAACAAGACAGCATTTCTCTGAAGACAGCTCTAAGTTCTGTTTTCGCAAGTGCAGTTATGTTAACGTATAGCCTTGCTTGTACCTACAGTCGTGTTACAGCAGACGCCCAGATCCATGCAGATGTCGTCAGCATAGTTTCATACTTGAACTGTGTTGGGCAAGCATCTATCTAGGTCAACGAGCACTAGGTTGAATAGCATCGGGCGCAACACCCCGCTTTGCGGTACTCTACGGAATGTTTGGTGTTGAGTGGTGGCGCCATCCTCGGTCATCACGAAGAAATGCGTGTCGGTCAAATAACTTCACATCCACTGAAAAGTGCGGCCACCGATGCCGGCTTCAATCAGAGCCTCTATAATGACATAATGTGCTACATTATCGTAGGCGCCTTTTATGTCAAGGAATAATGCCGCACTGAGTCGTTTCAGACGTCTTTTATGTTGAACAAACGTGGCCAAATCGATGACATTATCTATGGATGAGCGCCCAAGCCGGAAGCCAGCCATTGCGTCTGGGTACACGTTGTCATTTTCCAGGTACCATTCCAGGCACGTCAAAATCATTCTTTCCATTATTTTCCCGATGCAACTGGCCACAGTGATGGGGCGGTACGATGACAAATCTAACGGTGATTTACCAGGTTTGAGAAGTAGAACCAAGCGGCTGCATTTCCATTCACGTGGAACCAAACCGTTGCGCCAAGACTCGTCGTAATAGCAGAGTCCTTCCATGTTTTTTCTGGTCACGAAACTGCCGCCTCAGTTTCATATAGCGCCAGTGCCCGCCGCTAGAGGCGCAACCGTGCATGAGAGGGCATGCGAACGCCGCTACCGCTGTGGTTGTGTGTGGGGCAGCCTCGGTATTCTAGCTTTCTCAACTTCCTCAACGATCGCTTTAGTTTCACGTAACTATTTTTAACATTGAATATAATTAAATTACTGCCTGAGCGTGTCTTCTGCGATGATATGAGCGCACGGGACGAAAAAAAAAGCCGCTCATAACATGGAGCTTGCGGCGGTCTCAGACCAAAAAGAAGAAAGATCTGGAATTTTAAGAGCCAGAACCGCGATACGATTATAAGGCACGCCGTAGTGGGGGACTCGGGATTAGTTTTGACCACCTGGGATCCTTTAAAATGCACCTAAATTTAAATAAACGGGTGTTTTGCATTTCGCCCCCGTCGAAGTGCGTCCGCTGTACACGGCCGGGCGGCCCGGTCCGGATTTCTTCGTCATCGCCGTTCGCCTCAACGCTCCGGTGGGCTCCGCTTTTTAATATTTGCCTTAAATTAAACACCGCGCATTCGCAACAAAACGCCAGTGGTCCCACTTATCACCAGAGGAGTAAGCGCCAATTCTCCGTTGCGCATAGCGCCAGATTGTTCGCAGAGCACAGCTGTTCAGTTTCTGTTAAACTGTGGCATAGAAGGACTCTGTGGGCAGTATCTTATAACGAGATCAAAAGAATGAAATTGCTATTGCAAAGGGCTGCTACTGTAGAATACTTAATGACAAAGAAAAGGGAACTGAGCTGCTCCATGCGCTTAAGATTTCTTGCAAAGCGATGTCATTTCTGAATAAGATTTAGGTAGAATTAATGCAAGACGAACTTCGCTACTAAATGTCTTCCTAGACAATCACATGTAAGAAGACAGGACAGACAGACAGACCTGTCCTGTCTTCTTACATGTGATTGTCTAGAAAGCGCAACCAATGTTTCCTATTACAATGAACCAACTTGCCCAACAACGCATCCTGCTAAATGCCTTCGGTGCGGCTTTTAACAACGGATTAAGGCGAACCTGAAGTGTTAGGACCTGCACAGTTGAAACTAGCTGTAATTAGGCAATTGCCTTAGCAAGCAGTCGTTTAGAAGCGTCAGTAAGCCCAGCACTTCACTGCTCGTGGTTTCGACGCAGAAACGACGAGACTAGGTATTTTGGTTCTTAATTCGCAACTATTTACAATATGTTAAAATGTTGCAATCACCGGTCCTGATATTCTTATCATGGTCGAAAAATGAAAAAAAACTTTATAATTCGATTAAGAAAATAAATAAAACGTGTTGGTGCAAAAACAAAATACGAGCACGATCATTTATTTATCATGTAAAATAAGCGGAGCGAAATACAGATAGCACGGAGGCGTCCGGTCACAAATGGTCCACCATTCACAATGCAAGAAGTTTGTTAAAAGCATGACACTGATATAATACGCATAAAGAAATAAGATCAAACGTGAGAGTTATGCATTGGGAGGCAGGAAACAAACACCAGCAAATGAATGGCAATAAGTACAGAATGCATAGTCGATTGTTTCTATAAACAAGAAAGTGTAAAGCATAAGCATTTCATAACACACGGCTAAAGAACTCTCAAACGAACACAAGTAGCCACATCACAAATACAGCAATTTTTTTTAAATGGCTTGTTAGAGATACCACCTTTCTACTTCTTCAGCTGTTACTTAAACATGCAGACAAAACTTGCTCAGCAAATCACAATACAAATGTAGCTAACAGTGTGCTAATAACCTTCTTACTCATAGTAGCTTATAGACTTAAAAGTACGTGCAATTGAAGAATTGTAGCCCATCATTAGCCAAGACTAAAGGACAATGGAAAATAAAACAATGCATATTATTCTGTTTTAACACTTGCATTTAAAGGAATTCTAATGCTATACCTTTCATAGATGGTCGGGGTAAGGGCGCTATTGCTGTGAACTACTCTATCCTGGTATAACACAAATTGAGGTTGCAACAAAGCATAAAGCAAATGTGTTCAGCGTCGGCTTCTCACGCTCCAGGGACACGTCGTCGCCGTTGATGTTGAAATTGTACGCAGTGACGATGTCCGAGGCGTCAAAGTGTTTCGCGCACACACGTGTATACTTCGATTCGAAATTAAAACCGCCACTTTCCTGCCGCGGTATGGCCTGCTTCCATTTCTCGCGCTGCTCCTTGTTATTAGGTAAACAGAACAACGACACCTTTTCGGTCGTGCCCGTGTAGCCGGAACGGCACCCAGGCACGCAACACGTGTTCGGCATCGTTGTCCCACCCCACCACTTCAACCAAACAGCCCAACACTCGAAAAATAGCACAGCACATGCACAGCACGTACCCGAAAAGTCAGCTCGCCTCGCACTGCGCACGCATTTCGGTACGCGAACGATGCCCTCTGTGGCACAGTGGCGCCGCGTCGCGGCACCTTTGGGCAGCATATGAACCTCTCCCATAGCGTGACGGCGGAGTTTCGTGACCAGAAAAACATGGAAGGACTCTGGTAATAGTTTAGCAGCATGAGTCGTGCTTTCTCCCCAAGATTGCCGAGCGCCGCATAACTAACGCCGTCCGGCCCAGGTGACGAAGAGCGCCTGCAAGTCTCCAGGGCTGCTTCAAGCTCCTCCACCGAAAACATTACATCCATGCGGGAATCCCGAGGCACAGGAATGAGACATGGTGTAAGTGCACGTTCGGGCTACAAGATGGCAAGTCGAGCAAAATTCTTCAGCAATGTCAATTTCTTTGCAACCTTGGTGCAATGCGAGAGATTTGAAAGGAACACGCTGTTGCGGTGATACGCGAAGTCCACCAACAGTTCTCTATATCTGAGATAAGCGCTGACGTGGATCCAACGACTCACATAATCGTTTCCATCTTTGAGATTGTAGTGCATCAATGCAGCGTTGAATCTTCTTTTGCATCCGCCTTGCCCCTCTGAGATCGTGGACATATTTTTTTTTCTTTTGTGTCTTCTTTGAGCCCGCCGGCGAATCGCTCGTAGTCGCCGTAGTTCGGCTTCAAAGTCTTCATATTTTAGGAAAGGCTGAAAACCGCGCGTAGCGTCTTGCACGGCTTCTTCAACTTCGTGTTCCAGGCTAGAATGGTTCCCTTCCTGACATACTTTCTCCAGGTGTGACCGAAACGCCGACCAGTCAATTCGCTGGAGAGTTGTGGAGGAGTATTTAAATAGTCACTTGATATTCAGGTACGTGGTAATATGGTGACTTCCATGTGATTCGATGTCTGGGGATCATCGCACGTTTCTTTCAAAGCGCCGAGAAACTAGGGTCGAGTATAGGCAGCTGCTGTATGTTAGCCCTCGCAAATATGTCTGACTCCCATCACTGAGTATGTAAAGGTCGTGCTTTGTGGCAAAGGATGCTAGTCTCCTTCCCCTGGAGTCTGTGGTCTCCTCGCTAAGCTCACGGCGCGCGCGCCGGACGACCACCGCGGTTTCGAGCACTCCGAGCCGCCATGCGTGCAGGGCACTGCGTGTGCGCCTGCTCCAGCCCGCTCCGTGTACCGACGCGCAGCTGCGCGCGTACGCGCCCCGCCGGCCCCAGCTTAGGGGAAGGCGAGACCGCGCGCGCAGCAAGGGAGACCCTAGGCAAAGCTCTCTAGAAGCCACAAAGAACACTTATTAAGCTGGGACTCAACATAAACACACGTTTTAACATCACGTCCAAGTCTGAAGCTAATTAAGACACAAAACATGGCCAAATGGTCGCCGGTGGCCGCTAACGGCGCACCGCGACAGAGAGAGAACAAAGAACAAAGAACCCCAGCAGTAAGAAGCTGCCTATCCTTCGGTCAGCGCCTGCCATCGCGCGCCCCACAGCAGAGAAAATGGAAATAGAAAGAAACTACAGACGAACAGACGGGGGCATGATCGGAAGACGCTGCCTCAGGACATCGAGACGACGGAAGAGTGCGCGCGCCAGCCGAGGCCGGGACCTCGCCGAGCCGAAGTAACCATCGGCCGGCGGCGGACAAAGGGGGCCGCCGCCGGCAGAGAGGAACACGTACGCACCTTCAGATGCCCCGATGTCGTCTTCTCGGGCCCCGTCTTGCGCGCGCGTACCCGGAGCGCACGCAAGCAGGGCCCGAATCCCGCCAAAATGTAGGCCAATGGGGAAAACATGTTGACCTTCCCGTGGGCGGGATGACAGCCGAGTGACAGTGTTTTATGACCCGCTACCACCCCGTCCAGGCAAGGAGGAGAGAGACGCGGAGCCCCCGGCAACACAACTCAATGGCTCCACACAACCACCGCGAGAGAACAAAACCCCACAAGTCCATATTCAAACTCCCCCAAAGCGATGGTGAGCATTAGAATCTCCGATGAGAATCGTAGGGCCGGAGGTCGCTGATATCACGTCGTGCAGTCGTTTAGAGTCGAAGCAACTTGAAGAAGCAATGTATACAGCGACGAGAATGAACGTAAGCTTTTTCGTTTTTACAATTAAACAAACCTACTGGTTGTCGTAATGAGGCGGGACTGGGGGCAACACGCATGCCAGATCACATCTAACATATACAATGACCTTGCTCACATCACCGCAGGTAGAGGACATGAATGCCTCATAGCCAGAAATGCGTATGATATTCTGAACGTTTCGTTCGCAAATAACGAGGAGGGGAAAACGGTTTTCGAAGACAAATTGTCTAAAATCTGAAATTATCGATTTGAGGCCGCGGGAATTCCACTGCAGTAGAGATATTTTCTTGACTTCCTTGTGGAAGGGCGACGAGGTGCGGGCCATGGTGCTATGCGAAGCTTTCAAGCACTGGAGTCAGCGCGTCGAGTATTTGCAGTGCGCTACGAGCAGCCGGAGTGTCCATGATCTTGGTGTGTCCACGTTTGTCAAAAGTAGACGCATGACATTCGTGAGTGACTTTAGCATAGCAATCACTTGTGAATCCTTGTCTCTCATGTGGTTAACTGCAGCGAGATTGGACTTTAAGAGACGAGTCATGTGCTGTGGCTCTGGTGTGTGGCATGTCTTCAGCAGTGCTGGCCACACATCACTTGATGAAGCTTGAATAGCCTGGCCGCTTTTTTCGCTGACATTCGTGCTCTTATTGGCGACAGATGGAAATGGAGGTGGCATTGCCGGACGAGGCACCTCTCTTGAACCGGAAGACGATTTCGTAGACTTTCGTTTCCGGGAGCGATGTTGCCTTATTGCAACAGAAGCATTTCTGTGTGATGATCCGTCTCTGGCCATTTTTCTCAACAGTTCCTGCTCTTTCGTTAGGCGTGGACAGTCTTGTGAGGATGCGGCGTTCGAGCCTTGACAATTTGTCCCCTTGGGCTCCGTTGCACGGTCAGTGTCAGTGTCGTGTTGTTCGGAACATCGTGGACATATCACTGAATTTATGCAGACGGCACTCACGTGTCCAATTCTTTGACACCTTCTTGCACTGAAGTAGTTTGGGTATGAAAGGCCGTACCACATGCTGAAAGTGGCCGATCTTGAGTTGCGATGGTAGGCCGTCACCTTTGAAGACGAGCCTTACACAGGTCGAATTGTCAAGGTGCTGAGCTTGCAGTAAAGCAACACCATCTGTCGCAGGTTGGATTAAAATTGGCAGATCGCTGTCGCTAATCGATGCGTCAATATCATAAACAACACCAGCCGTGGTTTTGTTGTCCTGCGGAATGAGGTAGTGGACACTGATGTGGCCTAGGAGCTTTACTGCCATCAAAGCATTGATTGCGCTTCGGTTGTGGACATCAATAGCCAGGACGTTCCTCCGATTATTAATAATGATATCCTTGATTTCTCCTGGGACAAGAGCCTCCAGAGAAACGGAAATCACCTGTCGATTACGGCGGTTGGGGTTGTCGGCAGGTGTGTCCAGCACAAAAAGAATGTGTGCGGTGATGGCTTTCGCTGTGTCATGACGGTTGACTTAGTTGACGAAGACCGTCCACTGATGTTTCTTCTCTTGGCCTTTTGGTGTACCACTTTCTCAAAGCCATCTTCATCTGAGGCGTCATCGCTTGAGCAGGAGCACAACAGAGTGTCCTCGCAGTCAGCTTGAATTGGACGGCAGTTTCTCTTCCTCAAGCCGGTTCCTGCCTAAGTAGTCAGGCCGCGTCGGCGTTCTGTCGACTCCACTTTCATTGCCGTATCAATGGGAGCGGCGTCTCCCACTAAAGCACGGGGAAAAAAAAACCAAAAATACTGCAGCGCGAAGAAACAGTGGTCTCTACCCTGGAAACCCAAACCATGCTAGATAGCCCAGCAGCTGCAAAAATGCTTCGCATGAGATTCCGAGAGTGCGCAGGATTTGCATAATTATATTTTTACCCAAATTTTGTTTCATCCCCCGTGCCAAGAACAATGCTTATTAAAGGCTCGAAAATGATGTCAATAAACGGCGCGACAACAACACCAACGTCAACAACAACAACAACAACGACGACGACGACGACAACAACATCAACATCAAGAACAACGACAAAAGCACAACAGCAGCGGAAGGAACAAACCAATATAGATGAGAGACGGTGTCGGTCCTCTGCACGGCTATCGTGTTCTCCATGCAAGACCTATACATGGTGCCCTACATAATTTCAGCCAAGGATTTAAAAATGAAAGGCGCGTTGGAAGCGAATTGAATCGAACGCATGCTATTCGCAATAGCCTATAGTAACTCAGACGACTTTTGTTTTCCCCACAACTCACTAATTAATTGAGATTATTTATCCAATTTTTAATTATTGGCTCAGGACCGCAGATTTGTAGAGCACCTTCAAAAACCACCGATCGAATTGTTTCCTTTACAATACGTCTCACGTAGTTCTTTTTTCCGGGTTGCAAAGAAAGCCCGCGAAAAATGAGAAAAAAAAAAACACGCGACGGAGCCTTTGGCCGCAGTGGTATTGTGCTGCTTCCAAGCGTGCGTTCGGCGAATAAGGTCGGCTGCATCGTGACTGGCGACGAGGAAGCGGCAGGGCGTCCTTTATATCATCGGCAGCGCTCGAACAGCAGCATGCTTATTGACCGTCATCCGACGGGAGCCGACCGTGTTCACCGAACGCATGCTTGAGAGCAGCACGATACCACTTAATTAATTAGTACGTTATGGGGAAAACAAAAAAAAATGTTGGAGTTACTATAGGGTATTGCGAATAGTATGCGTTCGGTTCAATTCGCTTCCGACATGCCTTTCATTTTTAAATTCTTGGCTTTACGTAAACTGGACCCCACGCTACGGCTACAACTGCCATCTAGCCTTTCCCGCGGCGAAACAACCTTGTTGTTTCGCTTGTGGCTGGGAGTGGCGTTCACGAACCCATACTCTTACCGTATGGAAATGGCCGAGAGCCCGATGTGCGACTCCTGTGGGTGCGAGGAGACCATTGTTAGGGTTGGCGTCTGACACCACTTGGCGAGAGGTCATTCACCCTACCCCTGAGCCGGAGCCCACGGGCGCCGGAGAGGTCATTCACCCTAACACCTGAGCCGGAGCGCACGGGCGACCTCTTCCCCTCCTCTCATGGTCGTGGCATCGTGTGTGCTTACCTCATCCCCTTCACCCCCCGCCTGAACCGGAGCCCACGGGGGCCCTCTCTCCGTGCCTGTTACGCGTCATTCGACGGAAGCAAGATCCCGCCCACAACTTGTAGAGAGCCTATTTAAGGGGCTCCGAAATGTACTTTGAGAGACTTCATACTTGAGACTTCATACTTCATGCTTTTCTTATTTTCTTTCAACTACCTTTGAATAAACCGTGCAAGTTTCGCACCAGCAAATCGTCTCGCCCCTGCTTGGTCGCCATGATCTACCGGATGCCTGCAGCCCGCCGACAACGTCACGCTACCCAATAAGTAATGTCGGTCGAGCTTCGATAGGCAGGCGCCGCTACTTCTCGGCAGCAGTACGGTACGCTACCCTGGAGTACGCAACAAACTGGCTGGCAGCGATTGGGATACGGAATCCTGGAGACCCCAACTTGGACGACAACTACGAGATCGTAGCCTCTTCGTCCTGGCAACAACGTTCGGAAGGAAGGTGTCTGGATCATGACTGCATATGGTGAGTGCACGGCTTTTCTTCACTGAGATATCACTTGGCTTTTACGTATTTTTTGGAAAATACATTGCAGTGATTTTTCTTTAAATCGTTGACGGAAGTTTGAGTACGTCAAGGTGGTATAGAGTGAAGGTTTAGCAGCACTAAAGGGCAGCCATGAACTTGAAGGCAATAAAGAAGCCGGAATTGTTGAGCTTGGCCAAAGAGTTGGGCCTGCAAATTGCCGAATCAAAGAGAAAGCCGGAGATCATTGAGGCAATCGAAGCGACCGGGGCAGACGACGAGGAACTGGCGGAATGCCTAGAGGGCATTAAAGAAAGAGAGGAAAAAGAAGAGCGTAAGCGCCTAGAGGAAAAAGAGGAGCGCGAACGGGCAGCACGTGAGGCCAAAGAAGAGCGTAAGCGCCTGGAAGAAAAAGAGGAGCGCGAACGGGCAGCACGTGAGGCCAAAGAAGAGCGTAAGCGCCTAGAGGAAAAAGAAGAGCGTAAGCGCCTAGAGGAAATAGAAGAACGCGACCGGGTTGCACGCGACGCACTCGAAATGAAGCGCCTGGAGATTGAGCTTTTGAAAGCACAAAACAGCGAAAGACCTGGCACAGAGGCACGTGAAAGCTAGCGCAGAATGACAGACTTGATGGCACCCTACGCTGTAGGAGGGGACATAGGTCTTTTTCTGGTACAGTTTGAGCGCACGTGTGAGAAGGCAAAATTCGCGAGAAACACGTGGCCGCAACGCTTGCTTACGTTACTGCCACGTGAGGTAGCTGATATTATCGCCCGCATGGGGAAAGAAGAAACAGAGGACTTCGATGAAGTCAAAGCGACCCTGCTTAAAAGGTATAGATTATGAGCGGAAGCATTCAGGCGAAAGTTCAGGGAAGTCGAGAAGACCAAGACTGAGTCATATTCAGATTTTGCATACACCTTGGAGGTAAACCTGAAGGAATGGCTCAGAGAAGAAGGTGCACTCGGCGATGCCGAAAAAGACAATGCAGTGCGTTGCCTTAGAACAGTTCTACCGCCGGCTGCCAGTAAACATCAAGTATTGGGTTCAGGATAGGCCAGGCGTAGACACTGTTTCGAGAGCGGCCGATCTCGCTGAGGAGTACGTAACTCGCCATGCGGACGAAGGCAGCGAAGCTCCTAAGGAGGAGATGAATAAATGCAGACCCGACAAACCAAAACAATGGTCAAAGTCGAGTCGGTATAAAACAAAGGAAAGATCAGATTCAGGGAAAAGTAGTGACGAGGACAGCGAAGGAGAAAAGGAGTCACCCGAACAGAGGGCAGAAAAGCAAAAGAAAAAGGTTTTGGAGGCCAAGAAACCAGTAGTTTGCTACAACTGCCGGCAAACGGGGCATATCTCCGTGGGATGCAGAAATCCCAAACTAGTGTTGATATCACTAAGTAGTAATGCAGAGAATCTGAACTTGCTCGAACCGTACATTCGAGACCTCGTGGTAAACGGCAAACCGTGTAGAGTGCTTCGCGACTCGACAGCCTTAATGGACGTAGTGCATCCGTCGTACGTAGATGCAGGCCAGTTCACGGGGGAATGTGCTTCGATAAGGCAAGCCGTAGAGGCCTCCAGTGTTTGTCTCCCGGTGGCCAAAATTCGTATTGAAGGCCCTTTCGGAGTACTGGACACTGAAGCCGCCGTCTCGGCAAATCTTCCACCGCAGTATCCGTATTTGTTTTCTAACAAATCATAGGATTTGCTACGACGCAAGGGAATCGGGTTTAGTGAGGGAACAGTGCAAGCCCTAACTCGTTCCAAGGCAAAGGAGCTCGCGGCTAAAGCAGTGGATGAAAGTCCAGTGGTGAAAGAAACCGGTTTGACAGCTGATTGGTCAACTAGTACTGAACAGGATAGCCCTATAGGGAATGAGGCGGAAAGTACGCCAGCTATTGAAAAAACCAGGAAAGCAGCGGAGCCTGAAATGTCGCGAGAAGAAGAATGCAGCAAGTTATTGAACATAAGCCCTGCCACAATGATTGCCGAGCAGGAAATGCGTAAAGCACAAAACAATGCTGAGCATTACTATGACAGGACGGCTCGCACGCGACACTTTGAAGTTGGGGAAAAGCGAATGATCGTGAAACCCTCTTTGAATAACCAATCTGAGGAAATGCCTGCCGACTTTCCAGTGTTAACAGCCGTGACGGAAACAAAAGACATTCACGAGACCATTGATAAGTTAGTGGAACAGGCGGAGTTGAATCCCAATCAAAGGGCCGAACTGAGGGAACTCGTGTTTGAATTTAAAGACGTATTTTCAGACACACCGGGCAGGACAACTGCAATCGTTCACGACATCGAGTTAACCTCGTCGGACCCAGTTCGTTCGAAAGCTTATCGCGTTTCGCCTCGTCAACGTGAAGTGACCGCTGAAATAAACAAGATGTTAGAGCTAGGTGTAATCGAGCCAGGAGAGAGTGATTATACCTCACCTTTTATCTTGGTTGAGGTCCCAGGAAAAGAGCCGCGGCCATGTATCGACTACCGCAGGCTCAGTTTAATCACGAAGGACCAGACTTATCCAATACCGCATATCGAGGAAAGGTTTGAGAAAGTGAGCAGTGCTAATTTCATTTCTACACTCGATTTAGTCAGAGGGTATTGGCAGGTTCCACTGACCGAGAGGGCAAGCAGGCTTGCAGCGTTTATTTCCCCGATGGGAACCTTTCGTCCGAAAGTCCTGAGTTTTGGATTAAAGAATGCGCCATATTGCTTCTCTAGCCTTATGGACCAGGTGCTACGAAGAATGGAGGACTTTGCACTTCCCTATCTCGATGACATAGCTATCTTTTCTTCATCATGGGCGGACCATATGCAACACCTGCGAACCGTGTTGTGTCGGCTACGAGAGGCCAACTTAACTGTTAAGGCTCCCAAATGCCAATTAGGGCGCGCGGAGATAGCTTATCTAGGTCATGTAATAGGGCAAGGCCACCGTCGGCCTTCCGAGGTTAAACTGACCGCGATAGACAACTTCCCGCAACCACGCACCAAGCGGGACATCAGATCATTCCTTGGCTTGGCTGGTTATTACCAACGATATATACCGCGGTATTCCGAGATTGCGAGTCCTTTAACGGATGCTCTCAGAAAAACAGAACCACAAACGGTAAAGTAGTATGACGCGTTCTTCAGCGCTTTTAGTACGCTGAAGAACGCACTAACGAGTCAGCCAGTGTTGAACGCGCCCGACTACTCTAAGCCATTCATTCTTCAGTGTGATGCCAGTGACAGGGGTATGGGTGTGGTGCTCTGTCAAAAGAAAGATGACGAGAACGAACACCCTGTACTGTACGCCAGTAGAAAGCTTTCAGTTCGTGAGGAAGCATATAGTGCATCAGAAAAGGAATGCGCCTGCGTAGTTTGGGCGGTACAGAAGCTAGCTTGCTATGTCGCTGGCTCAAGATTCACCATAGAGACTGACCACTGTCCCCTCACATGGCTGCAGTCCATGTCTACGAAAAACGGTCGTCTTTTGCGCTGGAGCTTGGCTCTTCAACAGTACACCTTCGATATTCGCTACAAGAAGGGTAAGCTTAACGGCAATGCCGACGGTTTAAGTCGTTGCCCCTAGAGTATCGAAAAGCCTCATGCTCATCCGGGTTTCCGTGGCATATTTTTCGTGCATTCATATGTTTTTCCGAAGTGAAGCCGATTGTTAGGTGATTTTAATAACCACGTCTTAACGCTTTCAAGAAATGGCTGTTTTTAGTGTTAAGGGGGGGAGGACGCGCGTAGGAAATGGGAATGGTGTAGCGGGTTTTCTTTTTTTGTTAAAAGCCGGGCGTGTCTTGGGGGAGAGTGGCCTTGTGCTCGCTGCTTTGTGGTTGTGGGTCCGGCACTGTTCTGGGGTGATTGCTTGCCCACGCAGGAGACGAAAAGTTGCGAGACCTGCTTGCAAAGACCAATTTCACCGGACCAGACCAAGGAGAAAAGTCACAAGAGCGCCACGAGGACGGAAGACCACTCCCCGGAATCTACCTGCTACTTACGAAGGGTTCGTGACCTCTACGGGGAATCCTGATACCGAAACGCCGATCCCTCGTACAGCGGCTGCTGGCGCCTACACGTCGGGATCTTCCTCCCCCGCCGGAGATGCTGTTAGGGTTGGCGTCTGACGCCACGTGGCGAGAGGTCATTCACCCTACCAGCTGAGCCGGATCCCACGGGCGCCGGAGAGATCATTCACCCTAAATCCTGAGCCGGAGCCCACGGGCGACCTCTTCCCCTCCTCTCATGGTCGTGGCATCGTGTGTGCTTACCT
This sequence comes from Dermacentor variabilis, assembly GCF_050947875.1. Classification (NCBI taxonomy): domain Eukaryota; kingdom Metazoa; phylum Arthropoda; class Arachnida; order Ixodida; family Ixodidae; genus Dermacentor; species Dermacentor variabilis. The sequence goes on from NW_027460346.1 coordinate 8,054,800, forward strand.
CATCCCCTTCACCCCCCCTGAGCCGGAGCCCACGGGGGCCCTCTCTCCGTGCCTGTCACGTGTCATTCGACGGAAGCAAGATCCCGCCCACAACTTGTAGAGAGCCTATTTAAGGGGCTCCGAAATGTACTTTGAGAGACTTCATACTTGAGACTTCATACTTTATGCTTTTCTTATTTTCTTTCAACTACCTTTGAATAAACAGTGCAAGTTTCGCACTAGCAAATGGTCTCGCCCCTGCTTGGTCGCCATGATCTACCGGATGCCTGCAGCCGGCCGACAACGCCACGCTACCCAATAAGTAATGTCGGTCGAGCTTCGATAGGCAGGCGCCGCTACTTCTCGGCAGCAGTACGGTACGCTACCCTGGAGTACGCAACACCATGGAGCACCTATTGTGTACCTGCCCTCGCTACGATGTCCAACGCCTCTCTCTGCGGGCAACTTTACGCCGACTGGACTCGAGACCGTTCACCGAGTCAAAGATACTCGGATCGTGGCCACACCCGTCACTGGCTCGAAAAGCGATTCGTGCACTAGTGCAGTACTTGAAGTGCACCGGCTTAAGAGACCGTTTATAGTGTCCTTGTGTATGGTGTCCCTCCCTCACGTACTCAGTGCTCACTCTCTCCCTTTCTTCCTCTTTTTATTCCCCTTTCCTCCACCCCCAGTGTAGGGTAGCAAAGCGGATGCTGTTCTGGTTGACCTCCCTGCCTTTCCTATCCTTGTTTTCTCTCTCTTGGCTCAAGTTATGTGGATCCCTCTATAGCTCACAAGGAACGCTACATACACCTCTTACAGCAACATAAAATAAGCTTTTGATGCGCCAAGGTCTGTGCTTTCTTTTTTCTTTCTGCCTTTTCCGGAGGGGGCAGATCGCTACACTAAATGCTAAACCATACTATGGCTGCGGGTGTTACTCGAAGTAATTACCGTCACGATTTCGTTTACTTGGGGCAATGATCGGTGTGCATCGAACGGTTTTAAAATTAACCCTGCTTCACAATGCTCAATTCGGCCACAGTAACGTGCACGCCGACAAAGCAGCTCGAGGATTCATGCATAACCGATCACTCATCACGCCGGCTGCAGAAGACTCGGGCCCTGTGGTCCTCGAGTATTCAGCCATCGCGAACTACCACAGAGGGAGTCGCTTGCGACATCTACCGCCCCTTCGAAAACTAATTACAAAGGATGCCGCTGCTTGGCGTAGGCTCCAGACAGGCACTTACACGAACCTACACATATTACATCGCATACACCCCAAAGCCTACAGGGACGGATGCCCGTGGTGCGAGGCCCCACCAACCCTACACCACATTACGTGGGAGTGCACGCTACACAACATAGAACACCACGACACGAACACCACGAGGGAGCAACGGGAGGCAGTACTGTCCAGCTCGGCCCTCGACGAACAGCTCAAGCTGATCTAGAGAGCTGAGAAGATGGCAAGGGCCAGCGGAGTCCGAGACTGGGGGCCTCGACCATTAGCGATTATTCTGATTATTATTTCAATAACATTTATATACCCTATCCTATCCGATCCTATCTACGGAACAAGAACAGGACCATTTTTTTTCCGGAAAAGAGCTTCGCAACTCGCTGCAGCCATCGCATTGCAGGTAAGTCATGGGATCGGACATCTGGAAAGATGGCAATTGTGGCACGCGCGTTTGCGGCGCTTGAAAGATCCACCCTAAAGCTACTGTTGGGTAACGAATAGGGTGGTCTTCTAGCGGCACGAGAGCAGCGTTTGCTAAAGAAAGATGGCTTAAGCAATAGCCAAGAAAGAGAGAGAATGAAGAGGAAAGGCACGGAGGTTAACAAGATATGAGTCTCCGGTTTGCTACCCTACACTGGGGATGGGGGATAGGGGTTAGAAAGATGACAGAGAGGAAAACGCTAAAGAAGGAAAAAAAAGCACGCACACATGGAGGCACACACACATGGAGGCACACACACAAAAGGCGTTCCAGTTAAAGTCGTTCACACAGGCCGGTAGATCGCAAAAAGCGCAGTAGCGCTTGCACGGCCTTCTTCTGTGACGGTAGGTCCTTTCGATGTTGTAGAATTCTTTTTTCGGATAGCGCTTGGTCGTCCAGTTGGTCAAGTTCGTGGCGAAGGCATGCCCTCTGTGTACTGTACTGCGGGCAGGCACACAAAATATGGCCAATTGATTCTTCATGGCCGCAGTGGTCACAGGTTGGGCTGTCGGTCATCCCTATGCGGAATGCATAGGCTTTAGTAAAGGCAACGCCCAACCAAAGTCGATATAAAAGCGTGGCGTCTCTACGGCGAAGCTGTGATGGCGCTCGAAGACTTAGTGTGGGATCAAGTGAGTACAGTCGCATGTTTCTTAAATGTGGCTCATCCCATTGTGACGCGGTGCACTGCCGAGCAAGTAGGCGGAGCTTCCGTGCTGCGTCAGTTCTAGAATGAGGAATTGGGACGTGGCGCTCCTCAGTATGGGCTGAGCGGGCAGCGTGATCCGCCCGTTCATTGCCGATAATCCCGCAGTGACTTGGAAGCCACTGAAAAGTTATCTCATGGCCTGCATCACTTATATGTTGCAACGTCTCTGTAATATGGAATATTAGTTGTTCGTGTGGTCCGCGTCGTAAAGGTGACAGTAGAGACTGCAGTGCCGCCTTCGAATCGCAGAATATTGTCCACTTGTGTGGTGGTTCATCACCAATGTGATGAAGGGCAGTAAAGAGCGCTGCAAGCTCTGCTGCCGTCGATGTTGTCGCGTGGGTCGTCTTAAATTTGATTGTTGTAACTTTCGCTGGTATGACGATTGCCGCCGCGGAGCTACTTGGAAGGACAGATCCATCAATGTAAATATGCGTAGAATCACGGTAGTTCTCGTACATATGTAGTAACGTGAGCTGTCTAAGGGCTGGCGATGATAGATCAGCTTTTTTCGATATACCAGGTATTGTGAGGTTGATTTTTGGCTGAGCGAGGCACCATGGAGGAATCAAAAGTCTCGCAGCCGGGGTGAAACAAGCTGGCAATGATTCATCATATGCGGTTATCGTCCGGCTGAAAGATGTGTGTGGTTTGTCCGCTGTTAGGGAGGCCAAGTGGTGACGAGGAGTCCTGGTCAGATACCTTATATGGGTCCTGAGTACTTCAATTTCAATGTGGGTCCTGACAAGGTTATCTCCAGCGATTGCTATCGTAGCCACTGATGAAGCACTCTGAGGCAGGCCTAGACAGATCCGGAGCACTTGATACTGAAGACTTTGTATTGTGCGTAGATTTGTTTTACCTGTGTTGTTTATTGCTGGCAAGCTGTATTGCAGAAATCTTAGGAAAAGCACCCTCTACAGTTGCAACATCGCACTTGGCGACATTCCCCAGGTCTTGCCAGCGAAAAACTTGAGGAGGTGGCAGATGCCTGTCAACCGTTTTTTCACGTATGATACGTGTGGGCTCCATGACAAGTCCCTGTCGATTATGACGCCTAGGAACTTGTACGATCGGACCCGTCGTATTATTTGGCCATTTATCATTACACTGTAGTTGGCCATAGATTTGCGCGTAAATGGCACTAGTGCGCATTTCTCGGAGGAAATTTCCAGGCCTCGATTACGGAGGTAGAGAACAGTGTGTGTGGCGGCTCTCTGAATTCTCGCTCGCAACTGTAGGCGTGTTACTGCGGACGTCCATATGCATATGCCATCCGCGTACATTGATAGCCTGACTGTAGTTGGCACGTGCTCAAGGAGAGGAATTAGTGTTAGATTAAATAACACAGGGCTAAGTACACCGCCCTGGGGGACGCCGCGGTAGCTATAATGTAGACAAGTATGGCCTTCTTCGGTGCTTACAAAAAAGGATCGCATGGATAAATAGCTCCGTATCCATTTAAACATCCGACCACCCACTCCTACCTCTGCGAGAGCACAGAGGATGGCTTCATGCGTAACGTTGTCATACGCCCCTTTAACGTCGAGGAATAAAGAAGCGCAGAGACGCTTACGGAATTTCTCATGTTTAATGTAGGTGACCAGGTCGACAACGTTATCGATCGATGATCGACCGCGTCGGAAGCCCGCCATGGCATCTGGGTAGGTGTTGTGGTAGGACCATCCTCTCCATTACTTTGCCCACGCAGCTCGCCAACGCGATCGGGCGATATGATGAGAGTTCCAGCGGCGACTTGCCAGGCTTCAGCAGTGGAACAAGGCGACTTGTCTTCCAGGTTGTTGGTAGTGTGCCATCTCTCCAAGATTAATTGTACACCTCAACGAGAACTCCTCTCGCCCGCACCCCCAGGTGACACAGAGCTCGGTAGGAAATTCCGTCAGGTCCTGGCGCTGATGTGCGGCTACGCGAAGCTAATGCTGCCTTAATTTCGTGGATTGAGAATGGTAAATCCATCCGGTGATCACGTGGTAGCGGACAGTTACTCGAAGGCGATGGAATGTTGGTAGCTGTGAGTTGGCCGGATAATCTGGCGCAGAAATCCTCTGCCACGTCAATCTCCGATCTTTTTTGAGAGAGGGCAAGCGCCTTGAATGGGAATCGCTATACGGGGAGTGTCCGGAGACCGCGCACCGTTCTCCATAGTTGCGATAAAGGCTTACGTGGATCTAGCGACTCACCGAAGGCAGTCCAACGTTTGCGATTCGAGCTTGTCTAACCGGCGCTGTATCTTCTTTTGCGTGCGCCTGGCGGTCCGTAAATCGTCCATTGTTTTCGTACGTTGGTATCTTCGTTCAGCACGTCGTCGGATTGCTCGAAGTCGTTCTAGTTCCACATCAAATTCATTCAGTTTCGAAGAGCACGTGAGAGTGAGCATAGTGTCTTGCACCGCGCTCTTGATTGCCTCTTCCAAGTCGAAACATGGATTGGCGTCGCAGTGTTCTTCCATAATAGACTGAAATTTAGGCCAGTCCACTCTTTGGATCGTATCCCGTATTTTGGAAGGGGACAATCCTCTGATCTTGATGTACGTGGGGATATGGTCGCTTCCGTGCGTCTCTATGTCCGCAAGCCACCCTGCACGTCTGACAAGGCTTCGTGAGACGAAAGCCAAGTCAAGACAGCTGCTGTACGTGGAGCCACGTAAGAAGGTAGGACTTCCATCATTAAGCAGCCAAAGTTCATTACTGGAGGCGAAAGATACCAGAGCTCTGCCTCTTGCATTGATCATCGGACTTCCCCACAGTGTGTGATGGGCGTTGAAATCTCCAATGATGACCCAGGGATTGGAGGCTGAGGAAAGGATGTCTTGTAGTCTTTTGTAATCAAATCGACTTGACGGAGATAGGTAGGCGCCCACAAAAGTAAAGGCCAATTTTTTTCCTTACGTTTAGGCATGTATATTGATTATTGTCATTAGGTGGTACAGGCTGATGAGTGTAGGTGAGGTCACGGCGAATACACACCAAAACTTTACTGTTTTCATAAACAGTTGATGACATAAATAATTCATATCCAGAAAGCCTGATTGTGTTCGATAAGTTCGGCTCGCAAATGACGATAATGGGAAACATATTGGCCTACACGTAGCGACGGGAATCCGAAAGGCGCGCTCTGAGTCCGCGCGCATTTCACTGAATAACAGCTGCTTGACGGACCTCTTCCCTAAAAGACCGTGGCTGTGGAGCCATGATCTACTCAAGGGTTGGAAGCACCGGACTCAGAGCGTCCAGTACTTGAAGCGCACTTCTGGCAGACGGTGTGTGCATGTTGCTTAGCACGACGGCGACGAAGACCTTCGACGGTGACGTCGTCTTCGCCGTACTTTCACAGCAGCGTCTTTGTGGGTAGAGCTGTCTCTCACCATTTGTTTAAGAATGGTGATCTCTTTCTTGATCTGGGGACAGTCTTTGGAAGAGGCGCAGTGATCACCCTGAAAATTAGGACACTTCAACATGGTTGCGCTGCAGTTGTCTTCTGAGTGGGGTTCGGCACATCGAGGGCACACGGCCGAATTTCTGCAGACACCCTTCACATGGCCAATCTTCTGTCAATTGGAGCATTGCATTGGTCTTGGAATAAATGGTCAAACCTGGTGGCGAAAGTGGCCGACCTTCACGTAGGGTGGAAGGCAGTCGCCTTTGAACGTTAGTCTCGCACAACGTGTGTTGCCGAGGCGACAAACATGCACAATGACGTTGCGTTCACTTGCTGGTTTTATAAGAACCGGGAGGTCTGCATTAGGAATTTCATTGTCAATGTCATAGATGACTCCTGTTATTGTGGCACCATTCGTTGGCATGATGGATCGGACCTTGATGTTTCTCAGCTGCGTTACATGTTGTAGTATGGTCAGCGCGCTCGGGTTCATCACATCGATTGCCAGGATGTTTCGCCTAGTGTTTATCCTGACATACTTGATCTCGTTTGGCACAGTGTTTTCGAGATACACGGAGAATGCTTGCCTGTTGAGGACGCGCAGGTTGTCGGTAGCGTTCTGTGGCACAAACAGTATGGAGTGAGGCCATCGTTGAGGCACTGTTTTCACAGTGTTCGAGCAGGACGCCGAAGATGAGTTGATAATTCTTCGTTTGGCCTTGCGGTACTGGACAAGTTCAAAGCCGTCTTCCGAGGACTCGTCACCTTATGCGGAGTACAGCTCTGTGTCCTCGCTACCACTCGACGTATTTCCTCGCTTCCTCGAACCGATGTCCGCGGGTGAACGGGAACCGGGAGGATCCTCGGGGTGTTGCACATCCATCACCGCGATGGAGGGGGCGGTAGACCCCACAGGTGCAGTGAGAAGTCCAGAAAAGCACAGAGACGGGCGAGATGTGTTCCGCAAGAGAAGCACTTCCAAGCAATAGCCAAAATCTTGAAGGAAACAAAGGACATCAAGTAGAAGAACGTTGAGCAAACAAATATATTTTTACGAAGCAAACGGAGACGGGAGTTTTACGAAAGAGTCAGACTAGCCAAACTAGCGGCCTCTGTGAAAGAAAGGGGTGGGAACATCATGATGTTTTTCCTTTGCTGTTTTTCCTGCTCCAGCAGATAATGCAGCTCGTTGGTAGTTTATCTGAGATGATGATGATGACGATGATGATGATGATGAAGTTCACTGGGTGTAAGTGGTGCAAGGGTAACATATGAATGAATAGCGCCAGACATATGCTAATAATTTGCTGTCAGTGGGACGTGAATTCTAGATGTAATGTGGAATTACAATTGTCTGAAAATATCTTTTGTGAAAGTTGGTGAAAAATGTACATAGTAAATATATATCAGGGGTTGCGGCGAGGTGTGTTACAAAGATTAAACTTATGATGAGAAAAAGCTAACATAATCATTCCTGCGTTTATATAACTGTGTTTCAAAAATTGTCGAAGAAACAATCTTCGGTGCGAGGCTGCGCTACGAATCACCTGGGTGCAGAACCTGCAATATATGGACATTAATAATTCAAAGACTGAGCTACTAAAAAAGCTCCTGTGTCAAGGAACAATTCCGAGAGTAGTAAGATATGCTCTTGTGCACGCAAATAAAACACTACTAGTACTAATTTTACTGCAGAAAAAGAAAGTGCTCCCTTACGCGAATATTTATTTGCCCACTTTCTCACATTTCGCATGGCAGCGGCGCTAGCGGCTGTATATCTTAAAGTACCTTATACGGTGGCGTATATATCAGGTCCACTATACAGGGTGTCACAGCTAACTTTAGCCAGAGTTTTAAAACACGCCGATGCAGTCTAAGACGCAACCAAATGCACGTTGCTGGCTATTGTATGGAGTAAGACCCACTGTTTTTGTATTCTGATTAAGTGCACAATTAGTCAAGATTAATTAACCAAGTTCTGAAGCAACGAAGTTGAACAGAACGTTCCAATTAGAAAGTTGTAGGATGGTTAGCAAAGTGTCCTATTAGACAGGGTGTTTCTAACTATTAAGTATGGGTTTCTTACTGCCAAATGCTGCCGCTTACTGCCAAATGCCCACGAAAAAAATAATCACCGTCCTAGCACTCCGTACAGATGGTTAACCAGCAAAGCTGAAACGTGCGGCCCCAGTGTTTATTACTGGGTTAATCACGACGGTTCATTAAACGACGGTTTGGTAGGCTGCCGGATCCTCGGTACACAGTTGCTGCTTGCGCTCGGCTGCACGAGCCTATTCTTGTGCCCGGGCTGCAGCATCGGCACGGCGTAGACTAGCTCGTTCCCGATTCTGCTCGCGGCGTTGCTGATCGAAAGCTGCCTGCTCCTCAGGAGTGTATGACGCGTGCTCTACCCATTTCGGAGCCGGAGAGAAACTGTTGCGCGCGCTCGGCTGCGACGGAGAGCAACGGTGTCACTGCTAGTGCAGCCAATTGGGCGTCTCTCTCTCTCTTTTAGAGCGCAGCTCTTTGGCGCCCGTTCCCGTGTTTTGCGTTGCCATCGGCCTCGCCGCTGTGCCTCGCCGTAACCAGCTCTGTAGCCGGCGCCAGCGCGCTGCTCTATCTGCGCGCGCTCCTGGCGCCATCGCTCGCGCACAGCGTGAACCTTGCTCTCTCCTTGTCATCCAAAGCTGGATCACGTGTTCTCGCCTATCCTCTCGCCCTCTTCCTCCGCGCAGCGCCGTTGCGGTGACTCTCGCCTCTACCGTCCGCTCCGCCTTTCGCCGTCCCTTCTCCCGCTGTCGCGGCAGTACCACGGTGCCGGCGGCGGGCGCTTCCTGCCGCCTCGGGCGTGATCCCCGGCTCTCCGCTCCTCCGTCTCCGCGTCGCGTGACTACGGCACGCAGCCGTGTTTCTCGATCCCCCGTTTTCGGGGCGCGTTTCTCAGTGGTATTTGTCGCCTCTTGCACTGCATGCGCCTGGCTGTCCTTCTCCCGCCTCTACTTTTGCCCTATACCTCCCCTTACCCGGCGCAGTGCCGTTGCGTTGACTCGAAAGACAGTTATAGCGCTTCGCCTTCTTACTTCTACTTCCCACCCCAACCTTGTGCGGCCACATTGAAAATCGAGTGCAAATTTTCGTCGTTTCCATAGGCTTCCATTGCTGAATCTTTAACCCCTCGGAGAAGAAAATTCTTGCTTGTCACAGCATGATCACTCGTGTGGATTGTCTTCCAGAACACGTCTGTCACCTGCCTTCTTCAATAATCGACCTGCAGCTTTTGTTATTCGCGAAAAACCAGCTCGTTACATTGAAAACGCGCTAGCTTCGTGCCGGGGCCGCTTGGGGCTCTAGTTGGTATGTGTCCAGAAAAGCTGGATATGGCCCACATAAACATACGTTGGCTAGCGTTTATTTCCACGACGCATTCGTTACAGCAATTAGTTACGATGTCAAGGTCAGAGAGTACTCTAATGATGTCTTCAACATTTTTTTTTATTTCTCTATAGTTAACTCAATGATCAGTGAACAGAAGAACGCTGAAGAATTTTACTTAATTGCCCTATAGTGTCGCGCTTACAAAACCCAAGCATAACATGCTTGAGTCTTGCGGGTAAACGAATCAAAATAGACGAATACGTAATAATTCAGAAGTCGGAATTTTAACTTGTGGTTAGCACTTAACACGTTTCACCGTTGCTCGTGTTGTAGCCGTGTTCCTTTGCTTCTGAAAGAAGAAATTATTGGTAGATACTTTAATTAGTGTGTAAATTAAGTTTAAGTTACCCACTGAATTGATAGCGGTACAATTGGTGGATGCTGATGCCACCAGAATAGCGAAATAAGTCAGCAATTCCTTCCCCGCAGGACCAACTCAGCATTCTCTGGAGTAATTTTGAGCTTTGCAGAAATTAGCGCATACTCCTCTTTTCCAATTTTCATACGTAATACGAGGCACGTAGTAGGCATCCCCGTTGTCATCAGTCAGCTCAACTAGGCAACTACTTCATATTTTTAGAAATGGCACACGTTAGGTTAGACCGGCGTGCAAATTCTCATTCGTCTCGGTTAATTACAGCCTTATCGTCGCGTTATACTCATGCTCTTTGGCGTCTTCGGAGAACGAGACCTGTCAGTCGCTTTCAATGGGGAGGAAACCGGTTCAAACGTCGCAGACTTTGCAAAACCATATGCAGGCAAAGTTTTAAGATGTGTGTTATTATTAGTGGTAATCAAAATTCCTACTGCAACTGCCTGACAGAAACAACAGCTTCGCTGAAAATTTTTTCCTAGATTGTGTAAGGTCACACGCGGGCTGTGCGTTTCTTAGATTTTCAGGGTAGATCTTAATATTTCAGCCGTGTATTAAGAATAATTAGAGGAGAGCAGAGCACTTGTAGTGCACCTTGCAGCTTAGCATATTGCAATTTTGCGGTGGTCACTGAGGTTGCATCTTCTTAATTATGTAATCTAACAGTTCGAGAATTCCATAAGTAGGGATTTAGTAATTTTTAGCCAACCAGACTCTCTTGTGAATAACATCCCGCTCTTGTCCCTTTCTTTTCTCTTTTTACTTCGCAAGCAGCTTTACGAACATATCATTCGAACAAATATACTATTTCAACTCAAACTTCAACAGAAGCTTTAACTCGGGGGCTCCTAACTAAATAGATGCGAAATCGGCACTCGTTTTTCACAGCAGCCACTGCACCAAATCAGATGAGTTATGTTGAATTTAGAAGAAAAATTAAAAATGTAGTGATTTCAGAAAACAATATTTTATTTAGACTGTCTACTTTTTTTTACGTAATATTTTTAAATCGCAAAATTTCCAAAAACAAAATTTGGCGTATACAAGTTTGTACACAACTACAAACGATATCGCAATTCTGCAAACTTCGCTTAATAAAAATGTAAAGCGAACAGCAACGATATATCACACGCCACCCTGAAATATACCACTAATTTGTGAATGCTGCATTTTCAAAACCCTTCCAATCACTGTAGCAAATTCACGTAAGTTGTAAATTCATGCATAAAATTTGCTTGCTTTTAATGCTGCAACCGATGCACTTTATATAAATGCGATATTTGTTTTTCATGTCGAGTTGCGGATTTGTAATCATCACGCTCATATTTTTGAAGTTTACTAATTTCCTGCAATTCTCCTAAAAATTAAGGGGTCTAAATAAAAATTTTGTTTGCTGCAGACACTGTAACTTTCTCTTTTCAATCAAACGAATTTATTTCAAAACTGTTGAGTGTTTTTCTCATAAAAGCATTCCTGCGTTTTGCATGCACTTGAGTAGCCGGCATCGGAGATAGGCTCGAGCTAAAGCTTCCTCTTAATGCGTCACGCCGGTCCTGTAGCGAAGAGATGAAACAGAACGCTGACGTATACGGCAGCCCATGGCCACAGTGGGGGTTCAAAAAGAAAAAAAGGAAAAAAGAAAAGCTGTTCAAGAAAAAAAAAATATTCAACGGAAGCTTCGCGGGAGCCGTTATCTCGGCGAGACATCTCTCCGGAATGCCGACGAGCTGTCTGGCCAGATGTCTAGCAAAAGCGTCGATACATTGCCAGCAGAGCCAGCAGCCGGCCATGTTGGAGATAAAGCTGATACATAAGCGCACTCGTTTCCAAGTGACGAGGTAAAGCGGGAGCCTCAGGACGCGCTTTTTATTGTGCTTTCTTTAGTTGTGCTTCATGGCCTACGTCAAAGCGGGAATTTCGAATTCTTAAAGGCCAAAATGCCACGTAGTCGCTAAAAAAATGAAACTGAACGAGATGTCCCTAATTCTTCGGTATGGTTTCTCTTTTAGCTCAACGTCCTGCAGCTTCGAATTGACATTAAGAAAACGGCCTTTCCTGGGATGTTGCGCACGTTATATTTTTTCAGCCAATGAACAAGCTGACAAGGCGACTATCTTAGAATGTCACAACATATTGGTAAAATTGTAAACGCGTTATAGTAGTCTCTCCTCGTTTCCAATCACTGTATCTTTTAAGCGCTAACTTGTCAATATAGCTGTCAAGAAAAGAACATTATTTTTTTCGAGAAGGCCTATACCATTTCCCATCAAGTTTCCCCATCCTAATGAAAGTGCGGAAACGCGTTTTGAAAAGCTTCAGCTTCATAGCAGAAAAAGGAACGTGAAAAAGAAGGCGAACTAGTCGGCCATGCAGCCAGCACCTGTGTCGAGAATATAGCCTCATGAACGCACGTCGGTTACGCATAATTACCGTATATACTCTACCGCACTCACGTAAAGGCTGCAGCCCCAACTTGGCAGCCCAAAATCCGAAAAAATAAAATGTTGAAATAAGTAATTCGAAGACTGAAGAGAGCGGCACATCAAGTGTGCATGCATTCTGAGCACGTGGCGTGCGCGGTAATATCTTCGGAGATATTAATAATAACTTTGCTGTCACAATCATACCTAACGCCATGAAGGGCAGCGAGGATGACTGTATCCATGAGTGGGCTGCCGAAACGTATCGGAGCAGCGACAGTAGTGGGGACTATAGACGGGCACATGCAGTGTGGCGTGCTTAAATTGCGGGAACAAATATATGGGTTACGAACGTAACAGCGCTTGCTCTATTGCTCAAAGAAATCAAGACTACACAGGACCAGAAAAATTAGACCGCAGTGGCCCACCTCCGTGGACGGACCGCACGCTGTCTAGATTGCAAAAACAGAAAGGAAGTGCGGCTCTTACACGAGTAGAAAAGGTACATCGTAGTGCTGCATGTAATCGCTCTGTAACCAGCATTTAAGCACGCAGTAGACCAAAGCCCACTTTTTGGAGTCTCAGTGATGCCGCTCTTACAAATGCACGTGAATTTGGGAGCGAAAAGGTGGCATTGGTGAAAAGTTACCCAATTTGCTACAATTTCAATTCATGTTAACAGTAGCATTAGTCATTGTTTGGAACGACGCTCGGACCTCGGACGCCGCTGAGCCGCTGGCATCGGCCATTTGCCACGACGCGTGGTAATAATAGATAATGAATTGATTGTTAAATACGGGCTGCAGCTGTTCATGGCTTCAGCTCATCTCGAATGGTCGGGAATTAAAAGCAGTTAACTTGTGCCCACGCGTGGAACACCACATCTGGAGTGCCAACGTGGTGGATTGGCGCGGTGTATGGCAGAGATTGCAGTGTGAGAAGTAATGGTGGAGCTGTAAGGGATATATATATATATATATATATATATATATATATATATATATATATATATATATATATATATATATATATATAAACGAACGAAGTCAAGCACACCCCTTTCCGGCACGCTGCCTTCCACAGATGGAAGGAGACAGAAAGAAGAGAGCAACATGGAAGCACTGTTGCTTATGCGGGCTGGATATGTAACTGAAGAAAATGGATGTAATAAAGATTATTGTTATTTAAAAAAAAGAGGGAGGAGAATTCGGGCGTGCGAACAATCTGCGATCAGACTTCAAGCAGGAATGGCTCAGAAATATGCACTCTTTATTACTTATTTCACTTGTTCATATCCAATTTGCTTGCCAATATAACTATATTACACATGCACAATATAGGATGAGACAATCGGTGATCTTGCATTGCGGCCCGCATCGCTGCTGCAGCAAACGCTGGCCGTCTTGCATGCATCAGTGGTTTAGCCGCACAATGCCGGTTTCTTTCCGCAGACAGCTGCAGTCTCTATTATTCAAACGAAATCAAAGGAAACCCGAGTGTCGGCCACCACCCGCGCCGAAAGAATAAGTATACCGACATATTATCAACTCGCCTACAGAAAAGGTTTTATGACGACATGGGCAACCATAACCAGAGAATGTTTTGCCAAGTCACTGTCACATCTGAAATCACCGGCTAAGGTGTCGCTTTGAATAGCAGGCTTAGCTTGTCATCGGCGACGAAGCCGCCTGTTTCCATGCGACCAGGGCTCACGTAATGCTTGGTGGACCCCACGAAGTACACTTTCTCACCATTAATTTTAATTGTAGGATGTAATTTCTCCCAACAAACGTCCTCACGCGCTAACATGTCCCTTGCCTTATCACTGGTGTGCAGGAATCGCAGTTCCAACTTCTTCTCTGACGGTAACTCGTGCGGATCTCTTGACAAGCTTTTGTAAGCATAAAGATTGAAGTAAATAACACTAATTTCTTGATAACGTCTCAGCCCTGGAATGAGCACGTAATTGTAAGAGAAGAGCTCATTTCGGATCCTGGGTCGCGTTTCGCCTGCGGTGAAAGATGCCCAGTTCTCGATCGTGCAGCCGCACCATTGTGGAGTGTCCAATTTCGCAAGAAACTCTGGGCTGAACGGAAACTGTCGCTGATTCGAGCAGTCCTGCCTGTCGCGATTGCATTGTACCATTTTCCGCGTCGAGGGTGTTTGTTGAGTCGCACATGGCGTTGACGTTCTGCCGGAAGACACTTGGGTAATCTGGAAGGACACAAGAGCACTGTTATACCAGAAGTCATCGCGCTTTATTGCTTAATCCTGCGAAATATGGCATTACGACGCATTCACGACCGACTTCTGCTTGACATCTGCAGTTAAGGTGGGCTCGTTCACACAAGACACGTGTCTGATTTCACCAAGCCAGCCATGTAGTAGGTCACTTTGTCTTACTCGGATTTTGTTAGCTATCTTCCATTGGGAACTTTTGCGAACGGTGCAGTTGTCATACTCGGTTTCACGAACCTGAGTCGACTTGTGCCCCGTCAGCAGAGGCCCGGTCTTTTTGTTGAGCTTTCGCAGCAATACCTTAACCTATAGGAGGCTATTGCCAACGTTATTATCCAGAGGTTACTTACGGGAACGTGGCGGTCGATGGCCCGGCCCCCATTAATTGACAGTGCCTCGGCAAAGAGCATCGTCGTCGTAGCTTCGATGGTGTGCAGCGTGGAATCACCAGTCGTTGGGAAAGTGCTTCAGTGTGGCGAAAGCGGCAAACTCGGCGACGCAACCGTCGTGCACGTTTCATCAGCGCCTATGCGCCCAAAACTGTTCTGACGTACGCAGGGCTGGCAGTACGCAGGCAAGATAACTTTAGGATAGAAAGCTTCACTCCCTCTCTCTCTCTCTGAACCAACGCGCCATCTGTCACAGCCAGTTAGCAATCTTTGCTTCACTGAAGACTCTAAAAAGCTTGCTCTCCTTGGGGCTTATCTTGTCCCACAAGGATAATCGTCATCTATTTGCCGGCATTTCCTTAACACTGCGCTCCCGATTCTTCTAGGTGACGAACGGCATGCGCGTTATGAGCGTGACATAGCATTCTCGACAAGACGGCAGCGAGCGCAGAGTTTTCAAGAAAGCGAACGCAGGCAAGGTAGATGCCAATTATCGTGGTGGGATAAGATACGCCCCAAAGGGCGCAACCTTTCTTAAGGGTGAACGAAGTAGCAAAAAACTTTTGAAGCGCCACCGACACATTCTTCCGTGCTACATTTGTAGCTGGAAGCTGTTTCCCTCCGCCGTGTTCTTTCAAACGCGGCACGACGCTGTTGACACGAAGTGCGTGGTCAGCCCAAGCACGGGGTTACAAACAGATGGTCGAAAATGATGCCGCGAGATATGACACTAACCGTGCACTTGGCTGCCCACCTGAAGCATAAAATTTGGTTGAGCGTCTCGGTGGCCCAATAATACACTCATTTCGGGGTTATCGGGATAATTTTGTTCTTGGTGTTATCTATCGTGATGCAGGAACGACCGTGAATGACCAGAGGTTGTGTACGCGAATTGGGAAGAACATAGCGGACTATAGTCGCGGACAACTTTCTGTGGCTATGAAGGGGAAGCTACGGAGGCAAAGCGCGCACAAATGAGAGCGCTTCTGAAAAAGAGACCCGCGTTTTAATCCACGCGAGTTCAGGCTGTGGAAGAGAAAACCAACACCTTATTAGCAACAGTTAAATGAGACAGAACACACCACTGAGCGTAAAAGTTTGCTTATTTTGCGGCTTTTACCTTCCGCGTCGGGACCAACGCGAAACCGTCGCACATGGAAATTGCGTCGATTCAGCGACTCTTCCGAGCAACCAAAACCACTGTCAAGCGCTGCCGGACTACTTGGCACGGTAACACATGTACAGCAGCCACGTGCCCGTAGCCTTCCCTTCATAGTGACAGAAAGTTGTCCGCGAGAATACACTGGCTGCGAGGAGGAATGCATTTCTCTATTTAGCAAAGAAAGAAAGCATATACAGGGACGTTGGCTTCCCCACTCATAGACAACAAACATAAGCTGCGATGCAGAAACCGGTTACGGCAGCGCCTTCCGTGTGCACGGACTGTGCCCCCGGAACGACGGTTGCGCAGCACCTCGTATTTCGACCGACTATAAAGTCATTAAGAGAAAGCTTTAGCTCGGGCCCAACTCCAACGCGGCCTATTCAAATACATGTAAAACGCAAAAACGTTTTTCTGAGATAACCCCTGGGCCGATTTTAATGAAATTTGTTGCATTTGAGAGAGAAAGTTAAATTCTAGTGACTGTTCGAAGCCGAATTTCCACGTAGGGCCTGAATTCCGTTAAAACGTTTTTCAAAAATTCAGAAATTCAGAAGCACGAAGTTTGCCAACTAATAGCTCTGCATTAACGGCATCCATTAGATTATCTAAAGCGGACAAA
This sequence comes from Dermacentor variabilis, assembly GCF_050947875.1. NCBI lineage: Eukaryota > Metazoa > Arthropoda > Arachnida > Ixodida > Ixodidae > Dermacentor > Dermacentor variabilis. The sequence continues at coordinate 8,071,253 of NW_027460346.1, forward strand.
TTTGACATGTCAATTGATATCTTACGTGAATTTGTTATGATGTGTCCAAGGATTCTGCAAAAGCTGTATTTCCATATTAATGAATTATTTTGTATTCATGTGTAACATATCAATTTTGTCCGATTTAAATGCACTATTAGACGAAATTCACAGAATTGTAATATCGTTTTTCATTGCTGAGTTACAGAGCTGTAAACTTGATAGTCTTGTTATTTGAAAATTTTCGTTTTTTGCCAATTTTAATAAAAATTTAGAACCTAAATCACTTTAGAACCCAAATAAAAAAGTTAGAACCAACAGTCACTAGATTTTAAGTTTTTCTTTTAAATGCAACAAGCATCGTCAAATTTGGTGCAGTGGTTGCCGAGAAAAAGGAATTCTCCTTTTACATGCATTTAAATAGGAGGCCCCCGGGCTAAAGCTTCCTCTTAAGGTTTATCACTAACTATCCATATAAAGCCTCTCAATCTCCAAAAGTAGCGCCAACCACTTCCCTCCTCCTACGCTCGGCGCGGCCTCGACGGTGGCGCCGCCGGTGCTGGCCCTGCCGTAGCAGACGGCGGCTAACACGCCACCGGAGGAAATCCGCGGAAAAGTTGGTTCGAGCCCTGTGGAGCAGTTTCTTCAATCGAGATCTTGCTTCGTCAGTCGGTAACTGGCCGTAATAATGCCGTGTTGGAATTGCGGAAAACAATTAAGAAAATGACCGTTATTTAAGGCGTAAAGCACGCGCACTTTCAGAGTTCGTGATGCTGAAACACGACGCATGCATGCGGTGTGCTCAAACACGCGCGTAATTACCAGAGTTTCAGATTTTGACAGCGTGAAAGTATGTGTACGTGGTTTCGTAGGCTCACATACAATGCATATGACGCATGCGATATCCATTTACTTAATAGCACGCATAAAAAATGTTAACGTTAAGCAGTAAAAATGTTAATCCTTATCAGCGGTCCTGCGGTACTTTGCGGCCTTCCTCGGCCATTATAATCCTGCACACAAAACGTGCAAGTAGCCGCTGCTCATGCCTCCAATATTGAGGACGCGTCCGGCAGCAGCCGGGATGGAGGTGAAATGCAAGAGGCCCGTGGAGAGATTCCTCGTTGGTGTTCCGTAATTCTCCTCGCACGGGCGCGGTTTGTTGCGGCAGTCGCGGGGCGCTTTTTTCGTTGCGGGCTGCTTTGGTAATCGAGACGATAGATTGCTTTTTTTTTTTTTACAAGTACTGCTCCAGGAGGGCTCATGTAGCGGCTAACAGAGTCCCCTGGAGAGCACTTGACATTACTAGTGTTCCCGTTGCCGCTTTGGTGCCCTGGAGGCACCGTCAATAATACGAAATAATGACACGTTGTTACAACTAGTAAATAAAATCTAATAAAGAAATAGAATCACGCAGATGCGCCAACTTCTGGCGCAGCGCTACCGCGTCCGAGCGAGCATTACGAAACGCCAACGAGGCACTTACCGGCCCACATACAACTACGATCAAAGTGCACGTTGAAGGTCCCCAGGCAACCGAAATAAAGTGATCAGGAGGCATCGACTACGACCTCCCTCATAGCTTTAGTCGCTTCGGGACGTTAAAAATGTTAATCACTACAAACCAAATCATTAGATGCGGGCGTACATTCCAAGCTAAACGACTACATCTGTAAGTTATAGTGAGCCTTGCAAAAGCATCGAGAATGTGCTAACTTCTGGTGGAGCTCAAAACATAGCATGAATAAAGTCGCTTTTATGTCACAGGCCAGCTGGAGCTGCGTACACTTTCGCCGCAAGACGAAACTACATGAAACAAAGAGAGCACATTAAAAATAAAAGTCAGCTTAAACGCGCTAAAAGCACGCACAGCGTGAACACATGCACTTTTTCGAAGCGGCAGGCTTGAACTTGGCTCAAAAGAAGAGGCAGTGAGCAACCGTGGCAGCTCACTAAGCTGTGCGGCTTTTGCTACTTCCTCGAAGTCAGCCCGCCCGATCCTATGTATCCACATCTTTCTTTGTGCGTTGCGCTTGCCGGATGGTCAAAAAAGAAGCATTTTGCCGTCGCTGTGTGGGTTGCGGCAACCGAAGGTGCAGCAGCATGGTATTACAATTAAGTTCTCGTCCTTAACACACTCGATTTGTTCCGCTAACGCACTCGATCATTACGTTTGTGCGTACTTACGTCGCGCAGGGCCAACAATGGCGGTCGGAGCGCGCTCGAAAAAGATATGTACAAAAGCGTGCCGCGTGCTTACGCGCTGGAAAGAAAAAAAAAATATACAAAAGCGCAGCGCCTGCTTCCACCTGACACTGATTGGCCAATGGGGGAGCGGAGGAGGCTGGGGTGACAGGAGGCGTGGAGGAGAAAACGTCGGGGAGAGCGGGGTGGCGGAAAGATCTAAGAATGGCGCTAGTTTTGGAAAATTGAGGGGTTTTATATGGATGGATGGATGGATGGATGCTATGAGCGTTCCCTTTGGAACGGAGTGGTGGATTGCGCCACCAAGCTCTTGCTATTATACTGCCTACTGTCCTACCTAGGTTAAAAAAAAAAACATTATGAACTCAAACAACCAAATTTTCTGATCCCCTATTGCGAAATATGCTTTTCTACTCCGTTTTTTTTTTGTCGTTTCCATACTTCCACCAATCCTCCAATCACCTCTTATTAGTCCCTATTGCGGACGTGTTTACTTTTCCACTACTCTCGCTGACCCCAAGGCCTTTAAGGAGGCCAGTGGTGCCTAAATCGACCGCAGGGTGGACGTCTTCACATTCTAATAAAACATGCTCCATAGTTTCCCTAGTTTTACCGCAGCAAGCACATGCTTCTTCTTCCTTCTTATATCTCGCTATATAGGTGCGTGTTCTAAGACATACCGATCTCGCCTCGAAAAGTAATGAGCTTCCCTTTGAGTTATCATAAATTGTTTCTTTCTCGATTTCGCTTTTTCCGCTTAAGTAGTTACTCATGGTAGGTTTCTTTTCCATTGCCGCCACCCATGAGATTATTTCAGCCTCTCTGACTTTCCGCTTGACGTTCTTTGTTGCTGTGTTGCCCACCCTACAGGCCGCATATTTGCTGGTAAGCTTCCTAGTTCTCTTCCTCCACTTTGAATCAATGTTTTAACGCGACAGCGTTAAGGAGCTCGTGTCGCAGAAAAGCAGGTGTCGGCGGCATTGGCCGTGAGCGAAAAATCACGGAAGGCAATTCATAAATAAAAACAACTTGCAAGATGAGCTAGGTGGGAATTGAACCAGGGTCTCCGGAGTGTAAGACGTAGACGCTACCTCTCAGCCATGAGTTCGATGGTTCATCATCATCATCATCATAATCATCATCATCAATCATCATCATCAGCCTGGTTACGCCCACTGCAGGGCAAAGGCCTCTCCCATACTTCTCCAACAAGCCCGGTCATGTACTAATTGTGGCCATGTCGTCCCTGCAAACTTTTTAATCTCATCTGCCCACCTAACTTTCTGCCGCCCCCTGCTACGCTTCCCTTCCCTTGGAATCCACTCCGTAACCCTCAATGACCATCGTTTATCTTCCCTCCTCATTACATGTCCTGCCCATGCCCATTTCTTTTTCTTGATTTCAACTAAGATATCATTAACTCGCGTTTGTTCCCTCACCCAATATGCTCTTTTCTTATCCCTTGACGTTACACCTATCATTCTTCTTTCCATAGCTCGTTGTGTCGTCCTCAATTTAAGTACAACCCTTTTCGTAAGCCTCCAGGTTTCTGCCCCGTACGTGAGTACTGGTAAGACACAGCTGTTATACACTTTTCTCTTGAGGGATAATGGCAACGTGCTGTCCATTATCTGAGAATGCCTGCCAAACGCAGCCCAGCCCATTCTTATTCTTCTGATTATTTCAGTCTCATGATCCGGATCGGCGGTCACTACCTGCCCTAAGTAGATGTATTCCCTTACGACTTCCAGTGCCTCACTACCCATCGTAAACTGCTGTTCTCTTCCGAGATGGTTAAACTTTACTCTAGTTTTTTGCACATTAATTTTTAGACCCACCCTTCTGCTTTGCCTCTCCAGGTCAGTGAGCATGCCTTGCGATTGGTCCCCTGAGTCACTAAGCAAGGCAATATCATCAGCGAATCTCAAGTTACTAAGGTATTCTCCGTTAACTCTTATCCGCAGTTCTTCCCAATCCAGGTGTCTGAATACCTCCTGTAAACACGCTGTGAGTAGCATTGGAGAGATCGTATCTCCCTCCCTGACGCTATTCTTTACTGGGATTTTGTTGCATTCTTTATCGAGGACTACGGTGGCTATGGAGCCGCTATAGATATCTTTCAGTATTTTTAAATACGGCTCGTCTACACCCTGATTCCGTATTGCCTCCATGACTGCTGAGGTTTCGACTTAATCAAACGCTTTCTCGTAATCAATGAAAGCTATATATAACGGTTGGTTATATTCTGCAGATTTCTCTATCACCTGATTGATAGTGTGAATATGCTCTATTGCTGAGTAGCCTTTACGGAATCCTGCCTGGTCCTTTGGTTGACGGAAGTCTCCGGCGTTCCTGATTCTATTTGCGATTACCTTAGTAAATACTTTATAGGCAACGCACAGTAAGCTGATCGGTCTATATTTTTTCAAGTCTTTGGCGTCCCCTTTCTTTTGGATTAGGATTATATTAGCGTTCTTCCAAGATTCCGGTACGCTCGAGGTCATGAGGCATTGCGTATACAGGGTGGCTAGTTTTTCTAGAACAATCTGCCTACCATCCTTCAACAAATCTGCTGTTACCAGATCCTCCCCAGCTGCCCTCCCCCTTTGCATAGCTCCCAAAGCTTTGTTTACTTCTTCTGGCGTTACTTGTGGGATGTAAAATTCCTCTAGACTATTCTCTCTTCCATTATCGTCGTGGGGGCCACTGGTACTGTATAAATCTCTATAGAACTCCTCAGCCACTTGAACTATCTCATCCATATTAGTAATGTTATTGCCGGCTTTGTCTCTTAACGCATACATCTGATTCTTGCTTATTCCCAGTTTCTTCTTCACTGCTTTTAGGCTTTCTCCGTTCCTGAGAGCATGTTCAATTCTATGCATATTATACTTCCTTATGTCAGCTGTCTTACGCTTGTTGATTAACTTCGAAAGTTCTGCCAGTTCTATTCTAGCTGTAGGGTTAGAGGCTTTCATACATTGGCGTTTCTTGATCAGATCTTTCGTCTCCTGCGATAGTTTGCTGGTATCCTGCCTAACGGAGTTACCACCGACTTCCATTGCACACTCCTTAATGATGCCCAAAAGATTGTCATTCATTGCTTCAACACTAAGGTCCCCTTCCGGAGTTAAAGCCGAATACCGGTTCTGTAGCTTGATCCGGAATTCCTCTATTTTCCCTGTTACCGCTAACTCATTGATCGGCTTCTTATGTACCAGTTTCTTTCGTTCCCTCCTCAAGTCTAGGCTAATTCGAGTTCTTACCATCCTGTGGTCACTGCAGCGCACCTTGCCGGGCACGTCCACATGTTGTACGATGCCAGGTTTAGTGCAGAGTATAAAGTCTATTTCATTTCTAGTCTCGTCATTCGGGCTACTCCACGTCCACTTTCGGCTATCCCACTTGCGGAAGAAGGTATTCATTATCCGCATCTTATTCTGTTCTGCAAAGTCTACTAATAACTCTCCCCTGCTATTCCTAGTGCCTATGCCATATTCCCCTACTGCCTTGTCTCCAGCCTGCTTCTTGCCTACCTTGGCATTGAAGTCGCCCATCAGTATAGTGTATTTTGTTTTCACGCTACCCATCGCCGATTCCACGTCTTCATAGAAGCTTTCGACTTCGTGGTCATCATGACTGGATGTAGGGGCGTAGACCTGTACAACCTTCATTTTGTACCTCTTATTAAGTTTCAAAACAAGACCTGCCACCCTCTCGTTAATGCTATAGAATTCCTGTATGTTACCAGCTATATTCTTATTAATCAGGAATCCGACTCCTAGTTCCTATCCTAGTTCCTAGTTCCTCTCCGCTAACCCCCGGTAGCACAGGACGTGCCCGCATTTTAGCACTGTATATGCTTCTTCTGACCTCCTAACTTCACTGAGCCCTATTATATCCCATTTACTGTCCCCTAATTCCTCCAATAGCACTGCTAGACTCGCCTCACTAGATAACGTACTAGCGTTAAACGTTGCCAGGTTCATATTATAATGGCGGCCTGTCCGATGGTTCAAAGGGGGACAAAAGCGCCTCTAGTGAATGCGGTGTTTCCTTAGAAACGAGCTGTAGATAGTTATACTGCGGTGTATTTTGGTAATTATGAGCATGTAAATTACAGAAGTCGCAGTTAAACGAGTAGCGAAATACGTTTCCGCTACATTTCTTCTGCGCTTGGCGCACACGCAGAGCCATCTTGCGACAAACACAGAAGACTCCCTCCTCGCAATGTACGGCGCTGCCCCGACAGGTGGCGCGCCACTCGCCCGGTTCTCCCCTTCGTCTCGTTTGAGCGCATTGGGGCCGTGTGGGAACCGGTGCGATGATGCCCCAATACCCTTGCGTTTCATAAGTTGTCTCGCTCTCTCCCCTTCCAACTTCCAGCGTGCGTCACTCGAACCCTCGTGCGTCACTCGAACCCTCTTTCCACTCACAGCGCGATTCCTAGGTGCAGCGTCCGATGCGGGACGCCTCTGACGTGATCGCTGCGCCTTAGCACGTCTGGTGGGAAAGCGTCTCCTGCGATATGTCCCGTACTGCTGGCGAGGAGTCATGCGTCTGCGTGGTGCTCCTGGAACAAATAATTATAAAGAAGTTGTGCTGTGGACCTAGAAGTGTTGTATATGAAAAATATGTCTCTGTGTGACTCAAGAGCATGCCGAGCGAATGAGTGGGCGGTGCGAACGGGGTGCGATAACGCTATCGCGTTCCACTCTTGAAGGCGAAGCTTAAGCGTCCTCCAATTTTTTCCTGTACAGATACCTCAACACTCTACCAGCCCATTTACTTTCTTCCATATTCCTCAGTCGTTCTTCATACTCAATTTTACTGCGAGCTTCCCTCACTTCAAAACTAGTCGAGCCCATATCACCCTGCACAGCTTCATTTGTAGTCTTCCCGTGAGCGCCCAATGCGAGGCGACCCACTTACCTTTGGTTCCCATCGAGTCCTGCTTGTACCCCTGATTCAAAGCAAACAACCTCATTTCCAAAAGTAAGTCCTGGGACCATTACACTTTTCCACATACCTCGAAGCACCTCGTACCTATTGTATCCCCATAGCGCTCTGTGCTTCATTATGGCTTCCCCCCATTTCTCTTCCTCTTCACTGTTATTGTTTTTTACTGTGTTTCCGTATATCTATTGCCTTCATTTATCCATATACCAAGGTATTTATATTCTGCTACCCGAGGTATTTCCTGGCCCTGCTTCGCCACTGTCTGTTCACTGTTTTCATTGAATACCATACCACCTGATTTTCTAACACTAAATTTCAAACCTAAATTGTTGCCTTCCTGTCCACAAATATTTGCCAGACGTTGCAAATCACTTTGCTTGTCAGCTAGCAACACAATGTCGTCCACATCAAATAAACCTGGGAGCTGCTGCTCTTCTACTGTACCCACCGTTCGTATGAGAAATTAAAGCCGATATTACTTCCTTCTAGCGCCCTCTCTATCCTCACCATGTACATCATAAACAGCAGTGGGGATAAAGGGCACCCATGCCTCAGTCGCTTGTTGATATAAACGTTCTCCTCACTCCTCATCCCTTCCCATTCAACGCAAACGGTTTTTTCTAGGTAAATCTGTCTCAAAAGCTGTAGACAATAGTCACCTAAGCTTTCCCCATGTCCTCCTCAGCTCCATCTACCGGAAGCTACAGGAAACCACCCCTCTACTCTTCGTCACGCGTTATTTTACATCGTCTATGGCCCTCGATGTCCCGGTTGGAAAGGGCTGCTCTCCTAACTACATCTTCCTCCATGACTTGCCGATGCTGACAGATACTAGAGGTTCGATCTTGGGACGGTTCGCAAAAGGAGCCATTCGCTTTGCCGCTTACGTCACTCAGTCGGCGGCTACCAAGGCAGAGGTGAATCAAGGGAGGACAGCGTCAATATAAGAGAGGTAAATTGCCATCCCTGAAGTAGTGTCTTCGTATGGCTGAAGTAGTGTCCTTGTATGGCTTGATAGCATCGGAAATGCACATTGTTTCTGCTCGTTGAATAAATATAAATTATTCTTTAAATAATGTTTTGCAAATTCTAAAGTATACACGCACGGTGGTAGGTACTTACGCAGTTAGTCAAGCAATTAATAACATTCCTTTCCATTCTTAACCAACTGGTAGTTGAAATATATTCTAAGATCTTCGATGTCAAAATCGTGATTTGATGATAAGGCACGCCGAATGGGGGACTCCAGGTTAATTTTGGCCATATGGAATTCCTTAACGTCCACCTACATTAAATACACGCATAGACAGATAGAGCCGGTATACTGCATACTGGTGCATATCTATTGAAATGTCCTTAGTTTAGTTTGAGGTCTCGAAGCAGTGCTTGGCCAGCCGCAAGCCAAAGCTGCGCTTGCGCGATGGCGCACAGACTCTTGCATAGAGTTGCTATACTGACTCTAGAGGACAAGCTACCCATAGGGCCCATGCATTGAAATGGGGAACCGCAAGAGCGCCGCCATGTTGCTACGCGCTGAGGTTGCAAGCTCCTGAGACCCTTGGTAGACTTGGTGACAGTAGTCAGTTCTAATCTGGCAACCGTAGCAGCGGAGCAGCATGGTGTAGCGCTTGTAGCGTGGTGATGCGGTGTGCGTGCAGCCGTGTGTCTGGGCTTTATAACTTGGTTCTTTATTCTATGTTGCGGGATGGTGTGGGTGTGGTCCATGTTGGCCGCGCAGTGGCAGTTATGCAAACGAAGGATGGTCCTGTTGAAGTTTCCGACGGTATGCAGTTTTCAGCGGTCACGCCTCTTGCAGGAGTGTCACTCGACGAGCTTATGAGTTAGGAGCTCGGAGCTGTCGTCAAAGTCCTCGTTGGCGTTCCGAACTCTCTTCGCACGGGCGTGGTATATTGCAGAACCCGCTGTCGCGATCTATCGTCGCGACGATAGATCGTTTTTTTTTTTACTACAAGTACTGATCCAGCTGTAGGACACATGTAACCGACCAACGGAAGTCTCAGGAGAGCACCTGAGATTATAATAAAGCAGGCGGCGCAGGAACTCCAGGGCACCCAAGGGACAGTGGGGGGATCAAAGCTCGAAGCAGAACGGTACGTAGGTTGGGGCCGCCGAGGCAGGTGTGTGCCAGGGAGTGTTCGCACGGACAGCTCCCCTGGCACGCGCAGCAATGCCTCGCAAGGTCGAGATATCTTAAAGGCACCTGCGCCCATGATCTTTCTTTTGCCTAGGTGCAGTGAGCGCGATTAACGAGAATAATATGGAGGGCATCCGGTGCAGTCGCGAATGCGAGTCATGTCATATGTAGCTGGCGTCGCCGGGCGTATGTAGTAATATCAGAGTTAGTTGTATGAACTTTATGCATAATATGCTTTGTTACGGTACCTTAAAGTAATGGGTCTACAGGATGGTGTTGGTATTTTTTTTTCGTACCGCCCTAATCCTATACCCCCCCCCCTACAAACACACACACATACCCCTTTTTTTTCTATATGTATACATACAATTCCTTCGCATGACGGATTGAACAGTTCAAGTTGTCAACTTGTCAATAACTGTCATAGGAATTACTGTAATAAACACAATCCCACGATCGGATTGTTTACTTTTATTTTTTATTGTAGCACTGAGAACGACACAGAACCTTATTTTGTATATGTTAGTGAAATTTAGGCCTTTTCCACATGTTGATATCACAAGCTTAATTCAGTGTGCAATACACAGACAAAGCAGCTGCTACAGCATGAACTGCAGCATTGAGGGCCACACAAGACATACGTAATTAAATGTGAAAAATATAGAGGGAAGCTTCAAAATACGCTCTGTAGCGGTGCAAAACATAACATATATTGTATGTGTACACTAAATGTTTAAAAAAGGCAATGAATCAGTGTCCCATTTGCCTTCAAGTTTATTATCAAAGTCAAGCTTACTAAAGTTTATTATGGGCATATGTACAACAGGAATCTCCTGGCATAGCCGCAGTCAAGGTGGCTGTTAGAGGTGTGCTGGCTGCCTCAGCGTAAGAAAAAGAAAGAAATTGGGTGAATGTCAACACCAGTGCCACTGCTTCTTGCCTATGACCTGCACGTGCCCTCACGGCATCTTTGTTGGTGGAGTCTGCACAGGTGAGCTGGCATGGCGAGGCGTAGGAGTCATCCGAGAGAACGAGTATCATTTACATGAAGTGACTGTTCACATTGCCTGTTGGCTTTCCCTCAAATGCTTCCTTGGCGACTAGGGTGACACACCCGCAGTCAAGGTGGCTGTTCGAGGTGTGCTGGCTGCCTAAACGTAAAAAAAGAGAAAGAAATGAGGTGAATGTTACCTCTTACCCGCATTTGCCTCCACGGCCTCTTGACTTGGCGACTGGGGTGCTTCCTTGGCGACTAGGGTGACACACCCGCAGTCAAGGTGGCTGTTCGAGGTGTGCTGGCTGCCTAAACGTAAAAAAAAAAAAAGAAATGAGGTGAATGTTACCTCTTACCCGCATTTGCCTCCACGGCCTCTTGACTTGCGGAGTCTGCATGAGGGAGTGGCTAGGCGTAGGCTTTGTCTAAGCAGAAAGAAAAGGCCATTAAAATGGGGAATTATAGAAATAAATGCAGTTCTTATGTCTGCTTCTTGCACTCTTCTTGCCTAAAAGTTTGCAAACATAGCGTCCAGAATACACCAGCACTTTGGCTGCATTTGCTTTTAGCCTGCAGGTGTTGCTGTGAGATCCTTAGTATGGCTGCATGCAGCATTGTAACACTTGCTGGAGGTATTTGAAGTGGTAGCCAAAAATATAAAGAATCATTCTTGTCTGCATGAATGCTTTCAATTTCTAAATGCACTGGTAACTATCGCTAGTGATGCGAGGCCCCCCACATTTATGCGGCAAGCGCCATAGCTCGAAACGGAATTTTTCCTTTAGTGTTTCACAAGGTGTCTGGTATATCCACATTAGATGTGATCCGTTTCTTTTTATTTATCTCAGTGTGGAGAGAGCATCATTAATTTTTTTTTATTTTTGCGTCTCTTGTTTTTTGGTTTGTTTCTGAATTGATCAAGCAGCAGCCTTATGATGCTAAAGTGACTTATGTAATGACAATCATCAGCTTTTGTTTTGCAGAAAAACAACGCATTTCCTGGCCCATTGTTTGCCATCCCATCACTCGCATAATTTTGCAGAATATTCTACCTATTTTGATTTGCTTGACCTCCACTGAAGAGTCTTGCATTTTCAAATACCATTCGTTCCTTAAAATAATTCGACACTTCTCATAATTTATGTATCTTGGGCTTCTGATAATATGCAATCACTATTTTTGCTTGTTGTTTCTGACTATAAATGTCTTCTTTAATTTAGAGCATAAATTTTACCTTTGGAACACACAGAAGGGCTTGCCATTGCATATACGCATAACCGTGAAACATGTTTCTTTAAGAATTTGCAAAATCCAATAGAAGATGGATTAATGCAGCTTGCAGTGTGATTTGACTGAATCAGCCATGAAAGTAACTCATCTTACTTGGTAAAATAAAGCACATATTAGTGTGATGTACAACATATGTTACACTAACGTGGTGGGTTCTCTTGCTTATACAGCAAAATAATCGGTGCGCGAGAAAAAAAAAAGTTAATTTTGCATACCGCTTGTACACACTGATTTAAGGAAAATAAGCTGGAGCTGTGCACATGATCTACTTATTTTACCTGCGAGTATACTCAACAAAAATGTGTCCCAGCTGCTTAGTGGTATTTGAGATTATGTCAGTATCGCATATGTGCATGTTGTATAAAAAAATTGAATTTTGAAAATGCTCGTACGGATCTGATGTGCATATCTGCAGTTTATAGATACATGTAAAAGACTCAGCATCAAGTGCAAGTGAACGGTCTCACAGGCCCGGAGTAGATCATGCAAATTGATTCGCTGCACACATTTGTGACCAGAAAGGATATACAACATGAAATGGCATGCGAGGAGGTGTTGAAAATATTGTACAGTTAATAAAACGCCTACGCTACTAATATGTCGGTTCATGCGCTCGATTTCGTCCGTATTAGGCGCTCGCTTCTTGATTGCTTCATGGCACAGAAATACTCAGCATCAGGCTGTTTTTATGCTGTGGCCTTTGTAGAAGCATCATTAAATTTAGAAGCATCATTAAACAGATTCTATGACTTGCTTGTGGTTTCGCCAGTACAATTCCCGTGCGCTGGCCCGCGTGTCCAGCACTTTCCTACTGAAGGGAAACCTGCATATAAAAACACCTCTCCGCATGTAAAAAAATGCTCTGCTGTGGCGCTTCTGAAACGATTGTGATGCATCACAAGAGCTGTATACTCGCGTGATGTTCTGAACAAGAAGATACATTCGTTTACTTACATGTGAAGTTATATATATGCCAGAGAACTTCGGGGCTTCGGTGGCACAAAAGGCACGAATGTGCCATAGCGTCCTATGTTGACGCGCGATCGCATCTCAAACCTAAACTGTAAGAAACTACTACGCATCATAAAACAGAGATTCGAAACCGAAATTCGTGTCATGCTTTATTGCATGAATTCGTACATCGTGATTTACATAAGTCACGCACTTAGCAAGCGCTTGCTGTAAACTTGATGTGAACGCATCACCTTCATAAAGCCATCAGGTACCCTGCAGGGGCGCCTGCGTCAGCAAGCGTTTGGTGTGTTGCGACACCACGGACCCGAGCACACGAGGGCTGGACCCTCCCGCGTGTAGCCGTGCGCGGCTTAGCCGTGTCTGGGGAAAAGGGGATCCTGGCGGTTGAGCCGATGCTGGGTGTTTGGACCATTAAGGCCCCCCGGCGGAGGCAACACACCTCTTCGGCCTCGGCTTCACATAGACGGCACCTCGAGGCTGACCCACCTGGGGGAAATCGGCAGTCGCCTTTTCCTGTCTCTCTCTTCGCACATCTTCGTCTTTCCATCTCCCTTTTAGTCTTTCCTGTCTTCTTTTTCTTCTGATCACTTCCAACATTCCTGGCGGCGAGGGTTAACCTGGTGTGGTATGACCTACCTTGGTTATAACATATGTGGTTATAGCGACGACGTACAGTTGGCATGGCAGGGCTTGTTTCACCACATACCCAGCCTTGTCCCCTTGTTGGGCTCGGTGGTGGGTGACTGACATCGTCGCTGAATACTAAACATATTTCATGGGAACTTCCAACCCTTTTTCAACCGATCGTCCCTCTAAAAGGGGGCGCACCGATGCTACATATCAGTTTTCTCTCAAACCCACTCAGACTTTCCCGAAATTTCACGTTGTACACAGTGAAAAACCTGACAAGAAGGCAAGAACGATTTCACCATTCATTGTGGTGAAGTATCTCACAGAGACCATTGGAGGCGGCTATAAAATCACCAAGCTGGCCAGTGGCGACTTGTTACTCGAATTGAAAGACAAAGCACAACACGACAAGCTAACGAACCTTGTACAACTTGGAGACATCCCCGTCAGTGTAACAGCACACCGAACCATGAATACTGCCAAAGGCGTAATTTCTGACATTGACCTGATGGATTTGACCGAAGAAGAACTCCTGGAAGGATGGAAGGATGAAAATGTAATAAACGTACAAAGAATAAAGATCAGACGGGACAATAAGGAGCTGCCAACTAAACACCTCATAGTTACCTTTGGCTCTAGCACGTTACCAGAGACAATAGAAACTGGATACATCAAAATCAGAGTACGACCGTATATCCCCAACCCGCGACGCTGTTTTAAATGCCAGAGGTTTGGCCACACTTCCCAGAGCTGCCGAGGGCGGCTAACATGTGCAAAATGCGGCATCAATGATCACTCCGCAGATGACTGCAAGGCTGAGCCCCATTGTAGCAATTGTAACGGTGGCCACCCTGCATATTCTCGATCATGCGCGGTCTGGAAAAAAGAAAAAGAAATAATTACGATAACGGTAAAAGAAAACATAACTTTCAGAGAAGCACGACAACGCATTGCACCAACATTTGCACAGAGCACATCTTTCGCCGAAGTGGTACGTCGGGGGGCAGTACCACAACGGCACTTGGCGGACGCCAGCACGACGCATAGCGAGCGTGTGGCAACGCCACCCGCCCCCACGGTGGGAGCAGCGAAGGCTGCCCTACCTCTCCCGAATTTGACCCAAGCGGAGGCCCCTGCTAGTGCTGGCACCAGTCAGCACAGCTCAGAGGTCAACACAAGCCCATCAACCACCAGCACGGTGGGCTCCAAGACCTTGTCTTCCGAGACAAGACCTCCACGAAAAACACACCGCTCGCAAGAGCACGTGTCCAATGCCTCTCAAGAGGCCATGGACACAACACCCAGTCAGAAGGCGCAGCTGACGCCTAAGGAGCGGCGCGATTTTCTCGACCGCTCCAGGAAAGACAAAATTCCAATTACAGGACCCCAAAAGGGCTCTGTAACCTAAACGATGTACATTCTCTTCGACACATAGCACAACATTTATTTTAATATGGATACACTAATTATTCAGTGGAATATCAGAGGCCTGCTTTGCAACCTCGATGATATCCAAGAAATCCTTAATGAACTAACTCCAAAAGTGCTGTGTGTCCAAGAGACTCACTTGAAATCTAATCATAAACACTTCCTTCGTCACTATGTTATTTTTCGGAAGGATCGCGATGATGCTCTCGCATCATCAGGCGGTGTAGCCATCATAGCAGACAAATCTATAGCCTGTCAACACTTACAGCTACAAACGCCCCTTGAGGCAGTGGCCATTCGAGCTGTACTTTTAAGTAAACTGATAACCATCTGTTCCCTGTATATACCGCCGCATTTTCAGCTTCACAAACAAGAATTCCAAACATTAATAGATCAGCTGCCTGAGCCATATCTTGTGCTTGGAGATTTAAATGCGCACAGCAACCTATGGGGAGACTCGCGCTGTGACGCGAGAGGTCGCTTGATTGAACAGTTCCTTTTTTCTTCAGGTGCATGTCTTTTGAATGAGAAGGAGCCCACGTATTATAACATAGCAAACAAAACATACTCCTCAATAGATCTTAGCATTGCATCTCCTACCCTTCTACCTTACTTTAAATGGAAAGTTATTAAAAACCCATACTGGAGTGATCATTTCCCTGTAGTTCTAAGCACACCAATGGCTAATGAATGCCTTCCACAATTACCTCGCTGGAGCACTGACTCAGCTGACTGGGAAAAATTCAAAAAGCTTGCTTCTTTATCCTGGGACGACATGTGTGCTCTAAGCATAGAAGCTGCGGTTAAATATTTTACGGTTTTTCTCCTTGACACCTCCATCAAATGTATCCCTGTAACAAGTCGATTATCCACAAAACGCCGTCTTCCGTGGTGGAACTATGACTGTCGAATAGCGCGTAAGAAACAGAACAAGGCATGGGCTTTACTTCGGGATTCTCCGACGGCAGAAAATCTTGTCAATTTCAAACAGGTCAAATCCCAGGGTCGGAGAACGCGGCGACAAGCTAGAAGAGAAAGTTGGAGAAAGTATATATCGGGCATTAACTCATACACTGATGAAACAAAGGTTTGGAATAGAGTGAAGAGAATAAACGGTCGACAGCCTTACTCGCTGCCTTTGGTAAATACTCAAGGCGACAGCATGGAAGATCAGGCGAACTTTCTTGGCGCACATTTCGAACAGATTTCCAGCTCGTCGCACTACTCTGAAACATTCCAAAGATACAAAAGGCAAATAGAAAGACAACCATTAGAACGGAAAAGCACAAAATGCGAGGCATACAATAGACCTTTTTCCATGGCGGAACTTCAGGCAGCACTAAATAGCTGCAACAAATCTGCCCCAGGTTCTGACCGCATCCTATATGAAATGCTAAAACACCTGCCGTCTGAATCACAAAAAACCCTTCTTTGTCTCTACAATTCTATATGGTCTTCCGGCCACATTCCCTCTGCTTGGAAAGAGGCCATCATAATTCCTATTTTGAAACAGGGTAAGGACCCTTCTGTGGCGAATAGTTATAGGCCTATAGCATTGACGAGCTGCTTATGCAAAGTTTTTGAAAAGATGGTAAACAGTCGCCTGGTCCACTTTCTAGAAATAAACAAGAAATTAGACCCATATCAATGTGGTTTCAGAGAAGGCAGATCGACGACAGATCAGCTTGTGCGCATGGAAATGTACATCAGGGATGCATTTGTCCACAAACAGCTTGTATTATCAGTATTTCTTGACTTGGAGAAGGCGTATGATACTACGTGGCGCTTCGGGATCCTTCGTGATCTTTCTGCAATGGGTATTCGCGGCAACTTGCTGAGAATAACTGAAAGCTATCTCTCTGACAGGACATTTCGTGTTAGAGTTGGCAACGTGCAATCTCGACCATTCGTACAGGAGACAGGTGTACCGCAGGGTGGAGTACTGAGCTGTACGCTATTTATTGTTAAAATGAACTCCCTACACACCATATTACCTCGCACGCTCTTCTACTCAGTCTATGTGGACGATGTTCAGATAGGGTTCAGGTCGTGTAACCTTAGCATTTGCGAGAGACAGCTACAGCTTGGCTTGAATAGATTCTCAAAGTGGGCGGATGAGAATGGTTTTAGATTGAACCCTCAAAAAAGCACATGTGTCCTGTTCTCAAACAAGAGAGGTGTACTTCCAGAACCAGATATTAACCTTAAGGGAGAAAGACTAACTGTCAGCCTCGAATAGAAATTCTTAGGTGTTATCCTCGACAGAAAACTCAACTTCATTCCACACCTAAAATATCTTAAAGAAAAGTGCCTGAAGACCATGAACCTCCTCAAGCTGCTCTCTCGAACAACTTGGGGCAGTGACAGGAAGTGTCTGCTTAGCCTGTATAAGAGTCTCGTACAATCACGCCTCGACTACGGAGCCGTGGTGTACCACTCCGCAACAGAGACTGCGCTAAAGATTCTTGACCCAGTCCACAACCTCGGTATACGACTGGCAACAGGCGCCTTTAGAACGAGCCCTGTTGAAAGTCTTTATGTTGAGTCCAACGAATGGTCCTTACATCTACGCAGAACATTCCTAAGTTTATCATACTACACTAAGGTAAAATCAGACACCGAACATCCATGCCATTCCATCGTTAGCGACCTCTCCGCTGCCAGACTTTACCGTAACCGCCCACTTATTAGAACTCCTTTGAGCCTGCGCTTGGAAGCAATGGCAGAAAAAACAGACATACACTTCCCAGAAAATATTCTAATGCCTCCCACTCGCCTTCCACCGCCTTGGGAATGGCAGACCATGGAGTGCAATATCTCTTTTGTTGCAATAACGAAATATGCACCTGAGGCACACATACTATCACACTTCCTCGAACTCCAAGCGAAGTACTGCTGCGCCGAGTTTTACACAGATGCTTCCAAGTCATCTGCTGGTGTCGCATATGCAGCTCTTGGGCCAGTTTTTTCCACCTCCGGTACTCTAAATCCTAACACAAGTATTTTTACGGCTGAAGCGTACGCAATACTCTCAGCTATAAAGCACATCAGACAAACAAATCTGAATAAGGCCATCATTTTCACAGATTCGTTAAGCGTAATAAGGGCCTTAATGAGTTTTCGAAAACAAAAGAACCCTGTTTTTAATGAACTGTACACACAACTATGCCTAGCATTAATGTACAACCAAAACATCGTCCTATGTTGGGTACCTGGCCATAGGGGCATAAAAGGCAATGTAGCTGCTGACGAAAGTGCAACGTCAGTCGTCTTTAATGAAACGGATGTGAATAGACCCATAGCAGCAACAGAACTTCCCTTACAAAAATGACTTTAGACTGTCTATAGAAAGTCTTTCATAGACGACCTTTCCTTTCTATAGATTTGGACTTTTGTTGATATAAAGTCTATAGACTGTCTATAGACGAAAGTCGATAAAGTTTCTATTTCTTTTTGTCTATTCGCAGTCTATATACGGTCTATAGAAAAAAGTCGATAAGGTGTTTGTTTCCTTTTTGTCTGCTTCCGCTCTATAGAATACCTACAGACGAAAGTCGACACAGTCTGTATCTATTTTTGTCCATACTTTGTCTATAGACTTTCTATAGACGAAAGTCGATAGGGTTTCTATTTATTTTTGTCTATTCGCAGTCTATAGACGGTCTATAGAAAAAAGTCGATAAGGTGTTTGTTTCCTTTTTATCTGCTTCCCCTCTATAGAATACCTACAGACGAAAGTGGATACAGTCTCTATCTATTTTTGTCCATACTTTGTCTATAGACTTTCTATAGACGAAAGTCGATAGGGTTTCTATTTATTTTTGTCTACTCGCAGTCTATAGACGGTCTATAGAAAAAAGTCGATAACGTGTTTGTGTCTTTCTTGCCTACTTCCCCTCTATGGACTACCTATAGACGAAAGTGGATACAGTCTCTATCTATTTTTGTCCATACTTTGTCTATAGACTTTCTATAGACGAAAGTCGATAAGGTTTCTATTTCTTTTTGTCTACTCGCTGTCTATAGACGGTCTATAGAAAAAGTCGATAAGGTGTTTGTTTCTTTTTGTCTATTTCCCCTCTATGGACTACTTTTAGACGAACGTCGATATAGTGTCTATTTATTTTTGTCCATATACTTTGTATATAGACTTTCTGTAGACGAAAGTCGATAAGATTTCTATTTCTTTTTGTCTACTCGCAGTCTATAGACGGTCTATAGAAAACATTCGATAAGGAGTTTGTTTCTTCTTTGTCTACTTCCCCTCTATATGGACTACCTGTAGACGAAAGCCGATACAGTTTCTATTTATTTTTGTCCATACTTTGTCTGTTGACTCTCTATATTATGGACAATAGTCGACAAGGTTTCTATTTTTTTCTCTACTCCTGGTGTATTGAATGTCTATAGAAGAAAGTCGATAATATGTAATTCCGAGTTCCCATACCCCCCGCCCTCTGCGAACGCGATGATATGGCACTGGTTCATGCACGACGGCACCGCAACCCCGGCGCGGCGGGCAAACCGTGCAGACTGCTAGTCTGCGTTCGGTGCAGCTGCACCGAACGGGGATCGCGGCGGAGCAGGCACCGTCCGAGTCACCAAGGTCTTCCAGGCACCCGAAGGCTCTAAACCTGCTTCCCGGACGTACACTTCGCGAAGACCAGGTGGTGAAGGTCAGATGGTGAAGATGTGGCAAAGGGGGTGAATAAGTGGCGAAAGCCCGCAGACCAGGTGGTGAATTCACCACGTCTGAGTTGTCGTGGTCTTGCATGTCTATAGATTAACAATAGACAAACATCGTTAATCTGGGCCCAACCCGTGTACGCTGTAACCAAGCGCAGGTACCGGTGGATAATACATAGCTGCATTTGATATAAGCCACTAAAGTTGTATACTGCTGAGATTGCTGTAGAGCCTATTTGTAGACTTTAGTATACACATAGTGTATACCTCCGTATTGGTTGACCACATATGATCTACGTAGTCGCTCTCGGCAATCCCAAGACAGTCTTCACAGATGTCGCATAACTTTTGCGGCAGTAGAATAGCGCAAGCAAAACGCCGATCCAATTGTTAAAATATATGTTATGAACGCCAGCTTCAGATACAAGTGGATTCGAAACAGGCATCAAGCTAACAGCAAAGACACTCGTAATGTTTTTAGCTGACAACGCGGACTTTGTGAATGTGCCATGAACCGATGTCGCGCATGTGGTGTTCGCGTTGTGTGTCGTCCGATTCTCGGATACTTTTCACATTGTCTTCATATCTCGGCTGCGTCACTAACATCGGGCGACTTTTGTTGCCTAATATCCTGCACTATAAACTCATCAAAGTTTCTCATTCACTTAAAATAGGTGCCAAATTCTCTGAGCCCACCCAGTATTTCGCCGGCGGTATGCCTGCGCAGCCACGCATATGAATACCTCAATGCTGTACTGATTGCTTTGACCTATCATCGGAACAGAAAATTAGCACTAACATACGTGCTGGCATTACATTTGGCGGTACGCTGGAAGATATGCTACAAATACGCTGTATTACTCATCGACGCTGGCAATAATGCGTCTAAAACGTCTGAAGGGCCCCGTAACGGCTTTTACAAACAGCGCATTTATGTTAGCGTTCCAGTCTCATACGATAGCCCACAGCGTTTGTCATACAACCTGCCAGCGCATATCCTTCGTCCACGAAAAAAATGCATAACGGAAAAGAAAAGCCACCCGTTCCGGCGCGCATGGCGCGCAGAGAGAGAAAGAGACAAAGAAAAAAATGAAGGAGGAAAAGGCGCTCACACTCCTCCGAGCGCGCACGCCCTCCCGCGCGGAGCTCCTGCGCATGCTCGGAGCTCTTGCGCATGCGCGGCGCTGCGCCGTCTCAACGAGTGCGCCAGGCACGTAAACGGTTGTGCCGGTGTGCGGTGTCTCCCTGAACGTTGGTGTCTGTGTATGCGTGTCTTCTTTGTGGCATCACACGTCAACTACACTGAATGGTAAGCTTTATCAAAGACGTTTTGCGTCAATACCTCATGATTATGTGAGCGCATTTCGTAGCGCGAACCGGCTGCATGTAGGGCAGGCGACTCGGGTATAGTGTCGGTTTGTCGTTGACATGGTTTGATAACGCGCTCTTGTTCTCGCTTCTGCTATACGGAATGTTTTACGGCGAGCGATCGCTCGTGCTTGTTGATTTTATCATTATAGCTTAGGTGCGTAAAAAAGGAAGTACACCATGTTTTAACTTGATACTGAGCTACCACTAAGCGGATTGTGTGTGTTGGGCAGCCAGTGTGGTAGATCTCATTTAGTGGCGCTTGATCCGGCCGCGATGAATGCTGCACCGTATGTGTAGTGAAATTCTCGTGACGCGCTTTACGTATATATCTCGAAGTTGTGTTAGCATAAAGAATTTTCAAACAGACAGGCATAGTTGAATAACTGCTAGCGTACTCGGATGAAAGGCCGTGTTTGCGAGGCATGCATCAGCAGTGTGTGCGCTGCCGTTTTCGCATAGTTTAAAAGTAGCAGTATTTTTAAGGTTCCTGGCAACCAATCTAAATAATTTTGGGTAGTTACAGCAAGAAAAACGCGAGACTTGAAGAAATATCTAGTAGAGATCTCTAGATTCACCCAATCTATTTATATGCAACCACAAACGCTTTTGGAGCATGAAACCTGCGATAAGCTCAGTCACTTGCAGCTTCGCAAATTAGCCGAAAAAATTAGAGAACAATAAATTAGTCGCTCCGGGAACACCTTTACACGTTTCAAACTGAAGGCATTGCGTTTGACGGTAGTTGGAAAATTTGTTTTTTGTCTCTTTTTCAAACAATTTAGCAGCAGAAGTTATCTTTCGAGCTATATGAAAAGCGTTAAGCGGCTTCCGATACTTCGGCGTTCTGCAGTTTACGTGCTCTTAATCACAAGGCAGCTGCTGGCGCAGATTCGCATTGTGCTAATCGTGCATGGTATGAAGCCATTGTCGTGCGTAATAAGTGTTCCGGTTTTCATTACTGTTGCATGTAGTGCCGTCGTCTTGGACAGACTGCATACAATATGCGCTGTACAAAAGAAAAAAAGGGCCAGATTATCAATTTGGTGGTCTTTTCTAAGTAGATAACGCACAGATTATTCAAATAATTCAGTGGGCATTGCATTTGTTCTACCCTTATCAACACACCTAAGAGATCGTAACATGTTTTAGTTGATAAGTAACCTGATCAGTACGCCCCCATTCATGTGCATTCTACTGAAATTGTGGCAAATATATTCATCTCGAAGTATGAGAAAAGAGACATTGCAGACTGTTCTAAGCGGAAATAAATTGCAAATCTTAACGTGATTGTTCAAAACTGCAGTCAGTATACTGAGCATGTTCGTTCGGCACGAGCATATTGCATTAACACCTGAAAAATGTGCACAGTCCTGCCGGGTATCTTTGTTTCAACAAGTATTATTATAGGAATCGTTTGGGATTCTTGCATTTCTTTTATTTTTATAAGTACACTGTGTGTCACATGAACCTGTCTTAAAACGAAACGTACCGTTGCTGGCACCGGCGACCATTACGGTTGTCTAACTGCTTATCATACTGTAGTATAACGAAACATCATAATGGTACTGATTAATATTGCCATGTAGTCTTTAGTCAGAGGTAAACAAAGTTAACTAGACGCATAAGTGATGAGAGCAAATTATATTGAAAACTACTATTGAACCGTAAAAATAACTAATTGTATAACTCATTGTATAGTTTTTCCTCACATTGTTGCATTTGCTTTACGTGTGTCTCTGTGTCTTCCGTGCTGTACTCGTGTGGCCATCAATTACGAACTTGCCGAAGCCCTTGTCAGCTTTATTAATCAAGGGATTCAAGTCAGTTGAATCTAATACTGCATGTCAAGTGACTGTCGTGTTATTCGTTTTATCTAAATATTATGGACTGGCAGTACTTGGCAAGTATTGAACCACAATATTTTTTTTATTACACTTAAGCTGCAGGCGTCATAGATTGTCAAAAAATTTTCATGAAAACAGCCAGGGAAGCCTTGGAAAAAGACCGGGAAATTTTAAAATGGCCACATAGGTATGCTGTCTTGTTATATGTCATACAAAGTTTCCAGAGAATCTCTGAGTTAAATATATTTTTAAAACGTTTCACCTGATAAAAATTGAAGGAAATTGGTTCCATTTATTGAAAAATAAAAGAAAGTCAAGCTTACTGACAAGGCATTTCTTACTCAATAAGTGTTTTTTTTTTCGTTAACTAAACGTCCTGAACCTCGATAGCCTAGAAAAAAATTTTCATCTTTTAAAGCACCTTAAATAATTTACTGTAATAGAATTCATTCGAACTATACTATCAGTTCTGTTTCCTAGGAGGTGCATATCTGTCGTGCCATGACACAAAGTGCTCGTGTGGTATTTCGGGTGCTCATGTGGTATACCTAACTTGGAAACCTGTTAGCACGCCCAAGAGGCCTCATTACCTGTAACAAATTAAGTGACCATATCGATACAATCAGCCCATCTGCCTTCCGTTGAAGTTATGGCCAATCACCCATTCATTTAAAAGTATGAGAAAGACATTTAAATGTGTATTAAGCAAAATAAATTACACTCTTAGGCATGATACTGTGAATATTCCAGTCACGTCTTCTGAAAATATCCCTCTGCACGGGCATACTTAACTACCAGCCAAAAGAAATGTACAGACAGCCCAACTGGGTAACGTTTCAGCAATAAATGTAGAGGCCATTTGGGATAAGTACAATAATGCATCATATATGAACTTGTCATAAAAGGGAACATACTGTTGCTGGCACGAGCAGCAGTTGTGACTGTTTAATTGTTCACCATACCATGCAATAGAACATTGTATAAAGGTGCTGATTTGTATTGACAAGCAGCCATTAGTCATAGTTAAACCGCATTAAGTATTGACTTAGATGGTTTGAGCAAATATATTAAGCTGCTTAATGAACACACAAAGAATATACACTTGTTATTTTTGCCTCATATTGCTGCATCTACTTATTTGCAGCATACACCTGCAGCACCTTTGGGACTAATGACACAAAGGTCAAGGCCAGCCTGGCGACCATGCTTGCCAAGGAGTAGTGTAAATATTTAATCTGTTTCCATAATAGCATACGACATGAATTTAAGGAATTCATCTATTATATCGAGCAATAAAAACGGTGAATGCATTGCTGGTGCATTTGTTTTATTTTTCGCACTGCATGATTCAGCACTACATAAATTCTTTCTGTTTATGCAACATATATGAAAGTACAGCTGGTTCAGAAGCATTAACAATCTACTAACGGTAATGCATAAGTGCAGATAAAAAGGAACAGGTGCACATGCATAAATACATTCAAAACCTTTTGCTACCGCATGTAAACAAAAATGTAAACTAACTTGTAGATAGCCGCTATGGAGTTATGGCCTTATACACTCTTTGTAGACTTGTCTATAAGATGTCTGTGTATATAGAGTGCCTATAGATTAAAAAAAATTCATATTTGTTAACAAATGTCTGCAGAATGTCATAGAAAAAAAGTGTATCGGACTATAAAGTTCTGTTTTTGTAGACTGAAGTCTATAGAATGTCTATAGACTATCTATATACATTTGTATATAGACATTCCATAGACTTTAGTCTACAAAAGTAGAACTGTATATATAGTTCTACTTTTGTAGACTGAAGTGTATAAAATGTCTACAGACAAATCTCATCTGTAGACAGTCTATAGACAGTCTATAGACTCAGACTTCTTATAGACTAGTCAATAAAAAGTGTATGGCCATAAGTCTCTAGACTGTCTATAGGCAGTGTATAGACAGTCTATAGACTCAGACTTTTTATAGACTAGTCTATAAAAAGTGTATGGCCATAATTCTATAGACCGTCTATAGACAGTCTAAAGACTCAGACTTCTTATAGACTAGTCTATAAAAAGTGTATGGCCATAAGTCTATAGACAGTCTATAGACAATCTATAGACTCAGACTTTTAACGCGATAGCGTTAAGGAGCTCGTGTCGCAGAAAAGCCGGTGTCGTCGGCGTCGGTGTCGGCGTCGGCGTCCGGCGTTGGCCGTGAGCGATAAATCGCGGCAGGCACTTCATAAATAAAAAGCAACTTCCAAGATGGGCTGGGTGGGAATCGAACCAGGGTCTCCGGAGTGTGAGACGGAGACGCTACCACTCAGCCACGAGTTCGATGCTTCCAAGTGGTACAAACGCGCCTCTAGTGAATGCGGTGTTGCCTTCGAAACGAGCCGTGGAAAGTTATACTGCGGTGTATATAGGTAATTATGAACATGTAACTTACAGAAGTCGCAATTACACGAGTAGCGAAGTGCGTTTCCGCTGCATTTCTTCTGGGCTTTCCGCACACGCAGAGCCATCTTGCGGCAAACATAGAAGACCCCCTCCTCTCCATGTACGGCGCTGCCCGACAGATGGCGCGCCACGCGCGCATTGGAGCTGTACGAGGACCGGTGCGAGGCGGGTCGCGGCATGGACTCTCTCTCCCCTGACAACGCTTCGCCTTGCTCCCTCTGCAGAATCATGCGGCCTTCCTTTCTTTAGATCACTATCTGTCTATCTTTCGGCCCGTGCCGATCACGACGTTTGGCTGGCGTGCATCATTTCCCCCTCCGAGATACCGAGTTCTTTGGTTCGTTCCGCTTGCTCAGGCGCACGTTTCGTTGCTGCGCCGAACGCTGCGTTGCTCGACCATATGGCTCGACGCTCACCGCGTCCGATGCGGGGCGCCTCGTAAGTGATGGCTGCCCTGTAGCCCATTGTCTTACACCCCTTGGCGGGTCGACAGGAACGCTGTCGCGTTCCACTCTTGAAGGCGAAGCTTAAGCGTCCTCCAATTTTTATAGACTAGTCTATAAAAAGTATGGCCAGAAGTCTATAGACTGCCCATAGACTGTGTATAGACATTCTATAGACTCAGACTTTTTATAGACTAGTCTATAAAAAGTGTATGGCCATAAGTCTATAGACTGTCTATAGACTAGTCTAAAGAAATGTCTATAGACAGTCTATAGACTCAGACTTTTTATAGACTAGTCTATAAAAAATGTATGGCCATAAGTCTATAGACTGTCTATAGACTAGTCTAAAGAAATGTCTATAGACAGTCTATAGACTTCATAGACAAATGTCTATAGACTGTCTATGGACTTTCTATAAAAATTTTTGTAAGGGTTAAGCCCTTCTTACGCCATAAACTGAGGAAGTACTGGCAAGATCAATGGGATAATGCAATATTGAATAAGCTACACGTTATCAAACCAAAATTAGGGAACTGGATAACTGAAAGAATAGCAAGACATAAGGAAGTACTTCTGTGTAGATTAAGAATAGGACATACGTACGCCACTCACTCCTACCTTTTGACGGGAAGCGAACCTCCGACATGTACCAAATGTGGCAACAGGCTTACAGTTATTCATGTTCTTATCCAATGCACTGAAATAGAGGCAGAAAGGAAAAAGTACTTCCCCTCCGCTTATCTGCAACACATACCATTACACCCAGCATTCTTTCTCAGCAATGAACCCCTTTTTACTTTTCAATCAGTATTAAACTTTTTAAGTGAAACTGACACCTTAAGCGTAATTTGGCCAGGCTACTTGTAGCACGGCCTCCACCTGGAGGTCGTAGCTGCAATGAAACCATTTTCTAGAGCACGTGCCTCCCAGCCCTTGCTTTCAAGGCCTTGCTGAGGCACTAGTGCTACAGCCATCACATATTGTACTGATCATCCATATCTCGCGAAGCATCTATTTTTATCGCAGACACCATCAGTCACTGTCATTTTTTTATACTTGTATTTTACGCACTTCAGAGCGAATAAATTTTAGGCCCTTTTACAGCCACATTGCACCATATGTATATTTTCCATCTTTTAGCGAATATTTTAGGCCACTATGCAGCCGTGTATCATATACTCCCCACAATCAACACTCACATAACATTGACAAGCACGGATCATCGACTTGGCGCTCTTTGGCCACATCTGGCCCTTGCGCCAATAAACTCTACTAATCAATCAATCAAAGCCATCAGGTATGCGTTCTTTTAAATGACAAAGCATTAGGTGACCTGTACTTGTTTACAGCTATTTCAATAGTAACTGCGAAGGCCACATTGGCCAGTAGCAACAGGGCGGCACCCTAGCGGTTCCCACTTTTTCCGGCCAGCTTTTCCTCTAGAGTTGGTTGTACTAACTTTATGGACTCTTGAATAAAGCATCGGTGATCGTCCTAGCTGCTTAACAGTCACTTGGTGGGAGCCGTAGGTACGTGCAGTCCGTGAGACGATGACGTTCTGTTGCCGATCAAGACACTTCCCGTTCATCCAAAAAGAAGGTCCTCGAAATGTCATTCACTTGTTCAATCTTTGTAGGCGATGACAATCTGGAACATTGAATTTACGTTTAGCCTCCCTGTTACTATTATTATTACAGTTATTATTATTATTATTATTTTTTTTTTTGAAGACATATACTCAATAAACTTGACAGCTAGGAAAGGAAAAGCGAGGAGCAGGCTGGCAACTGCCACCGGAAATGTGGCGCAATACGTTCCTGCTCTTCAGAAAGGAGGAGACAGAACGATAGAAACGGAAGATAGCAAGGAGGGGAGGAAAGCGGAAAGAAAAAAGCTAGATGGCAAATCTCAAAGAATAAACGACACACAAAGTACAGGTCACACACAGCAGGGCTGGTCACGCTTGCCCATTAGATTCTATGGCAGTCGGGCAATGTAGCATGACGTCACGGATCGAAGTGCACCGGCCTTGTGCTGTCTTGGAGGCGTTGGCCAAGAGCCTCAACGCGCTCGCTTGCACGCGAGCAGTTCACAACTCGAAGAACCGCTCAGCGGCGTTCAATTGGACGGTAACGCTTTCGCATTCACAACTAATAAAAAGTACTTAGGTGCCCTACGTTTTTACAGCGTATATGGCTAGGGCATTTTCGTCGTCCGCGAACTAGCTCGTTGGCGCCCCGCGGCGCAACCACGCGAACGACCTCGTGCCACTGCTCACGCTAAAGCCCCTCCATACACGTTTCCGCCGACCAGGTTAAGTACCGCCAACTTGCCCTCCTCCTCCGCGCCCCTCTCCCACTCGCCCCCTTAGCTTCCGGCGCCAAGCGGAACTTACGTAGCTGCAGCTTCCTGTTCCGAGTGGAAGTGACGTTTTGTTTTTTAGCGTTGTTTACTTTCGCGTCGCTGGAGAGGCTTTAATTGCACCAGCTGCGGTTGAAACTGTGAATGCAATTCTATTCAAGAACCACCGCCTATTGTAACCAGCGATCTGCTGTGTTCGCTGCTTCGCGTCAACCTGCGACCGGTTGTGGCACGAGCGACAACGTACAGTGGAATGTAGTGCCTGGTCGCTTGGAGACCACTGCCGTTTTTCGTGCATTTGGAAAACAGTGACCGCCAACTACTACTACAGCGGAATACAACAGCTTGTCCCCTTTGCATTCTTCTTATGGCGACTGCCACAGCTCAACTAAGCACGCGCGGGCGTCTCACCATCGTCTAACAGCAGTCAAAGCGAAAATTCCCGCAGCGCAACTCCAGGAAGCGGAAACGCCAGAACCGGAAATTTTTAAACCGGAAATGCCGGAACCGGATTTGGTGTGAGGAGAAAAGGCGGCGCACAACAAAGGTTGGCGCTACTTAAGAAAGCGGCGGTGGCGCGTGGATGCAGGGGCTTTAGCTCACGCGTTCGTCGTCGTCGTCTCCTTCCAGAGCTGGCTCCGTGGGCGCTTATTGCTTAAGGGGTATGAGCCTTTCATTGGCGAGAGGAAACAATCGTCGTCGTCATCATCATGATCACTGTCATCATCAACTATCATCATTAGCAATCGCTAGAGCATCATCGTCTTCTTCTACAGCTGGCTCGTTTGCCGCTCATCATTCCAGCGTAGACTTTCTTTTCTCTTCTGTCGCCGTAACGGGGAGGCCGCATTAAAATTTTGTTTATTTACGGTGGTATGAACCATTGCTTAAGGGAGTATGAACCATTCATTGTATTACGTGACTGACGCATTTAATCACAGAGATGATACGAGAATGTGGGGGCGTATACCTATATCGTGTGGATGATCACCGATCAGGACAATAAATATGTTCGTACCATTGTTCAAAATTCTATCATATCTTGGTCGTGTGCTAAACAGTTTCGCTGGTCATCCACCTTCACAGAGTGAAATGGCTCATACTTTTTTTTTTATTGAAATGCACCTCGCTTCCTTGCTTCCGCACCGGCTAGTTTATCTTCCCTCACCGGGATTTCTTGCTCGGCGTTAAGCCTTTCCGGGAACTTGTTCTTATCCTCGTGTGCTATGCCGTGCATCTCGAGGTAGCTGTCTTGCCTGTCTTGCGCTTCTAGCACGTGCTCGAGCGCTGCCTTAACCTTCTCAAGTTCAGCACGCACTTCCATATTTTCTTGCGTCAGTGTACTCGCTTTCTATGGCACTGAAGACCGAAGATTTCTTCTGGCAAGCTCTTCTGCTGTCGAATGATACACTGCAGGTCATGGACATAGGATGCCAATTGAAGCGTCCTCGCATGCTTCAGTGTGTGGTATCGGAGTAGTGCTTCGCCCGCGGTAAGCGCCAGTACAACAGGGTACTTGAAACAACGGAACAATATTGTTTTGGTTAACTCCAAATTACCATACATTGGACAAAAAGTTCAGAGCGATCGTTTAAGCACCAAGGTAGCTACACTACCCCTTGACGCGGCACACGCCTTCCGTGCACCATGTCCTCCGTTACTGCTCCGACCGCTGCGCATGCGTCATGGTGTGCCGACTCTTGAATGAGGGATCCGCGGTTGTCCTAGCTGCATAACGGTAACGTGCTGGGAGCCGTAGGCACTTGCAGTCCGTGAGTGCACTGAACTGATGAGTTGGATGGATGGATGAATAACTTTCTTTAGGTCCGTCGGTGCGCGCGATTAGTGCGCAGCGGGCCGCTCCCACGTCGGGACAGAGAGGCCATGCCCCTCCGCCGCGTCGCGAGCCCGATAGACAGCCCAGAGCTGTGACTCAAGGTCCGAGCTGTCTAGAGCACGGTCCCACTCTTCCATGGTGGTCCTGGCCTCCGGCGCCTGGGGCCAACCCGAGAGCATGTGAGCAAGGCTAGCTATATCGTGACAGTCGTGGCGCGCGTTGTGAGTGTGTGCGTCCGGAAAGATTTTGTGCAGGAAGGCTGGGCATGGGTAGGTGCTCGCCTGAAGCCGCCTGTACGTGAGTTCTTGTGCTTTATTGAGTGCTTTGTGCGGTAGCGGCATGGTTCTCTTGAGTAACTTATAATGCTGGGTTAGATCGTTCTTTCATATTGCAGAAGCATGTCCCCACGAGCGCCAAACTTTGAGCACACCGTACCCGAAAGCTGAATGTTACTTGCACCGCAAGGAGCAGCTCCAACTCAAAAATGAGCCATAGAATAACGTGGCGACAACAGCAGACGCTACGACACAATGCACCAAACGAGCGAAATGCGCCGAGCGGACAACTAGGCGTGCACTTTTCTATTCATTTCGGAAATAAACGCGAAGCGCTAGCGCAGGTACTGCACGTGAACTTCCTGAACCGGCACTGCACCCAGCTTGCTGCTGTCGCATACTACCAGAACATAACTAGTGTAGAAAGTGCAGCCAAATCGAAGCAACCCACAGTAACTCTAAAGGCAGTGTGCCCGGCTCTTTATCTGTCGTAGGATGCGTGAATTTTCCGAGGTTCATCTTAGCCTCCGAGACAACACTGGCGCGCGCCGGTGTGATGTCGGTGACCTTAGCTTCACTGCTCGCGGACACTGAGAAAGTTAAGCTGCGTCGCGGCGACGCAGACGTACGTGTGACGACGTGACTTTGTAAGCAGACGACGGTTGGCGGCGCGCTCCCTACGCACGATGCGTGCCCACGGCTCCTAGGCTGCGGCCAACGTGGTTTCGGCTGAACACGTACTTGTACGCCGACCATCTGATGTACCTGTAACGCATGTGCAGGAACACTACGCCCGACCGACGTCTCCCCAGCGCTGCCTGAAGCACGTTGCAGGAAATCGCACCGCGTGACTGCGGCACGCATCGTCCATCACCCGCGCTGGCTCGGCGGGAACATTTCCCTCCTAATCTTGTTACAGGCATAATGAAAAATTATGCAGATAAAACACACATGATGCAGCTATGTCAAACAATGTGTACTGCAGTGTTTTCGCCCTGGGCCGGTTCGCTCCTCCTTACTCGACCTGACCACCACCGGGTTGCCCATGGGTGAGCATATCGACACTCAGTTTAGCGCGGACGCCCGATCGACATAAGTCAACATGGGACAAGACACCCAGCCTCCACCCATGATGTATACTACTCTCTACAACTAACGGCGATTTATAGTTCTTTTGAAACTTATTTGGAGGAGCACTAAACGGCGGGACAAGGAAAGGCAACCAAAAGGCGCCGACTAACACCTAGTTTTCATTTGAAGGAGCATTATACTAAAATACAATGCGCAAATAGCTAAATATGTTCACTGCGAAACTCCGTTCACAACCCGTATACATTTTTGTTTATTTTCGTGCTGCGCAGCCTGTAACCTCATGCGATGTTTATGTTTATTCACAGCTAAGGCAGCAGCTTTAAGATTAAGCTTTACCTTGGGTGCAACTCCAATGCCGCCTATTCAAATATATCTAAAATGCAGAAACTCTTTTCGAAACGCTTTTCCAGAAAGGCTGTAGTTCAAAGGCTTCATATGGCTTGCATGTGCTGTAGAAATGTCGAAACTACTTCTCTAACCCATACTTATGAACTTTTACTATGCATTTGTTAACTCTCACATTAATTACTGCTTAGCGATCTTGGGTTGCACATACAAACCTCCTGCGACACCGGTGTGTACACTTAAATAAAGAGCTCTTCGCATTATAGCACCCCACAATATGCTTATTACGAGTGAAGATTTCTTTCAAACCCCGAACATCCTCAGCATTTACGATTTCGCAACGTACAACATCGCTTTCGTCATCCATCAAATAGTAAATCAAAAACTAGCCTTGACAACAGTCTCGCTCTCCATCCCTCACGTCGCAATGTTTGGAACGCATATCGCTGTCGTTTTTATTGCCTAAGGTAGATACTAATTACGGTCGCTCTACACTACGGTTTACCGGCACCTCAGTTTGGAATAGGTTTGATAGTGACTTAACCACTCTAAGAACATGGCATACATTTCTTAAACAATTAGAGCACTCACTTATTGGCAATCCGTAACACTGCGCATGCTTGCACACATCCTCACTTTTCTTTTCCTGTGCCAATGTTTTCGATGATGTCAAGAAAGAAAATTATAAAGAAATGTATCTGATTTGTGAAAAATTCCGTATTACTGTATTTTCTTGTTTTACTTATTTCAGCTATTTCAGTTTTATGTGATTTTCCAGTATAAAAAGAAAACAGCCGCCACAGAAGTGTTTTTCCCTAATAACAGTCGGTAGGGACCCTTTAACAAATCTGATAGGTCCCTCCCCCCCCCCCCCCGCGAAAAAAAAAGAAAGAGCAGCCACTAAGCCGACTTTAAAGAAATGTGTTATATATGGGAGAAGTCAAATTCTAGTGACTGTCAGAAGGGGAATTTTAATTTCGGACCTGATATTTTAAAAAGAAATTTCAAAAATTGATCAGCTTGAAAAAAAAAATAGAAGCAAGAAGTTTCCCAATTCGTAGCTCTGCACCAAGAAAAGATATCGTAGTTCCGTAAACCGAATCCTTTAGAGCATCGAAAGCGGACAAATTTATTACATCGATATATGTCTTACTTGAATTTTCTTACATTTCTTAAAAAACAATTGCAAAAGTCCTACTCGCATATTATAGGTATATTTCACAACCATGTATGGTACATCAAATTTGTCTGCTTTAGATGTACTATTAGATGCCATCTACAGAATTGCGATATCGTTTTTCGTTGCTGAATCGCAGAGGTTTAATCTCCATATTTTTGTTTTCTGAAAATTTGCAATGTTCAGCAAATTTTATTGAAAAAAGAAAAAGGATGGCCCAAACAAAAAGATACGCTATCAATAAGAACTATATTTTAACATATTCTTTTAACTACAGCAGAACCTGGTCCAATTTGGTGCACTCGTTACCAAGAAAAACGATTTCTCTTTTCCCATGTATTCAGATAGGAGCTCCCGAGCTAAAGCCTCCAGTTAACCTCACGCAACTTTTATCTTTATACACGACACCACGCCCAGGCTATGCATGCCGAACTGCAAACACCAAATCAGACGGGTGCACAGTGTGAGATTGTGTTTACTTTCATGCTGTGCAGTGGGAACATGCAGCCATGCAGTGTAACCAGTTTAAGGATTTAATTCCTTTTTGTCGCTAGATTTAGTGAATTTTTGCCCCATTTAGTGACCATCGCCTTTTTTGTTGTAACGACAGACCGAACAACTCGGCGAAAGCCTAGTGACGTAAAAATTAAGAATGATTCTTCGAAAAGGGCTCACTAGATCGCGCTTCATTATTCGTGAGCTACATGCAAGTGGGCCGCCTAAACTGACTGTACGGCGCGTGGACTCTGTCTGAAGGGCAACAACGCTCTGAGCTCACGGAGGCCGCAAGTTGTGGTTTGCTGCTGCGAAAGAAACAGGCTTTACATCGGACTTTAAAAAATGCTAGTTCCTTTATTCTTTACGAAACCCGGCCATCACTAAATACCCTTAATTAGTGAATGATAGCAGGTTCAGCAGTAAATTAAATCACCACTTGTAATAAATGTTATGGCGACATATAGTACACAGCTGGTGGCTAATACTGCACAACTACAGAAAATAATGCCCGCCCTATATATAGCAGTCGGTCAAGTTCACGCGATGGCACGCGAACCCGTAAGCACCGCTTCCGTTGCTTGCGAATTTCGAATATGGGAATTGTGCACAGAGCTTTCAAGTGGAACAAGAGGCTGCTACGCAGTTTTGACCTGTATAAAGATCACGCAATTCTCATTCTCCGTGGTAACAACATAAATAAGCACGTGCCACAGAAATTCGTTCTCTTTTTACGAGCACCACATGAATATTTGCAAGGATAACATGGACGAAGTGCCTTTTCGTGCAGAAAAGTATATTTAGCCGCGTTTTTTTGTTCTGAGCGGTACTAGATTTTTATTCTCGAAATCTGAAGGTGGACACAAACTTTCGCTTGTCATCACCCGTAGTTTTGTATACATATTACTAAAGTAAAAGCACTCGGCTCCTTGTAGGTAAACTTATTGCTTATGGTTCACTTGTGTGGACTCCATCGACGAATGTAAAACGTTTGGGTAAATGGTGTTACATCATACTAGCTTATTTTAGTGTTATAAACACACTACATTATTTAAAAGTCACCCGAGTACCTTAGCGGCAATTTAACGAATTTGCAGCATTATTAAGCGGCAAGTTGGCGACTCTGGCATCTGGGCTTAGCGACACGCTCAAAAAAAATGTTTGCAACACAACAATCTTAGCCTGCTTCAGCCACATCTTGCCTATTTATCCATCCATACAGCCTCATTACGCCGCTTCTTCTTCAGTAAAGAAAGACGCTAAAATATAGCCATAGCTGGGCGGATTCAATCCCTCGTGACACGGGTTCCTCGAATACACCAGCCTGATGGTTTAGTGCTATGCCACAAAGGCCCACGAGTAGTGAGTGAATAATTATCGGCGGTAGCATGCACAGGTGCGCTACCGGTGCCATCTCGAAAGTCACCGAAAAGAAGGCAACTTCGCGAGACCGCCACCAGATGGTGCAGCGTGTGCAGAGGGAAGCGCGAGAGAGGACCCCGGCCACAGTACACGTGCACTAGCAGTTCGGCGTGCTGCTGCATTGCTCGAATGTAAATCGCATTAACGTCGACAGTTATCGTGAAATGAATTCTGCTTGACTTTTTGTGCATATTATACGAAGGTGCTGTCTTGCAGGATTGGGCGGTACTGGAGGAGGAAGAGGAGGAAATAAAGAGTGAAAGCAGGGATGTTAACCAGAAATGCGTCTGGTTGGCTACCCTACTCTGGGGAACGGGAAAGAGAAAATAAAAAGATAAGATAAAGACAGGGAGGGGAAGGGGAGGAAACTGGGGACATAGTGCAAACCGAGGCCGCAACAGATGTACGTATGCGCGGACCTGGTTTTTCACACAAACGCGCCGTCGTCATCATGCTGTGATCGTTCCGTCATCATCATTGCATCGGCTTGACACCATCCTGATCATTCCTTCGTTGTCATGCTATCGTCATCGTTCCGCTGTCTGTCGTCATCAGTGCGTTGTCATTTCATCATCATGATGACATCGTCGTCACACCCCCGTATTCACACCCTCGTCATTTCATCAGCATTATACCGTCGTCGTCACACAATCATTATCTATTCTTGTTATATCGTTGTCATTCCATCGTCAGTCCTTCGTCATTCCGCTGCCGTCATTGCGTCGTCGTCAAACAGTCATCGTCATCCTCTAAATTCTGTCGTAGTCATCCCAGTGTCATCATCCCATTGTCACTATGCCATTGTCGTCATTTGGTAGTCGTCATACAATCGTCGTCAAGCCATCGAGGCAGTTCCATCATTCCATCCCATTTTCTCCCTCCCGTCGTCATCCCGCTGTTGTTATCGTCGTCATTACTTCCTTGTCATTCCTTCGTCGCCATGCGTGGGATCCGCATGTTCGAGCGTCACAATTAGGTTTATGTTGGGCGAGACATTCGTAGTGAAAAATGTGTCCAACTTGGTCGTGTGCTTTATACCTGCAAATGGTCGCTAAAAAACAGTGTTTTCCGCTCACACCAACTTCGACAGTGCCTGGGAACCATAACGTTCTTATTATTAATTTTAAGTGCTATAATGATATAATTGCTAGTATGAACTCCTTTATTTGTTTTCTGGTGACGATTGCGTTATGCACCGCAGAATTACTAATGACATCGACGCAGAACCACTTCAAAGAGACTTCAATTATATTACGCATTGTTGTGACCTCTAGAAGATGTAGATGAATATCTAAATATAAAACAATGAGAGTTTTGCGTAACCACACACCTTGCCCTAACTACTCGTATTTTCTCGACGCTGTTTGGAATCGCACCGCTGGTACGATCTGTTGGGAACTCGGCGCTGACGCCCGTGGTTGTACCTGGGTCGCAAGCCCCAAGGGTAGCGTTGGCCTGGCGGCCTGGGGTACAACTGGAAGCATCCGAAGGTCCCGGCAAAGCATGAGTCGACTGGTAACAACAAAACAACTTGTTTATTTTAACATCGCAAAGAGTTGGCGGTCAGGTTGACCGAAGTAGAGAGACGGGAGAGCACTTTACTCAACAGAAGAAATCGGAGCCCACCCTTTGGCGTCCGGGGGCAGCTGTTTTTATACTCTCGCAGTTGAGGGCAAGAAGGAACCCCTCAAAAGACGAGCACGTGAATGTACAATGGGCTAATGGTGACGCACACTGTCGTAGCGATGCCGTAGCACCATGTCGAGCACGATCTCGTAGCACCCTGTCGTGGCGCTGCCGGTCGGACACAATGACTGTAATGAGAGGATGGTCCCTGCTTTGGCATCGCCTGTTTCGGGCACAATGACTGGAATGAGATCCCTGCTTTGGCATCGCCTGTTTCGGGCACAATGACTGGAATGCGAGGATGATCCCTAGGCGGTCGCATCGCCGCAGTCGCGCCTGGAAACACCTGGCGATGAGTGTTGCGGCGACGACGATCGGGCCAAAATGTCTGCCGCCCCGCCGCAGTCGCGCCGGCAAAACCACGTGTCGCAGGCGAAACGCAACAGACCGCCCCGCCGGGGGAAGGAGATCCCGATGGACAGGGGACTGCATCCGCTGTCCGGAGGGATGTCGCTCGATGATGCTCATAACCGAAGTCGGGCGTCCCTCGACGTTTCTTGAGCGCAGCGCACAGAGAAGGCCTCGTTCTCTTGTTCAGGTTCGCACGGGACACTGCAAAGTGACTTCGGGAGAGTTCACATTTTTGTTCTCGTTCCCGGCAAGCGTTAGAACTACGCTGAAACTCAACCGCTCAGTCAGCAAGCACGGCACAACCCTCACTAAGCCCTGCCAGGCTCTTTCCCCTTTTTATACCACTGCCTAGTTCCTTACAGTAGTCTAGCATCACTCAGAACGCGTCCACAAATTGAAAAATTGCACTAGAAAGCATATCATCACTTTGAAACACTAAACAAAAGCAATACGTTAAAAAAAATCCTGCCTCAGGAAGAAAAACATCAGTAACAAACAATTTTGAGGCTGATTTCTACGTTAGGGGCTTCGACTTAAGCCATCGGCGTTACCGTTGAGACTCCCCTTTTTGTAACGCACCTCAAAGGAATATTGTTGTAAAGCGAGGCTCCAGCGCAGGAGGCGGCCATTTTTGGGAGAGATGGTCTGCAGCCATTGGAGAGGGCAGTGATCCGTCTCAATGATAAACCTCGAGCCGGCTAGATAGCATGACAATTTCTGAACGGCCCACACGAGACACGCACACTCTTTCTCGGTGGCGCTATACGCCTGCTCACGACTGGTCAGCTTACGACTAGCATACAGGACGGGGTGTTCTACTTCTCCATTTTCCCGTTGGCACAGTACAACGCCCATGCCTCGCTCACTAGCATCGCACTGAACAATGAACCCTTTTGTATAGTCTGGCGATCGTAGCACAGGCTGGTTTGTTAGGGCACTCTTTAGGGCGCTAAAAGCTCTTTCCTTTGTCTCGTCCCAGACGACTGTTTGAGGCTCTGTTTTTCTTAGAGCATCCGTCAGGGGAGCCGCGATATCAGAGTACCTAGGGATGTACCTCTGATAGTAGCCGGCGACACCTAAGAACGACCGAATATCGGTCTTCGTGCGCGGTTGCGGAAAGTCTCGCACAGCGGCCACTTTTATTTCAGAGGGGCGGCGACGACCCTGACCAATCACGTGACCGAGGTAGACAACCTCGGCCTGTGCTAACTGGCACTTAGGAGCCTTGACTGTCAAGCCTGCTTCGCGCAGGCGGGTTAGCACTGCCCGCAAGTGTGTCATATGCTCAGACCAGGATGCGGAGAATATCGCTACGTCGTCTAGATACGGTAAAGCGAATTCTTGCTGTCCCCGCAACACTTTATCCATGAGGCTTGAAAAACAGTATGGCGCGTTCTTCAAACCAAAACTCAACACTTTAGGACGGAATGTTCCCATTGGTGAAATGAACGCCGCATACCTACTAGCCTCTTCTGTAAGTGGAACCTGCCAATAACCCCTGACAAGATCTAGGGTGGAAATAAACTGAGCGCTACTAACTTTCTCAAGGCGCTCCTCGATGTTAGGGATCGGATAGATTTGATCCTTAGTGATGGAATTAAGCCTGCGGTAGTCGACGCAAGGACGAGGTTCCTTGCCCGGTACCTCAACTAAAATCAAAGGGGAGGTATAATCACTCTCACCTGCCTCAATAACACCGAGCTGTAGCATTTTCTTTACCTCAGCCTCCATAATATCGCTCTGGCGGGGTGACACCCGATACGCCTTGGATCGTACTGGCTCTGTGGAGGTAAGTTCTATATCATGAGTAAGTACAGAAGTCCTACCAGGCCTCTCAGAGAACAGACCTTGAAACTCTTGTAATAGCTGGTGTAGTTCGGTTTTCTGCTCGGGCGACAGCGGTGCTTTACTGATAAGGTCACTAATGACTTGACCGGTGTCTTCCCTGTTCGTCACTGAGCCTAGTCCTGGAAGCTCGACCGGAAGCTCTTCAGGAACGTTTACCATCATGCACACCACTGCTTCCCTTTGTCTATAAGGTTTGAGCAGATTACAGTGGTAAACTTGCTGTGCTTTCCGCTTTCCTGGCAGACTTACCACGTAGTTAACGTCCGACAGTTTCTGAACAATTCGTGCTGGGCCCTCCCACTGCACGTCTAGTTTGTTGTTTAGCGATGTGCGCAATATCATGACCTCATCGCCAACCTCAAAACGACGGGCCCTGGCTGTCCGATCATAATAAACCTTGGCCCTCTGCTGGGCCTTTGTCATCGCTTCACCTGACAACTCCTGTGCCCTTCTTAAGCGTTCGAGGAGCTTAAGCACGTACTCCACCACGACTGGGTCGTCGCCCCTACCTTCCCACGATTCTCGAAGCATGCGAAGCGGAGATCGAAGCGAGCGACCGTACACCAGTTCAGCTGGCGAAAACCCCGTAGCCGCATGCGGCGCGGTCCTTAAAGCAAACATCACCCCAGGCAGACACAGCTCCCAGTCAGTTTGATGTTCAAAACACAAGGCTCTCAACACGCGCTTCATGACGGAGTGGAGCTTCTCAACGGAATTCGACTGTGGGTGGTACACTGAGCTGTGTAACAGCTTTACCCCACACCTTTCGAGAAAAGTTGTCGTCAAAGCGCTAGTAAACACTGGGCCCTGATCTGATTGAATTTCTGCAGGAAAACCAACTCGCGCAAATATGGACAGTAGTGCATTAACTATCTCAACTGAGCTGAGTTCTTTAAGCGGCACTGCTTCAGGGAACTTTGTCGCTGGGCAGATCACAGTCAAAATGTGTCTGTACCCCGTGGCTGTTACCGGCAGAGGTCCCACAGTATCAATAACGAGCCGTCTAAAAGGCTCCGTAATGATAGGTACCAATTTCAACGGCGCCCTTGATTTGTCCCCTGGTTTGCCCACCCGCTGACAAGTGTCACATGTCCTCACGAAATGGTCTGCGTCCCGAAAACACCCTGGCCAATAGTACTCTTGCAAGAGACGGTCCTTAGTTTTCTTAACTCCTAGGTGTCCGGACCACGAACCCCCATGTGACAAGCGCAACAGATCCTGACGATAGCATTGAGGCACGACCAGCTGATCGAACTCCACTCCTCGGCGGTCTAGATACTTCCGGTACAGGACTCCACCTCTTTCCACAAAACGCGCAGTTTTCCTGGCGATACCTTCTTTGACATTGCAGCGCACGTTTTCCAGGCTGCCATCCTTTTTTTGCTCGGCTATCAAAGCCGTCCGGCTGACTTTTAGCAACCTATCAAGTCCGTCTGACGTAGGCGCGATGAGCAAATCAGTAGATAGCTCTTCTAACTTTCCCGCGTCGGGCGTTTCCTCTCCAGTATCTGGCGCCTTTAACGTTACAGACTCAAGTTTATTCAGTTCGGGCGTGCTCGGAATATCAGCTTGCTGCGCCTCTGACCCTTTTTCGTTGTTTGATAACGTCGGCCCCGCAACTACCGCCTTTGCAGCGAGCTCCCGAACCTTCGATCTGGTTAAGGCCTGAACACTAGCTTCACCAAACAAAAGCCCCTTCTCGCGCAGGAGGTGATCGGACCTGTTTGAAAATAGGTACGGGTACTGGGGTGGCAGCATAGATGACACTGCGGCCTCCGTCTCAAGCGCTCCGAAAGGTCCTTCAATAAGCACTTTTGCTACCGGCAGACACACGCTATGAGCTTCCACGGCTTGCTTGATCCATGCGCACTCGCCCGTGAACATATGGGGTTCTACGTAAGACGGGTGAACTACATCCATCGTAGCTGCGGAATCGCGAAGCACTCGGCACTCTTTCCCGTTTACGAGGAGGTCTCGCATGTAAGGCTCGAGAAGCTTCATGTTCTCGTCAGTGCTGCCTATTGAAAAAAACACAACTTTTGGTGTTGTTTCCGGACACTGCGCCGAAAAGTGACCCGGCTTCTGGCACGTATAACAAACGCCCGCTCGCCTCATCTCGAACCGCTTTCTGCGTTCGGCTTCGGCTGCCGCCGTCTCCTTAGGTTCGGTCGCACTGCTTCCACTCGCATCCGCACTACGCGTGTTCCCCTTTGCTCTCATGGGTGTGAACTTCGGCCTCTCAAACTTCGAGCCAAATTCACCCTTTTGACCGTCCTTAGCTCCGCGAGCTCGACGCGTCACAAACTCCTCGGCTAGCTCAGCGGCTCTAGCCACCGTACTCACGTCTGGCCTATCCAAGACCCAGTATCGCACGTTCTCCGGTAACCGACTATAAAACTGTTCTAGCCCGAAACACTGCAGAACTTTATCGTGGTCACCAAACGCTTTCTCTTCTTTGAGCCACTCCTGCATGTTCGACATAAGCCTATACGCAAACTCTGTATATGACTCACTTCTGCCTTTCTCATTTTCCCGAAACTTCCGACGGAACGCCTCCGCAGACAGCCGGTACTTTTTTAGAAGACTCGATTTCACTGTGTCGAAATCCTCTGCCTCCTCTCTATCCAAGCGAGCGACTACGTCGGCCGCCTCGCCGGGTAACAAAGTGAGCAAGCGCTGTGGCCACGTTTCCCGAGAGAACCCCTGCTTCTCGCACGTTCGCTCAAAGTTAACCAGGAACAAACCAATGTCCTCTCCAAGCTTAAACGGCCGCATCAGGTCCGTCATTTTGAACAATACGCGTTCTCCTGCACCGTGTGCCTGACTTCCATTACGAGCGCGTTCCATCTCTACCTCAAGACGCTTCATTTCCAAAGCGTGTTGACGGTCACGCTCTTGTTGCTCTCGCTCTTTCTGTTCTTTACGTTCACGCTCTTCTTTTTCTTTTTGTTCTTTACGTTCACGCTCTTCTTTTTCTTTCTGTTCTTTACGTTCTCGCTCTTCTTTTTCTTTTTGCTCTTTAAGTTCGCGCTCCTGTCTTTTTGCAGTCTCTCTCTCTTCAATGGTCTCAAGGCATTCCGACAGCTCGTCATCCTCAGCCTCTAACTCAAGAATAGCCTTTATCAGTTCCGGTTTTCTTAGTTTGTCTGAGACATCCAGACCCAACTCTCTTGCAAGCTCCAACAATTTCGGTTTGCGCAACGACTTCAAATCCATGGCTGCTCTGAATGCTGCTTTCTCTACTGCTTACTATTGTCTTGCCGCAAACTAACCCGGCAGCAACGACAACCAC
This sequence comes from Dermacentor variabilis, assembly GCF_050947875.1. Classification (NCBI taxonomy): domain Eukaryota; kingdom Metazoa; phylum Arthropoda; class Arachnida; order Ixodida; family Ixodidae; genus Dermacentor; species Dermacentor variabilis. Next base: position 8,112,846 of record NW_027460346.1, read on the forward strand.
AATTACCAGCTCTGTTTCTGACACTAACAAAAAGCCTGGCAAAGCTCAGAAGAAGAAAGTCCCGCACTCACCAAACCTCGCAGGCAGGAATTCCGCGCAGTCGTTCCGCTGCAGGCAACCAGTCGTCACACAGGGCTCGTTGCACTGCTCCCGGATCGTCGTTGAGCTGCTCAGCATACCGTCAACTGCATCTCTTCGCTGCTGGCCTCCGTTGTCGCGATCTCACCGCTGGCAGACAGTTGTTTGAAGTCGTAGGCGATCTCACCGCTGCCAACCAGATGTTTGGATCGCACCGCTGGTACGATCTGTTGGGAACTCGGCGCTGACGCCCGTGGTTGTACCTGGGTCGCAAGCCCCAAGGGTAGCGTTGGCCTGGCGGCCTGGGGTACAACTGGAAGCATCCGAAGGTCCCGGCAAAGCATGAGTCGACTGGTAACAACAAAACAACTTGTTTATTTTAACATCGCAAAGAGTTGGCGGTCAGGTTGACCGAAGTAGAGAGACGGGAGAGCACTTTACTCAACAGAAGAAATCGGAGCCCACCCTTTGGCGTCCGGGGGCAGCTGTTTTTATACTCTCGCAGTTGAGGGCAAGAAGGAACCCCTCAAAAGACGAGCACGTGAATGTACAATGGGCTAATGGTGACGCACACTGTCGTAGCGATGCCGTAGCACCATGTCGAGCACGATCTCGTAGCACCCTGTCGTGGCGCTGCCGGTCGGACACAATGACTGTAATGAGAGGACGGTCCCTGCTTTGGCATCGCCTGTTTCGGGCACAATGACTGGAATGAGATCCCTGCTTTGGCATCGCCTGTTTCGGGCACAATGACTGGAATGCGAGGATGATCCCTAGGCGGTCGCATCGCCGCAGTCGCGCCTGGAAACACCTGGCGATGAGTGTTGCGGCGACGACGATCGGGCCAAAATGTCTGCCGCCCCGCCGCAGTCGCGCCGGCAAAACCACGTGTCGCAGGCGAAACGCAACAACGCATTCATGTTCGAATATGTTCAGTGTCCGCTTATTTCGGTTTGTACATTACTGTTCGCTCGTTTCATCGTCATTATAACGCAAGAGTTATTTGCTCGTTACGCCCTTATTGTGCTTGAATAGGCTTCATCGGTATGAGCCAGGTCAGGTACGGCTTCTGAACATGCTGCAAGCTGTTCAGAATCGCTCGGCACACTTCATAGAGCCCATTTATTATAGAACATCCCGTGTAACTAGCATGAAAGCTACTCTCAATCTTCTCTCGTTTGCCCCTCGCAGAAAGCCATCTCGCCTCTACCATTTCAGAAGGCCTGTCAAGAAAATGCCTGCCTCTTTCATATGGCCTCGCCTTGATCACAATTACAAAGTTCATATTCCTTGAGGATACACCGTGACATATTCCTTTCTTTTTCTACATAAAACTTGCCATTACTGTAATCATCTGCTCGCCTCAGTCGCCTGACAGACTGCGCGAGAAACTCGGCACTGTCTTTTGTTTTACGTTTGCTGATGCGAAAGCAATAAATGGCCCACTGCGCGAAAAAGCGGGCGTCTGTTGCAGTGAAATGGCACGTAAATTCTCATTGAGTGCGACAGCACGTCAAGAGCGTGCCTCGACGGAGAAGAGCAGACGAATCGGTGTTGCGTGAGGGTAGAGAGCCTCGCCCTGACGCCACGTCACCAGTGCACCTCGACGGCGCAGATACGGCGACGCGACGCCACGTGGCGAGACGGGTTGTCGTCGGCGAGGCAGTCCCGTGACGCGCGCGTGCTGGTGCCCCCGCTCTCGGAAGCCGGCGCACGGTCTGTATCTCTCTTTCTCTCACTCCCACTGGGCTTAGCTGCTGCGCGCGCCTGCCGGCCTTGGTGGCCGCTGCTGCTTCCTCGGTCTCTCGTCGCGCAGGCCGTCGGTGGCATGCTGCGTTGGCACCGCAGGCTGCTGCTCCTTGCTGGCTCGGGCAGCGCGTACCGCAATGGTACATTACTCGCACGGCAAAACTAAATGCTTTCGCATTGACAACTCACAAGAAGTGCTTAGGTGTCGTCGGATTTTTTTGTTGTGTGCGAGTCTTATGGGTTTATTCAGTGCTTGATTTTTACGTGACTTTAATTCTACTGTAGCGCTACGGCCTGTTTGTAACCAGCTTTGGCATTCCATATAAATTATGATATATGATCAATTAATTTCTGTTATGTTTTCTATAAGCCTTTGATTTAAAAGTTCAAATGGCCAAGTCTGAGTGGGTTCGTTGCTCCTGTCCTTTACAATGCTTTAATGATCTGAGGGAACAATAAATAAATATCTAAATAAGTAAGACGCGTCACACCCCTCCTTAGCCTTCTAGAAGGAACAAATTAGGCCTATTGCTGGTGCTACTTATACTGCACACATACAGACTCTATTCCCTCAATGTACCGCTCTTCAAATATACCAGGTGTTCAAAATTAAGCTTTATTATTTTCTTAAAAATAGCCACTGAGAGGCGCGAAGGCGTGTGAAAATAATTTATGCAGCCAGGGGGACACACAGTGAGATGATAATTACCGCTGTCAGCAGCCTTAGCAAGTAAAATTGATAAATTAACTTTTTATTGACTGCAGTGAGTGTGTATGTTCAGGGTGTCTACCAACCGGGAAGACCGGGAAAACTGGGAATTCTGAGGGATGTTGAGTAGTCTGGAAAAACTCAGGGAAAACTCAGGGAATTTGTGCTTCTATCAGGGAAAATCGGCGGTAATTTTATTGAAAGGGAACGAAAGTCGTGGTAATGCTGGCTCGAGCAACAGAGAGGAATCGTAACGAATGTTCTTTGACGCCGCGTCGGCTGGAGGAGTTGCCAGAGTACAGTCAATGACTGACTTTCCGGACGCCAGATAATTCGGACGGCTTCGCGGCACAACTATGTACCCCATAGGGTCAATGTATAAGAACGTCTGAAATTTCGGACACAAGGACCCTTCGCCGTCCGATTTTCCAGACTTTTTGCCGTGGCCGCAGGTCCGAAATGGCATTAATCAAAAGCCCCACCGCCATCGTTTTGATAACCTCGCCGGCTCGACCCGGCACACTCGCACGCAGGTCCGCCTGCAGCCGTAGCCACCACCGCGGCAATGCTAGGCCTAGCTGCTTCGAGGTTAGGTACTAAGCTTCTTGCCATTTTGTGCCGTGTTTTTCATTGAAAGGATTCGCCGCTGTCAGCAATGGCACCGATACTACCTTTGTGGTCATCGCGATTGGCTTCGAAGTTCGCAAAGCACGGCGCCTTGCATAATAGGGAGGTTTAGAATAGGGGCCCCAATAGTTTGGGGCCCCAAAGAGCTTTGCGGGTGATAGCGTTGGGGCACGTAGGAGTGAAGAGTTTTAGAATAGGGTTTGACGTTTGCGGATAGCGTTTTGCGCTGACAGCGCCACTACGGCGTCAAAGAAAAACTATTAGAAATAATTAGATAAAATATACCATTTTATAATAGGAATAATAATTTTTACTTGCGTGTATTCGCGTTTAAGTACAATTTAGAGGTTATTCTCTGTAAGCAGCAAACAATTAGTTGCGCTTAGTTTTGAGCAAACCAACTTTACTAGCCTTCACCAGCCAAGCTTAGCCGTGTTAGGCCTACGAGCCATAAAATCCACAATCGAATTCAAAATCAGCGGCGTCTAATGAGTCAATCTTCATAACACACGCTAGTTGAGAGAAAGCGATAACCACACTCACTTCTCCTAGCATGCGAACTTCACGCGTTACCGCGAATCGAACCCAGTTTTGTGCTAGGTTAGAGCCGTCGCTTCGATGGGTGCCGCCATGTTTGCCGACGCAAAGCTTTTGGGGCCGCTATTTGGGCTCCCGCTAAATCGGTGAAATAGCGTTCCCAACGCAAAACCCAAACGGAGTTTGCGTCTTGCGCATGCGCAGTGGCTTCGACGCTATATCTTTGGGGCCCCAAAACGTTTGGGGCCCCTATTCTAAAACTCTCTAATGCCGGTTTCCGAAAGTCAGCTTCGCCTCATTACAGCAATGTTACGCTGTGAAGCATAACAAGTGTGGGAACGGGCAACTATCACGGGACACGGTATGTATTCCTTAATTATACACGCCTGCACCCGCCATCTCCCGTCACAGTACAAGTACCGATATGCCTTATAAGTGCACTGGCAGACCATCAGAGCTTTTCCGGACGCGCCTGTGGCGATTGGAACCCTTAAGGGCTGTAAAAGACATGCATTCATTTTTTCGGACGTTTTCGCGGCCCCTAGGGAGTCCGAAAAATCGGACGCTGACTGTACAATTGTCCAAGAGGATGCTTCAAATAGCCCGTGTGGCGAACGCGCAGCCGAAGGAGAAACAGAAGACAAAGGACTTATGCAGTCAGAAATGAACAGGAAAGGAAGCATGCCGCCACTTTTTTGAAGGAGCTTGCACTCTAAAAGCAAAGTGTTAGCTGATGGCGAGATGCAGGTGTCCCTCATCCAAGCAGAAAACACTCTTTAAAATTGTGAAACGCAACACTGAGGCGTTGTGTGCAGGCTAAGAGTATGTCAGGACAGTTGAGGTTGACTTACCAGCTGTTGCGAGATAATCTCAATTGTGATAAAGTTCGGGCCTCATAACAATTAGCTTGCTATCAGTTGATAGAAATCGCTCATATTCGAAAATGTTCCGCATGCATCTCTTTCATATTCGTGTTCGAGAATGTTCGACTCGATTTGCAATGGGCTTTACTATTTCTTTCGAAGATATTTTATTCGCTGTGCATGTTACTAGCCCCTCCCTTCTGCTTTGTTTTTGAATAAAATAAACACTACCCCTTACTATTCAAACTGGATTAAGTTGCTTTTTTATTTTTTAACATGCTTACTAGAGAGTGACACCATTGGGCGACATGATGTAGGGAGCCCGTCTTGACATGAAACAAAGTTCTGTCTTACTCAGGGAATATTGCAAATTCACTCAGGGAGAACCTGGAAAAATCAGGGAATTTGGAAATGTCAACTTGGTAGACACCCTGACGCTCGTATTCAAAATTAGAGGCAGTTGTGTTCCTACACAGTTCCACTTGGATGAATTCGTCTAGCATGTCTGTGCTCCGAGATATCCGACTCCAATTTTTAATTGTCGTTCGCATGCAAGAGAGTGGGATCGGTGCAAAGCTCCTCCCTGATGTGACATGGCTGTTGAGTGCGGCGTTTGGTCTGACAACGGGGCGGAGGCATAGGCAAAAGATGATAACTGTTGCCCTTCCCCTCTCGGCTGGCGAAATCAAGATATGACAGCGCGGTGTGCCGTGCAGTTGTTGCTCTTGATTTCAATAAAACCTGCAGTACTTGGAAATCCGCAGTTTTGCGTAGCCCAGGCAAGGACCAAACCCGCTAGTCTATAGTCACCATTACGCAGCCGCACTGCCCTCCGGCTTCTCCGCTCGCGCAATTATCTTGGCATGGCCGCTGTCACCATCGTTGCAGGCTGCGCGGTTACGTGTTACGGCAGCGGTTCCGGGTTCTTCGATTTTTTGTTTCGCCAGCCGAGAGGGGAAGGGAGGCAGTCACCATAGTTGCCAATGCCTCCGCCCCATTGTCAATCTAAACGCCGCACGCAACAGCCGCGTCACATCAGGGAGGAGCTTTGCGTCGATCCTAACTCGCTTGCAAGCGTAATCACGCGAACGACAATTAAAATATGGAGTCGGCTATCTCGGAGCACACACACCCTAGAAAAATTCTTCCAACTGATACTGCGTAGAAACACGGCTGCCTCTAACTTTTCAGTATAAAGGTACCCACTTACTGCAGTCAACAAAAAGTTAATTATTCAATTTTAGTAAATTGGGCTGCTGACAGCAATAATTATCATCTCACTTTGCGTCCACCTGGCGACATAACTTATTTGCAAAGGTGGCCTTCGCGCGCCTCCATGCCTAATTTAAAGCTTAATTTTGAACACCCCGTAGATATTACTGAGAAATATTGTTTGCTTTACTATATTTGATTTTGAGCGCACTACATCTGTGATTTTCTTGAAATAATTGTAAAGTTGAAATCTAAAGAGAAATGTGTTGCAAAACGCATTACAGAAGAGGGAGTAGTTCCTCTCGTAGCACCGACTACAAGGAACAAAGGGCAGTTTATTGTCCCTGCAACATTGAATAACGACCAGAAATACAATGGAAACATTTCACATTGCCCCTTAGGGACTTCAGAGTTTCTTGAGATATTAGTATAACTTCTTGTGTTCGAAACATGATGTTGTATACTGATATTTCCTTACTACTAGCAATAGAACTCAGTAGTTTTATATTAATTGTGTTTTAGCTACAACAATCGGCAACAGTTAACGTCGAGTGAGGCAATTATTTCTCTTTCTTGCCAGTATGAACTGTCGCGTTATTTATTTTCGTCTTTGTATATACGGTGCCGTTTTATTACTCCCTTCTGTGATGCATAAAAACAAAAGTGGCTCTCTCATGCTTTATTTTCTACTAGGAATGTGAGTACTGAAACAATTGGTGCTGTACTGCCATTTGGCGCACTTATTTTGGCGGGCCTAGAAGGCTTCTGAGCTATATACATTTTGTAGCGTTTCGTTCTGACACACGCGCCCCTCCTGGCAGTAATAAATAAACTTTCAACATCCAAGGATACTTTAGTACTAACGATTACTTTCGAACAATGTCAGCGGGCGCAAACGCTGAAGCAGCAGACACATTGCGCAAAAAGAAAGGAAATGGCGGTGTTTGTTTCGTGCGGTTTTATATCATCCGATATCGGTTGCTTCTTTTCGATAAGTCCGACTGCATTTTGTGCCACGAGGTGCACTGCGCTACGGGTCTCTGCAGGGATATGTCAGCCCTTCGCAAACAGCGTGGAACACATTATGTCTAAGACACACGTGCGGACGATAATTTTCTAATGACATGCAGTCGAGACCAAAGGGTCGCCGAGACGTGCGTCAAGGCGACGCAAGTGTCACACACTTCTCTCGCCCCCCCCCCCCCGTCTTCTCCCCACTCCGAGAAAAAAAAAAAGCAGCAGTGAGCTGCAGTGAGACAGTTCTATCGCTTCACATCTTTCCAGCCAGCAGGATTTTCTCGATGCTGAAAATAGGTGCTTCAAACAGCAGGCACACAACCAGGGCCAGAAGGTAAGTGAGAGCCAGGTTTCCAAGGTAGAAGGCGTACTGAAAATAGTTGAAATACACGAATTTTCACGATTGCGTGGTATCCTGGAATGAAATGCGATTGAAAAAATGGCCCCTGACTGAATTATATGCAACTTGCGTAACAATCCACGATCCTGTGCTGCACTTAAGCGAAGCTAGTTTTCGGCCACCATTGTGAGGGATAGACACGGACGGGTTCTATGCAGGCCGGTCAGCCGGCTTCACCAGTTTCATATATGTTTTGTGCTGTTTCTCCAGCGCTCCTTCACGGAAGTTTTCCGGTCTACAGCTGTGTGCCGCTATGCAAGCAATATGTAAACGCGTGCAGTTTCGGCCGTCAGGTATACGTAAGTGCGAAAAATTCAGTACGGCGTTCAGCACGCGGACGTCGGCCGAGGTGAATATGCCTGGGGCCCTATAACGTAAAGCTATTCCAATGTTTTTATTCCAATCTCCTGACGTCACATTTGCGTGACTGCCGACGCAAGCATCGGGCGGTGACCCGCAGGGTTGTCTGAACAGACCATATCAAACGCTCTCCTCGTTTATAGGAGGTCGCTTTCGTTCGCTTTAAAAATGAATAGCATTGCCTACACTGAGCGGCTTGTATTATATAATTGGCTGACAAGAGGCGAAGAGTACGCTCAAGTGGAGAGGGATTCGATGGGGCAGAGCCAGTGCACTGAAAATCGACAACCGGATGAAGAGGGTGTTGCCGGTGTCTGCGATTGGTCCGCTTTCCCTTACTTAGCTTGTGGTGGCTGGACGAAAATCGCGGCGGCATGCAACGGAAGCTTAAGAATGACGCTAAAACGGGTCCTCAGCAAAGAAGAGTTGGCAGAGCAAGGTCGTAAAGGCGCCGAAAGTGCTCGAAAACGTTACACTGCCACGCGGAAAGTGTTATTGTGTGCTAATAAGGCCAAGCTCTCCGATAGCTCCGAGTAGCCAGTGCCTGAGCGATTGGCGGCAGCCATCTTTTATTCCTTTCGGAACGGGGCAGCCTGCGGCTATTCAGAAGTAAATTCAGTTTTCTTCGGCATATTAATGCATCTTCAACACTTGCACGTCACTTTGACGCAATGAGTTTTCGCGCTTTTGTGACGCCGCGTGACAGGCGGGTGAAGTCGCTGCAGCCCGAAAGCTTTTGATCAATAGCCGAGGCCTAATGACAAAAAGGGGTCGAATGAGAAATAACTATTTTTCTTTTGTTCAGTCCAATCATGCATAATCAATGTGTACACGTCATATCAGATGGGGAGCTATGCGGTTTTCGTTACGCCGCGTGAGAGACAGGCGAAGGGGGTGTGGTGGAAAAAAGTTTTTGACCAATCGCGGAGTGCTGATTGCAGAATTGGAATAGAAAAGTTTGGAATAGCTTTACGTTATAGAGCCCCTGGCAGCGAAGCTTCGATAGAAGCCCACACGTTCAATACGCGGCGGTTCATCAGCGGTTCATGGCGCTTTGCGCAATCTGTGGCGATGGAGCACTTCCGGCAGAACAAAATATAATGTGACACCATATCCGTTAAAAAAAAGCGACGTCAATATGGATGTCAGAGGGGCGAATTTTATTTTTCTTGTCCTGCCATTACAACTGTATATTCAAATACGCCGCTATTCGACCTGATGGACGTTTCGAGCTTTCGGCGCGGAAAGCGATGCAGTAAAAGGTTAGCCGTACGGGTGGGGAAATCGTACCCCTGCACATAACATACTTTCCTTGGAGACCGACGAAAGCTTTGGATGTAGAGCGCTGGTCCCATCGTCGGACGCCAAGCCCGTCGGAGAGCGCAGTCGCATGCAAACAGCTAAAGTAAAAATTATCTGGTGGTCGCACTGCTTTTGACTGAACAGGTTAAGAAACAGTGAAACTACCCGTGCCATCAAATTCAGACAAACGTCGACAAGCAAAGCAACAAAACGTGTGAGGGAGGAGTATTGTAACAGGTGAACTGTACGAGTGCGTCTTTCTGCACCCTTCAAGAGCTGCACTGAATTCGAAGTGATAGCGAAGTCTCTTATAGTGGGCACAGAAAAGGTGTTTATTGATAATGATAAAGTAAAATGGAGCTGCATTTGCATTTAAGATGACTAGGAATTTCATTTTCCTTGAATTAATGTGTCTGCTTTCAATATAAAAAAAACGATTTTTTTCTTTCCCAATGTTTTGTTCCCTCAGACAGTCGCGTTTCGATCGCGGCTCCCATAACTACCACGCTGGTACCGCAGACTGACCTCAGCAGCTGACGCTGCGGATGAGCGCAGCGGGCGTAGCCTCCCCACTTCACGCCACCTTGACTCCCATTCGGAAGCGCAGATGAGTTCCCCCAAGCAGCGGCGGACGCCGTGGCTCCCAGCAACTCAGCGCATGCGCAGGCCGTTTCCCGTTCGCTCGTCCTCCACTTTCCCCCTCATGGTTTAACTGTAGCCTCCACCTCCGCTTTCCTACTCGCGCGCTCTTTCACAGACCACTGCACTCCGCGTTCGCTTTTATCTTTCCCTGTGCTCGTTCGCTCGGTTACGCCGAGGTACGCCGAGACCCGCTGACGCTCTACAAAGGAGCTCTTTTATCGCTTGAAGCTTCGCGACCCATTTTAATCGACCTTGCGTCACGTGCGCACTCTACCGCTTCGTGACTGTGCCGACAGTTTGTCCGTATTTCGTAGTTATGTGGAACAGCGTTCATTCACCAGTCACACAATATGTTCAAAGGAATTCGCACAGCGCACACGTAGTTAGTAATCCGTTTTTCACACTAATGAACTACTGCATCGTCGCAATGAGGTGGGTCACTCGCCTCAAGCCGTGAAGAAGAGAACAGTCACGTTTTTCCATCCAAGCACGAAATGCCCGGAAATGGTGGCTGCGACAAGCTGACGCCCGATCGTGTGGCTAAATGCTGTAGCGTTTCCGAGGCCACTTAGACAGTGCCATAACCGCGCGGGATTGCAACAGCAGTGCAGATGGTACAGCATGTCGGGGTATTTGGCTTGCTTCCATCTTTTTTTTTGCGTAGTTTTCACTGACGGAACCTCAATTGACGTAAAACCCCACAAAGGTTGCCCATCCAAGGCGTTTCTCTGTCGCTACTTTCACTTTACACGTTGCATCACGCCGGCGTCAACGAATAATGCCATTGTGGCGCTGCAGATACTTGTATAAGTAAACGAAATAAAATAAAGCTAGAGTGCTGAAACGACGCTGGAGCATGCCAAGCAATTTATCCAACCTATCCCTTTGCGGGAAACCAAGCTTGCGTTCGTAGGGCGATGTTACGGCAGCGAACACGCTATATGTATGAAACAGAAACTCAATAAAATCTGTAGCTGAGCGCGGGGGACCCATAAACTTCTAGTCGTGTCCTGCCTGTGCCTATACTTCACGATGGTGGCGGGAACCCAATGTGCGCACAGGGTTGTCGGCATTATGCAAAAGGTCTACACGGTTTAACGTGTAAGTTATTCACCGTGGACTATGATCGATGTATGCCATGTTTTCAATGATTGCGTGCCAATGAGCACAGAAATACGATTTCAAGGCTGGCGCCCGGGTTTTGATACGATTAAAGTTCAAGCGTTTTGTTGCTTGTGTGATGTGATGCTTTTTTATATTATAATTAATAATTAATCTGCGCAAGCGCTTAAAGACAGTGATCTGTCCCGCTAGTACAACAATAACAGCATTGCAGTACACTAAATATAACTACGTAAAATACGAGGGTAAGTAAAATGAAAACTTCAAATAATTTTTAAATAGCTATTTTAGCCGTAATAGTTCTGCGGAAGCCCGTAAGATGTAATTAATTAAGGGAAAATGAGACATCCATGCATCCGTAGCAATTGCTACAAAGGAAAGCCATGAAACACGATTTAGCGTCATTTTTTCCACATAGCCCACCTCGCGCTCAATACACGCTTTAAAAAAGTTATTTCCTTCGGATCCGCAACCAGTCAAGTGGTCCAAACATGCGACAATCACTCGTGGCAGAGTACGAGTGAGGAGAATGGGCGCCATACTCAAAGTGCAAGACTTGAATGGTCGCAGCTGCAGCACGGACAGTATGAGGAAGAACATTGCTCCGAAGTCACATCTAATGTTATTGGCAGTGACAATCATCTTTTCCAAATGTCAGTCCAATTGAGAATTTCTTACTCCTTTCGTGCACGTACTGTTATAGCAAACATGCGTTACCATGCTCTACTTTCTTCGATAAATTTCAAGAGGTCTTACTTCTTGATAACTGATAACCTAATAACCTTCTTGATAACCTGATAACCGGAGTTGCTCTTATTCGGCGCATGTCTCACGTAGGATAGCCACCTTTGCGTTAGGCTGCGACGACATTTGTTAAGCTGCATGCTTTTGCCGCCTACCGAATATCTCTTAGTTTGTTAGCAACAATGTTGCCAACTTACATGTGAATAGCAAAAAATATTTAAATGTTATAACAAATTTAAGCTTTTCATTTGACTGGCCCTCGTATATTTTTTTAATGAATACAGCAGATGAAGGAGTGCAGCGGAACCAAAACAACATAACGGCGCGACACTGCTTTCACTATACGTGTCAACTGTATCGGTCGATACTCCGTTGATACTTCCTCACTTTACTCCTATAGTGTCAATAAGAAAGCAGTCACCATAAGAGCAGCCTGGTGAGTACGTATTACGTGTTGCGTGTTCCATGTGTAAGGATGCTGACACATCTACGCGTTACATATAGTGGCCGCATGTGGAAGGCTCAGCCTGCAGCGCGAACGTTTCGACAAAGAGACTTGTATTCGTCAGCTCAACTTCTGTTCATGGTCCTGGCAAAGACAAGTCTGCTCGTGAAAAGGGTGGTTCCAGGCTCAGCGTTCCTTTGTGCGGCCACTGTTGTTAAATACAAATCGCCATATACGTGACCGCTTACGGTACACGCTACACAATGCTTCCAAACGCCTCCAAATTTAGCCCAGCACACTGCTGCCTCACTGACCACGAGGTAAACGGAGAAGTCGAAACTGTGCTGCTGCGACTCGATGAAAACCATGATGGGCACCATATGGACGATATAGGCGGCAAAGGTCAGCCGGCTGAGAGGTACCAGAGACTTGCACGACAGTAGGGCGTTGACCGGACCTGCGAGACGACCACCATGTAGGCCGGCGCTACAGACTCAGCCGTATGTGGCGCTAGCAAGTGAAAGACAGAGCGGGTAGGAAAAGTATGCGGCAAGTCGATAAGGCGCACATGCACTATCGCGCTCAGCATGAGCTACAATGGGCGACTGCTTTGCCACGCGCTACCGCGTTGCAGTACGTACTGCGTGCGATGGTACAGTCAAACACAAAAGTTTACGGACCACGAGATCTCAGAAAACGTTCAATTTCCGAGCAGCCTGTAACAGTATATAGTCAGTAAAACCGAAGATCGCGAAGTTGTTCACATGTCCTAGTAGAGGCCGCAAATGCGTATACTATAGGCTGCGTTGTGAGGCGGCGAAGATATTCATTTTTTTTTTTCAGATCTCGTGTTCCGTAAAATTCTGTGGTTGACTGTACATGGCGACGGGCCTGTTCGCATAGAACGAAATCTCTTTACAGTTTACGTGCAATTTGTAATGGCCTGTATATAATAATTCGGCAGCATGCTACCCACCTGTAACACGGGAAGACGAAAGCCTGCTGCAAACGTGGTAATGCATTAAGTTACACGATCGAAAGGGCCAGACATCTTGCAAGACATAGCGAGCCGCAGTGTGAAGTAAACGTATGGCGCTGTAGGTAGACCTCCTCAACAACACATGCGGGCGCCTAATGCACTACCTAAAGGTTCTTTCATTCTTTCTTTCGTTCTCTGTTTCTTTCTTTGGTTCTTTCTTTGTTGTTTCGTTCATTCTTTTTCTCTTTCGTTCCTTTTTTCTTTCTTTTTTGTTTCTTCATTCATATTCACCCATTGCGTCTTTACTTGCTTACGGAGGTATGAGCCATTCCTGATGATGATATTTTTTGCATCATATCTTTTGTAGCAGTGGACTAGACGTCGTTTTTTTTCGGGTATGAGCCATTACAACGATCCACTTAACGCTTTCGCCTTAACATTATTATTAAGGCATCGCAGTTTAACATTTTCATTATAATTGTGCTTCTTACACTCGATTATTCGCCAATACCTCGTAACAGGAGCTGTCTTTCACACATGCAGCGCTACCAACATGTGCAAGAGCAGCTGGGATAGAGCAGCGCTATAGGCGACTGCACACCATCACATCTCTTTGTGCTAGATGCCATAGCCTTCGTTTAGAGCAACGCGACGCAAGCAGGCAGAGTCAGAAATCGGGCTGACAGAGCCTCGGGCGTGAGCTTGTTGACACGAACAATGGCGGCATGCACGCAGCGTCGAGACTAGACAGGACATCAACACGTTCGAAGCAGTTTTATTTCATAGCTCTTATCGCTACATGGATGAGGTTTCACTGCACGGTGCTTATCTTTGCATACTCCTGAGGCCATTCCCGCTGTCGGCACATAAGAACGGTGATATCTCAGAGGTGCTGCGAGTCTTAGCGCTGGTTGGTCCGACCCATCCGCGTTTACATGCGCGCTGCAAATGGGCCGGGTTGGGTCAACCTATGCCATGCAGTGGGCTTGCTCAGCTCTACCATACGTTCACTCAGCGCGACGCGATGGGGTTTGCATAAACTTGGTGGGTAGATCACAGACCGACTACAGCCCGACAAGCCGACTCGACGTAGGTCTGTCGGGTTCATGTGGAAACGCCTGGATAGCTTAACGCACACGATGCGATCCGCAAGAAGAGTAGTTATCAGCGGTGGTTTTTACTGCTGCCTAATGGCCGCGCCTGCATGGCTATGCGGACATGAGCCGTCGGTGAAGTTGACGAAACGAAAAAGAAAAATACACAAGAAACTAGCTCACGGAATGTGGTAACGTGTCTATGATGCAATTCTTCAAAAACATGCACGAGCTGCAACGAGACGCCTTGCCAGATATCCCGCTCCGCAAAGAAACAGAAAGCGTGTAATGCCGATACCGCCACGTAGCATCTGTATTACTCTTACTAAAATTTTGCATACATGTTTGCATATTCTTCCTAAAAATTCAACAGGCTTCATCGCTTCCTCCCGCTCTAAACATCTACTTTTTCATAGCAGCCATTCCCCGACTAGCCTCAACAGAGCGGTCTTTGTGCAAACTCCTACAGTCAGCAAGCCTTTAAACTGCGCGCTACGATGACGACAACACGATGACCACTACGATGCCAGCACAACAGCATTCACTAGCAGCGATGGCAACGCGTACGGCGGCGTTAAGACGACGACAATTATTTGGCTGACATTACAGATAGCGACGATCAGTCTTTACAACAGGAACGCTGCGAATGAGCGCCGACCCGAAAGCTGCCGCCCTGCAAACGATCGCTGCATCGCGTGCTATACCTCTGCTGCGCGAGTGTCTTTTAACGGGGCAGCATCGAAACTCCCAACAAGCTTCGAATGCGAATCAAAACAAATACCACTACACTCTCTATGACAATGTCTTCGCGACTCACACAACTTCGTCTTTCTCCCCCCCTCCCCCCCCCCCCCCCCGAAGGATTACCTATGTATACTGTGGCATCCGAAGTACATGCACAAGCGCCGCGAACTCTCAAGAGTCTGTGCGCAGAAAAAGCTAAGCGTCAAACTTCCACAATATCTAGGCGCTTAACGCCTCCGTCTCTGAAATACGTGCGGTCGAAAGGGCATCGGTTCGATCGGCAGCGGCGGAGCTCGATGTTAGGACACACGCCTCTGAAAAATACGCTATGCTATAACGGCGACAGGCGTAGAATCGCATTTTACCGGATAGGTACAGTGCGACGTTGATCACCGGCGGTTCACAAATGCGTGAAAACCAGCCGACGTCGCCGAGATTCGAGGAAACAGAGGCGCATTGAGTCTAAACAGTGCATAGGGCGCACAAATTAACTGGAGCTTTGAGTACAAACGAGGTCGGGTGTCGATGCCGTGGTCGATCGAGTGCACGCGAAGCGGAGAGAGTCACGGTGCGAGCATTGTATATACGGCCTATTATTGTTTGGCCATTACCGCAATTCCCTCCACTTGCATAACGTTGCTTTGTAACGCCTCTTTTCTTTAATGTCATGCGACCATAGCGGAGGGAATGCAAATAAACAAAACTAAATAAGTTATCCGGCGTCTGTGCGAACTGCAGTTGCCAACGAACCGATGACGATCACGATACCGCATTGGTATCCCCTTACCTCCGTAGCCTTCGAGGCAGCAGACTAAAATCCAGGCGATACACGCGGCCCAGATGGAGCGCGAGAATGCGCTGTACAGAGCTGAGGCGTACAAGGGCAACTGGCCTCCGTTGGTCTGCACCGGCCACATGGCGAGAAGCACGCTCAGCATCAGCACGGCGCACGCGCTCCAGCCTGCGCACGCATAGCGCTGAAACAAAGACAAGTCGTTAGAAGCGATGGCATTCCTTTTCTAGAAATATGTTTACCATTGTACGTACAGAGCTTCCGCATACTTAGAGTAGGCTGCTTTACCTTCTTGTGTACTTCAAATTTTCGCTACCGAATAGCTTATAAACTGTACGCAGAAAGAAATAACACGTCAAATAAACTTTCACTATTCAAAGCTAGAATCTCTTCTCTTGTTACGCGTTTTCGATTGTTAGCTGTGCAAACATTTTTTTAAGGTTATATGAATCAGCCTATAAGCTATGCAAAGGAGCAGATTTTGTCTCGAATCATGATTAGTTTTTTTTTTGCTTGTAATGGGGGGGGGGGGGGGTGAGCAGATTCCACGCACCTCAAATTATATTTATTCCCGCTCGCCCAGATTAGGTAAACGTCGAATTTCATGAGGTGATTCTTGTTTGTTGCAGCACCAATTCGATTAACGTACACTTCGATGATATTTTTCGATGCTATACTGATCGAGACAATGATTGCCACTAACCCGTCCCAAAGCGAAGAAAGATGTGAACTTGGAATATTTTTCCCTATTTTTGCTTGGTAGTTTTCTCTTTGCCTCCCAGACTTCGTAACTAATTTTCTAGCTGAATGCGTAGCTGTAATGCTAGCCCTCCATTAACTAAATGCATCAACACGTTCCATGGTGGTCTTGACGGATTTTCTGTTTTTGTGTTTCTACCTCACTGCTTCTGGCGACTCGCAGGTTTTGAGAGCTTTCAAATGGTTAGTGCCCCCTCATTTAACTTTGATCAGATTGGTTTGGGTGCCAGGGCATAGGGGTCTGTTTCTGAACGAAATTGCAGATTCTTTGGCGAAAGCGTCCCTAAATAGTCCGGTTATTCAAATTCTACCGGCATCACCATTCATCATAGGGGCTACATTTCGGATACAGTCAGTCATGCTACGTTTCTTCATTAAAAATATTGAATCACCCACTCGAATTACATGCACAGGTTAATTATTGGGTGCCAGCATTACAAAAAGAGGAAAAAATATTTCGCAATAACTACCGAAACGTCCCACTCCATACATCGCGTCAAAGACGGTTGTGCCTTCACCACAGCGGTGTCTGAAGCGATACATTTCATTCAGAAGTGAAATGGGTGCACTTTAGGAAAGCAGAATCTTCAATTTACCGAAAGTTTAATGTTCGTTGTCTATTCCTTGCAACCACTGCACAGTAATGGCAAACATAAGTCGCGTCTACGAACGTGTACGCCGTGACTGAAGGGGTTAGAGTTAAATGTTCAAAATTTACTATACTTAGGGGCCATTGCGTGTCAAAATGGCAAGGGCATTCTTAGTTTGATTCCCTCAAAGCGATGACTCCACCAGCGGCCGTCTAGATGACGGGACCCGGGGCTTGCTACTGATATGTTAACAAAGAAATTTTCTTCGAGGTGACAGCAACCGCCGCATTCTGTGGAAGCGGCCACGACCGCCAAGGCCCAGCCTCCTCAAATCGCTACAAGATGACGGCCGCGAAGAACCCACTAACTGATGCAAGGGGTTAACGCTGACGACTTCCGTGGAACAGCGTCGAGTTCGGATTCCCTCGTGGTAGCTTCGTACGTGCGAGCGAAGGTGCAACATCAGAGGCGGAGTCCAGCAAGGTGGTGCGATCATGGGCGGACGGCTATGAGCAGTCCGACCATTCCGATTGGTCGGATTAAGGCAACTAGATCCCCTTGTCTGGTGAATGAGGAAAAAAGAGAGCTTAAAAACGGATCTTGGCGCTTGTGTGCGTCTTCAGATATATGTGTGCTCAGACATGTAGTCTAATCGGACATGTGGTGCGATCAGACGTCTAAAGTGATTCGACATGCAAAGTGACCAGACGTAAAGTGCTCCGACATGAAGTGTTTTTCTACATCTATGGAGTAACTTGTGAGTTGTAAATATGTAAAACAGACTACTGCATTTCCTTCATCTTTCCGACCTCACCTCCTCATCAACAGACAACTCTTCGCGACAGAGACGGACGACGGCGTGGGGCCGCTTAGTCAGCGTAGTGCGACGACCCGGGGTAGCGCAGGCCACTTACCATGTTTTAGGCCCTACGGCACTGTAGGCAAGCCACCCTGTGTGCGGCACCCTAGTCCGACACTCAAGCCACAGAACCGGATTTTAACCGAGCCTCCACCCTTGGGCACAGCGACAGGAACGTTGGCGAAGCCATCCAGATTTTATTTCAGGCCCAAAGAGATTTCGAGGGTAAAATCAAACCTTAAGGTTTCGTTATCTTTCCACAAAGTCGATTTCGATGAGCTGTCTTGTTGCTTTTATTTATTCTTTCATGGTAATAAAATCATTAGCAACAATCTAGCTAATAATTTTGAACTATACCCGTTCAAAATTTCTGTTTAAATCATACATGTCTTTTTTTCTTATTTTTGTATTGAACTACCTGGTTCTTGACCAATCCCCCAGAATGGGTATATGCCATTAACAGCTAAAAGAAATTTTTAAAAAATTCTGAGGCATTACGTGCCAGAACCACGACAAGATTCCACGACGTACTTGGGGAATCCTGAATTATTCTGGCCACCGGGGGGTTCTTAAGCGTGTAGCCATTGCACCGTATACGAGCGCTTTTTTTTTTTTGCATTTCGCCTTCATTAAAATGCGGTCGCCGTGGCCGGGAATCGATCCCACAACCTCAGGCTTAGCAGCGCAACCCCAAAGCCCCCACACCACCACAGCGGATCTACTAACACCCAGGCTCTACATCTACATCTGCACAATATGTCCTGTGGATTGGCGTTGCTCCCTTGAGCGCGGTGCTTTCGTCCGAGATTTTTTTCGTTTAAGTGCGTGTATGTTCAAAGCGTTGCGTGTGTTGGCAAAAGGCGTGAGTGCAGGCTGTTCGTGACCGCGCATATTCACTCTGCTGCATCGCTGGCGCTCTTTCCTGCCGTGACGATGAATGCGTAGCGCTACGCGAAGAAACGCCGCGCTATGCTCGTTCACTCTCTATAACACAGGCACTGAGTGTGCTACAGAGAGAAAAATAAGCAGGTTGAAATGCTTTGCAAATGAAAATGCGGTGCAACGCAGTCTTGTCTGATAACTGTTGGATACGAGTGCATATAGTGTGGCACAGAATTGCAAGTCCGTCAAGCATTTTGTGAGATGGTTTCGCATATATTCTTATTGTAACTGCTAGACTACTTTTCATCCAATAAAGCATATATGTTTGTTTATTCATGTATACTGGGTGCCTAATCCTATGCAAATAAAAGTAATCTAGCTTCCTCATACATTCCCGTCCTATTTCCTCAGGTTCTTTAAATACCGTACAAAAGGAATCACCGTCATTAACAGCCTAATTATGTTTACCTTAAGACACAGGCGTATAATATAATAACACACTGGCGTGTCAGCTGAGGCGAGCTGCAAGCTCAGAAAAAAAAAAAGATGCTTGGATAGCGGTCGAAATAGCGGACCCTAAAGAACGTCTAGCATTCGCGTCAAGCACCATAAGATCTCGACATCACTTCCACTTCCGGATGTGACGTCACGGTATTACCTTTATTTTTAAAATGTTATTTCACAGAAGTTTTTTCCCCCAACACACAGATGGCGATGGTTGCAACACGTCAATAGAGTCACGGGAAAAAAATTTCAGAGTATCGCATTTGTTTTCCGCCCGCCGCCGGCGCGGTGTTCGGGTCTTGCTGAGCACTCTACAACTTTTGGAAATGAATTGATTCCTTAAAACGAATATGAAAATTTTACATGCTTGCTTATAGTTAATTCGGTAACTAATGTCACTTTAAAAAATACTTTTGGTAACTCAGTATGACTGCTAACAACATGTCAATGATCTAAATCGTCTCATTGAACCGACAAGGAACAGAAAAAAAAACAGTGAAGGAGGCAGTAAACCATGAAGCATATTCTGTCACTATGGGCTATGGTGTCCTATACATTGGATGATAGATAAGTTACAGAGGCTGATCAGGTTAAGATGCAGCTGCTGCCCCGTGTCTGTTCATCGGTGGTTTGTGCTGCGCTTGCCGGCCAGAGTAATGCGCCACTTTTCAGTACTTTCCTTACTTCAATCTTTAGTCCCTTTACCCCTTTCTCCCTTGCTCCCATTGGTTCGGTCACTGGTTCGTTCGTTTGTTCTTTCATTCGTTTTTTTCTTACCTTGACAACACGGTTGCCTGTATATAGAGTATTCGAATTTTCAGCCTCCAAGACGAACGCGCTTTAGAAATATCTAATCCAGTCAATAGCGGAAGCAAAGCGTTGTGGAAACAACATTAGCCGGTAAATTTTAGACGGAGAGGCAACTCAGTCCACTACTGCTCTGGCGTGACATGCTGCTTGGCAATATAGTTCTTCTGGTGGATGCAAAATGCGCTGTCCGTGCGTATCCTTGAAAAGGCCCGCGAACAGCACTCTCCAGACTGTGTTTTTCCACTTATGTATTACGAAATTCAAGTTTCTTATTGCACAATTGTAGGCTGCCATTGGTCTATTTGCTGCAGGTAGAATGAGTGCTTTCAGCAATAATTGTTGAAGACAAGGCCTTCTTTGTTGACTTCATGAGGCTTTGACGCATTTGGGATCTGGCTATCTAAGTATGCAATCTCTTAACAAAAGGGGCAATTTAGTTACTTTGGAATGTGGTAGCAAGTCACAAATGGTATCAAAATGTAAGTCTGAACGAGATAAGAAGCGAGAATGAGTTGTCAGAGCAGGTGAACTTAACGGCACGGGTGCAATTAGCGCTAGTACTAGAAAATTAACAACATTGTACCACAGACCTCACATCTCCGGGATCAGTCCACCTGGACTCCAGGTAAAAAAGAAAGAAAGGCGTGTCAACCAAAGTCGACGTGAAAGAGGAGACCGTCCATGTACTATCGGGAGCAATGTGAGCGGGAACACGCGCACGCGTGTCAAATAGCCTTGAACCCGACGTGGGGCGATTCGCAGCGGCCACTGTCAGAAACAAAGTGAAAAGGGCGCCGTGGTTCCGCTAACTGCTTGCACTCTCGCCTGGCTAGCGTTGCTACGAAACGGCAGCTGATTGCGCGTCACCGGCCACCAGAGATGATATGAGTTCATATCAGTGCGCGCAGCCGACTCAACTGACCCATCAGGCTGCGTACGTACTGAGGAATCGGCCGTGACGTAGCCTGCCGTGATACACAGGATTTGCGTATATCTAGGTGGTGTTGGCTGAACATTGATACACCTGTATTTTTTTTCTTGCAATATGCTTATAAAGTAGATCACGGCTATCCGTGCCTAGCAGTCATCGGTATTTCAGCGCCTAACGGTGTCGCGAGTGCCTTTGTATAAGCGGGAACAAGTCGTAGAATTGTCAAAGAAAGGTCACACGCAGCGCAACATTGCTGTCTTGACAGGCTGCCAGTGGAAGACCGTCAACAGGATAGTCCAAGCATACGGAGATGTGCGGGGCGTTCTTAATGCGTCCTTCAAGAGGGAACCCCGCGCCACGTCGATGGACCAAGACCTACAAAGGGTTGCTGCAGTCAATGAGAAGCCACTTCAAAGTGCGAAGGATGTGCGCAGTACTCTCGACCTGACAAATGTAAGTGACAGCACGGTACGGCGAAGGTTAAGGGAAGCTGCACTCTGAAGTCGCATCACCGCTCAGAAGCCCCGTCTCACAGCTGCCAACAAAACTGCTCGCTTGAAGTTCGCTGTCGATCACAGTAAATGGAGGGTGGCGGATTGGAAGTATGTCATCTTCTCCGACGAATCTACTTCCACGAGCCGCTGGTACCAGCAGAAAAGAGTGTGGCGCATGGAGGATACATCGTTCTGTCCGCAAAACATCAAGGATGTGGCCGCAAGGGACGCACATCAGTAAACGTGTGGGCGGCTATTTCGCGTAATGGCCTAAGTTCCCTTGTAAGAATGTCTGGGAGATTTACGAGGGCTGCGTATTGCACATTACTGGAGCACGAGATGATTCCATATGCATTGAATGGTCCACACCCCGATGGGTGCCATCTATTCCAACAGGACTGGTCTCCTGCACATACAGCAGAGGTCGTGACACGTCCTTTAGATTAGCGAGGGGTAATGCGCCTTGAGTGGTGTCCGAAGGGTGGGAGCATGAACATAATGGAGTATGTTTGGGCAAGTATGAAGGCTAACGTTTTCGCGCTCTCCTTGGACTTGGCGACCGCTGATGAACTGTGGGAACCTATACAAGAGAAATGGAGACGTCTTCAAGTTGACACAGCCTTCGTCGAGGCTCTCTACGGGTACCTGCCAGCAAGAATGGAAACCGTCATTCAAGCCGGCGCAGCCATGACTCGTTCTTAGCCCACCAATCGCGGAAGGGCAAGCTAATGCTGATATAATGGGGTACTTTCCTTATGTGCCTTCGAAGTTTGTTTCGATGTCGCAAGCGCCCAATAAAAACTTTTCAACCGACTGCTGCGTGCAACTTCCCTCCGTTCACGAGAAGCAGGACACAGTAAAATAGGTATAAAACGCAACATTGCTTTTTCCTGCGCCTGAACGCTAGTGAAGGCGCTATAGTATCAAGCCAGTATCGCTGACAGACGTTCCGTGAGTGACGTGTGTATATATATATATATATATATATATATATATATATATATATATATATATATATATATATATATATATATATATATATATATATTGGTATTTTGCGCACAACTATAAGCAACACATCGCCACGTTCTGCGTGCTGTAACCGCCTTAAGCAGGAGACACACGGTCCGATTTCGCGTCCGATCCGACGTGCGGCGCGCCGGAACGACGTCATCGCTAGCTGCCGTTTCGAAGCAAAGCGAGGCGGGAGTGCAAACAGTTAGCAGAAGAGCACCCCCCCCCCTTTCCCTTTGTTTTCGACAGCTCCATCTGCGCATCGCGCTACCTCGCTTTCGAGGCTATTTGCCACGCCTTCGCGTGTTCCCACTCATATTGCTCACAATAGTACATGCACGTAAAAAAATTGTCACTTTAGCATACGCCAAAGAGGGTGAAGGCCTGCTCTCAATAAACATTCATTAAATTATTTGACATTCGCATTCGAATGCGTTATTGCTTATTACTTGTCTTCTGCCACCAACGGTCGTGGGTTTGAGTACCTTAATTGACGCTACCTTACGTGTCCATTAATTAACGTCATCCTAATTAACGCTAAAGGCCGTGGGTGCTCTAACTCAGTATTAATTAACTGTGTCTTATTCACTTCGCATTAACGTCTAAGATCATGCGTTCGACTTCCACACAAACTCGAGGGTTCGACTCCCACCGAAGGTCGTGGGTTCGATTGCCTGAATTAACTCTGTCTTGATTACCTTGCCCTTTTGTTGGCATGATGAGCTGGATCAGAGCCGGCTGTGGAAGAAGTCATTTCGCCGGTCAGCCTGTATTTCCAGGACTATACAGAAAAGCAAGAAATTTTCAGGAATGCAAGTGAGCTAGAAGGAACGGGAGTACGCATTGAAAATGACTATTGCGTAGATGCAGTTCGCAAGCGCAGGTTGCTTTGGCAAATTGCAGACGTAGACAGAGAAGCTGGAAATAAGGTCTCGTTGGTAAAAAACAGACTTAAAATTGGCGGCCAATCTTTCGTTTGGGACGATACATCTTGAAAGGAAGTGCCGAAAACTGATAAACAACTCTCTAAGAGATAGCAGACAAGGACGCGTCAGCTGCGCTATGTTTCTTTCAATGCAAGAATCATATTAAACAAAGTTGATAAACTTGAAAACATTCTGCTTACCTATAATTCGCCCGTGTATGTTGTCCCTGAGACATGGCTCGGAGATTTAGTCGACGACGGCGAAATTATATCACGGGGTTATCACCTATTTAGACGTGAAAGAAGTTCTCGTGGGGGCGGTGTCGTGGTAATCACGAAAACAGATATTGACGTCACAATTGTTGACCGGATCGTCGACCATGCAAGTTTGATGTTGAAGATTCTGACAAAAGAAGTTACTTTTTACTTCTATGCGGTTTATCGCTCGCCTGACGCAGGTGCAACGTTTCTTGTCTAATTGCACGATGCTTTTTGAGAAACACGCGAAAAAAATGTGATTTGGACAGATTACTTCAATATGCCCTCTGTACGCTTGGACAAACTTTACTATGGGCACTTCCCTTCTTGCGATAGCGCGCTGGATATTCTGTCAGAATCTTGAGTAGCTCGTGCGACAATCAACACCTGGTAATTCGGTTCTTGGTCTTCTTTTGTTAGCCATCTTTTCAGTACAAGGTCAATTAGTGTAGGAACAGGAATAAGTTACCATAAGCTATCATATTTTTGTTGGACGAATGAAGCGAAAAATTTCAAAAAGTCTCCAGTCATAGCTGCGATTAAAGAGCACAGACGTGCAGATGTCGTCTCAATATATAATTACCTAGACCCGCATCTGATCATTGACGAAAGCAGCGTAGAAAATTAGCGGCGTATTTTTCTAAATACGGTACATTATTGCATTGAACGCTTTGTTCCAACCAGAAAATCCATAGACAGGAGAACCCTTGCATCAGCAGAGGCATTATTGAAACGAAACGTAAGATAAAAAGGTTCAGAAGAAAGGGCCGAACCAACTTATCACAGCTTTCCGAACGGAAAAAATCAGCTGTCAACAAAAATGCAACAAACTAGAATTAAGATCTTCACAAAAATAATACCCGACTTTATTAACAATGGTACAAAAAAGTTCTGGCACTACCTAGGGAAGTCAGAACGTGAAATAACGGGGATAGTGCTCAATAAAGGGCTAGTTACAGATAGAGATAAAATCGCACAGGCATTGAACAAATATGTTCGTACTGTTTTTACTGAACCGTTTCAATATGAAGTGCAAGATAAAGCTTCGTCTACTGATCATAACAGAGTTGTTTCTAAAGTAGGTGTTATATCAATGCTATTGAGTCTCAATACTAAAAGATCCCTATGCCAGGTGACATTTAAATCTGTTTTTGCGACACTACACAGTGCACATATCCGATTTTTTGACTGACTTGTTCAATTTATGTTTTATACTTGCGTCATTTGTGATGATTCGCGAATTGCCCGCGTAGTTACGGTTCATAAGAAAGGCGATCATTTACTGACGACTTATTATCGACCAGCGTCCATTACAAGCTGCAATTGCAAACTGTTGGGGCATGTTATTGTATCGTTTTTGTGCGATTTCTTCTGTAAACGTGACATAATATTAAATTGCCAACATGGATTTAGAAAAGGCGTACCAGTGTCCATTACAAGCTGCAATTGCAAACTGTTGGGGCATGTTATTGTTTCGTTTTTGTACGATTTCTTCCGTAAACGTGACATAATATTAAATTGCCAATACGGATTTAGAAAAGGCGTTCAACTGTTACCCGCTTTGTGTCAGTTTTGCATGACCTTTCTAATATTTTGGATCTCTCGGGACGAATTGATGTTTTATTCTTATACTTTTCCAAAGCATTTGATAGAGTTACACACGGAAAATAATGTATAAACTTCAGCAGATAGACGTAATAGTTCTGCGGAAACCCGCAAGGTGGAGAGAAGTAATTAATAAAGGGAAAATCAGACATCCACCAGTTCGTAGCAATTGCTACAAAGGAAACCCATACGGGTTCCTCGAAAGAAAAGCCTCAGAGTTGAAGAAAAATTCGTCCTGGTCCGGGACTCGAATCCGGGACCACCGCCTTTCCGGGGCAGCCGCTCTACCATCTGAGCTAACGAGGCGGTGAACCAGCCTCTGCTCGGGCAGCTCGTTTAGCAGCAGCTGCAAACGAAGTATTTCCACCCGTTGCATCTTCCATCGTTCAGAAAGAAAGCATAAACAGGGCAACGCGTGGATAGCGCGGAGCGCATTATCTAGCGGCGGCGCCACCGCAGGTGAAGTAGCGCCTGCGTAGTCGGTCAGAAGCTCACGACAGCGCTTCATTTCCGGGCTGGCCGCATGCCTGGTAGTGCCGGCCCTCCTCTTTCCTCCTCACCCTTTTCGCCAAGCCCTCTCCGCGTTTCGCCTCCCGGTTGCAATGCACCCTCCCCTCCTTTCTATCCCCTTTTCACTTCCCCCAGCGCAGGGTAGCCAACCGGGCTCTTGACTGGTTAACATCCCTGCCTTCCTTTTATCTCTCTCCTCTCCGCTTTCCTACTGGCGTCTTTCAACCCCCGCTGCGCTCTGCGTTCGCTTTCATCTTTCGCTGTGGTCGTTCGCTCGGTTACGCCGACGCCGAGGCCGACGCCGAAGCTCACCGTAGAAACGGGCGCCTAAGAGCTGCGCTCTATATCTCTGTGTGCAGCAGCAGTCTGCTCTCTGCCAGGCTGCTGGTTACGCTGGACCGTCGATCGGCTTTACTAACCTACCTTTCTCGCGAGGTGCTTTCGGTTGCAATGTTTTCGCGTAGTCGACTGCCTACGTCCTCGTCATTCCATTTCATACAGGAAGCGACAAAAGTACACTTCTTGACGCGCATATATATATATATATATATATATATATATATATATATATATATATATATATATATATATATTTCATTATGCCAATTTGAAGGGCAGCAACAGCAGCGATGCTCAGTGTCATCGTTCCTCATAGCGCTTTGACCAAGGCCACAGACCATTTGGTGATCTAAAGGCCCATGCTCCCCCCCCCCCATTTATTTTTCTTGATTTCCACTAAGATGTCATTAACTCGCGTTTGCGTTTATTCCCTCAAGCAATCTGCTGTTTTCTTATCGCTTAACGTTACGCCCATCATTCTTCTTTCCATAGCTCGTTGCGTCGTCCTCAATTTAAGTAGAACCCTTTTCGTAAGCCTCCAGGTTTCTGCCTCGTAGGTGAGTACTGGTGAGACACAGCTATTATATACTTTTCTCTTCAGGGATAATGGCAACCTGCTGTTCATGATCTCAGAATGCCTGCTAAACGCACCCCAGCCCATTCTTATTCTTCTGATTATTTCAGTCTCATGATCCGGATCCGCGGTCACTACCTGCCCTAAGTAGATGTATTCGCTTACCACTTGCAGTTCCTCGCTACTCATTGTAAATTGCTGTTCTCTTCCGAGACTGTTAACCATTACTTTAGTTTTCTGCAGATTAATTTTTGGACCCTACATACACATTAGACTTTTAGACTCCTACATACAAATTTATAAAGAGAGACAGGACGGGCGCTCATCGTTCTACGTGTTGTATGCTTTTTCACAGCGGTTCATACGCCAAGATACTGAAACCAACTATAGCCCAGATTACTGCATTAATTGTGAAAGGAATTATAATGATACCCAAGAACCTCCCACTGCAAAACTTTATAGAGAGATTACATCAACGTAGCCTATGCATACGGGTTGATTTTTTTATTTCACTGTACAAATTTCTTAATAAGAATACTATGAGCGTAGCGAACTTAGCCTTTCTGCAGAGGAAGTGCTAGGCGACGCGGACAGACTTTTCCGCTATTAACGCAAGTTTAGAACGTCTAATTAACAAAAACTTTGTTACTAAACTTTCTTAGTAAAACCTTGAGGGCAGCCGTTTGAATGATAAATTTGGAGGCAGTGACATATCCTATAGCAGCTCCATTTTCCTAACTTGAAGATCGCACCTAATTTGATATACCCCTAAGGGCGGCAGCGCAAAAAAGACACGGTCGGAGACGAGACAAGGTCGAGAGATTTCGCGTTTTTAATCATGTAACAACGCGCCCAGTTCGCCGCACTGATATATTAGTCACCGAATTTCAACGATCAATTCAAGTAATATCGAAACCGAGCGGGCCGGGAGCACCTAAAAGGCAGCGCCGCCGTCACGTCAGTCGGAAATGCCCTGTAATGAAAAGTGCGACGAAATTTGAAAGTGAAAGTCGCGGCTAATACTGATAACGGCATGTTTCGACTGACAAGCATCTGCCGCAAACGGGTGATACGAGTATTTGCCGGGACATTCCATCATCCCAACTTCATCACACACTCCTTCAAGGAGTATGACCTATTAGGGGGCCTATATTTTCTGCACTCCCTGCCCTCTGTTTCGGTATAGCGTCGATTGAGCGTTTGATGTTTGGGGATCAATATCTCAAATTTGGTGAGATTTTCTAGCTTTTTTCGAAGTTGCAGTGCTTTAAAATGTGACTGCTTCCAAGTTTACCGTATAGATAACAGCCCACAAGGTGATAATAAACATTAACAATTTTTTTACGATTACTATGTGAACTGCAAGTTTAAACAGTTTAAACACTTGCACACAGGACCAGCACGAGGACGAACAGTTGCAGACAGCGTTGGACCTGTGTGCAAGTGTTCTTGGTCCTCGTCTTTTCGGGCAGTTGAAACTTGCAGTATGTCGCTCCAACCTGTCCAAACA
This sequence comes from Dermacentor variabilis, assembly GCF_050947875.1. Lineage (NCBI taxonomy): Eukaryota > Metazoa > Arthropoda > Arachnida > Ixodida > Ixodidae > Dermacentor > Dermacentor variabilis. Next base: position 8,140,827 of record NW_027460346.1, read on the forward strand.
GAAGTACTCCTCACTGCGTAAAGCTCACGTTGCTAACCAGGAAGTACTATATGTCCGCCGCGCTTCAAAACACCTTTGCAAAAATGCCACATTCGCTATGATCATAGCCAATTTAATACCACTCTGTTTCGTTGAAAAGAAAACACCCTAATTTTTTCTCGATCCATTTGCTTTAACCACAGTGAACGAAAATCTGGAAGCCGCACGGGTTCCGTTTTCTCCGACGAACTCACCTCATGAACACACCCAGCTGTGACAAAGAGAAATATCACCCAATATCTCCTGCAACCTCTGGTGACAAGTAAATAAAGGAAAATAGAGAAGCACGAAAGCTGCAGGTACAATGGCTATTGCGGCCTAAATGTATAGAAGTGTGATAACGAAACGTCTCATGAACGTCATGAAGCATTGTTTCTTAAAGAAAACAGCGCCTGGCATTAATTACGCTTTCTAATCCCTTGATCAAAATCATTCGCCTAATCGCTGTACTTAATTGGATAATTAGCAGCTTTTGTATGGTTACCTTACAAGCATAACATATCGTAAGCTAGGCGATACGTACAGACGGCGATACTTGTGAGACGCAGCTAACATTTGTTGTCTCCTGCATGCACAGACCGCAACAGTCTCGCTTACTCACTTTCTTCATGACGATCTGGCCACGCCTTGTATGCACGATGTAGCCGGAAATCATTCCAACGAGGTAAGGTCCAATGCGGCCGTATGGCACTTTGTACACGTATTGACCGTAATCCAGCCCATTTGGTCTGAAAAAAAAAAGTTCTGAAAATGGCACGCAACTTCTTGACTCGATCAAAGCCGAACTACGCCCCGAGAGTACGTTGTAGTAGCGATATTATTTTTTTTCTATTTCCGACAAACTGATCAATTCACGAGGGTTGAAATGTGGGCTTGTTGGTAATGCATCTTGAAGGGGTGTACGGTAGCGCGATTAAAAGACGGGGCAAAAGAAGACAGACAGAGACACACACAACGCTGTGTGTGTCCCTGCCTGTGTCACTGTGTGTCTTGTTTTGTCCCGTCTTTTAATCGCGCTGCCGTACACCACTTCATGATCAATTCAGTTGCGTTCATTTGTTGAACCTTTTTCAAACGTTTTCCTCTGGTAAAGCAGGTCGTTGCTAGCACTTTGTAGGCCTGTTGGCCAATACACAGTCCTGCATGGCTGTTTAATGTACATGGAAATGCATTACTTAGAACTTACAGTCACAAAAGAAATGCTCTAAGGCACTGTATTATTCATTCACACTAGATCCCCTATTAGCCATTATTAGCAATATAATTAAGGTTGTTGTGTTGTGACAGCGAAGGATAAAAACACTACCAAAACCGCGAGGCAAATTCTTACACCATTTGTTGGGCAAAGATGTGCACAGTAAACACAATAACAGCGAGCACATTCGTTGGTCGTATAAATCTGAACTCACGGGTCGAGTGCGCTCTCTTTAACACCGCCTCGTGGCTCACCTTGCATCCTCCAGAATAATCGCTGGTGCTCGCTTACGTTCGAGAATGTGCTATATAATGTTTCCCGTGGCGGCCGCATTTCGATGGGGAGAAATGCAAGAACGCACGTGCACACCACACATTGGCGCACACTGACGATCCCCAGGTGGTCAAAATGGCAGCATCTATGGCAGTTCGCGAAATCGCGACAACAAAGTGGCGACAAGATCAGTCTTAAGTACGACACTCTTATTATAAATGGTCAGAAGTACTTGTTTGATGATAATACAAAGGAGGTGGTACCAGTAATAAAAGACAAAGCAGATGCTACAAAGGGAGTAGAACCGATCGGATGACGGCGTCGGCATAATGCAACGCATATTTCCTTTCTTGTAATTAACTGCCGAAGCATTAAGAACAAGGTTGATGAATTTGCATCTCTAGTTGACATGGTAAAGCCGTCTATTATTCTCGGTACTGAATCATGGTTAGCAAATGAAGTTGCTGATGGTGAAGTTTTCTCAGATCGATTTAAGTGTTATAGAAAGGACAGAGACTTGCATGGTGGAGGTGTATTTATTCTTGTGGATTCTAAAATTTCTTCTTCTCAGATAAATGCTGGCACCGATGAATGTGAGGCTGTATGGTGCAAACTGACGCTTAATAATAGCAAAGTTTTAACTGTGTGTTCATTCTACCGCCCGCCTGATTCATCCGTTGATGTGCTTCCCTTACAAAAATGACTTTAGACTGTCTATAGAAAGTCTATAGACTTTTCATAGACGACCTTTCCTTTCTATAGATTTGGACTTTTGTTGATATAAAGTCTATAGACTGTCTATAGACGAAAGTCGATAAAGTTTCTATTTCTTTTTGTCTATTCGCAGTCTATAGACGGTCTATAGAAAAAAGTCGATAAGGTGTTTGTTTCCTTTTTGTCTTCTTCCCCTCTATAGAATGCCTACAGACGAAAGTCGACACAGTCTCTATCTATTTTTGTCCATACTTTGTCTTTAGACTTTCTATAGACGAAAGTCGATAGGGTTTCTATTTCTTTTTGTCTATTCGCAGTCTATAGACGGTCTATAGAAAAAAGTCGATAAGGTGTTTGTTTCCTTTTTGTCTGCTTCCCCTCTATAGAATACCTACAGACGAAAGTAGACACAGTCTCTATCTATCTTTGTCCATACTTTGTCTATAGACTTTCTATATACGAAAGTCGATAGGGTTTCTATTTATTTTTGTCTATTCGCAGTCTATAGACGGTCTATAGAAAAAAGTCGATAAGGTGTTTGTTTCCTTTTTATCTGCTTCCCCTCTATAGAATACCTACAGACGAAAGTGGATACAGTCTCTATCTATTTTTGTCCATACTTTGTCTATAGACTTTCTATAGACGAAAGTCGATAGCGTTTCTATTTCTTTTTGTCTACTCTCAGTCTATAGACGGTCTATAGAAAAAAGTCGATAAGGTGTTTGTGTCTTTTTTGCCTACTTCCCCTTTATGGACTACCTATAGACGAAAGTGGATACAGTCTCTATCTATTTTTGTCCATACTTTGTCTATAGACTTTCTATAGACGAAAGTCGATAAGGTTTCTATTTCTTTTTGTCTACTCGCTGTCTATAGACGGTCTATAGAAAAAGTCGATAAGGTGTTTGTTTCTTTTTGTCTATTTCCCCTCTATGGACTACTTTTAGACGAACGTCGATACAGTGTCTATTTTTGTCCATATACTTTGTATATAGACTATCTGTAGACGAAAGTCGATAAGATTTCTATTTCTTTTTGTCTACTCGCAGTCTATAGACGGTCTATAGAAAAAATTCGATAGGGAGTTTGTTTCTTCTTTGTCTACTTCCCCTCTATATGGGCTACCTGTAGACGAAAGCCGATACAGTTTCTATTTATTTTTGTCCATACTTTGTCTGTTGACTCTCTATATTATGGACAATAGTCGACAAGGTTTCTATTTTTTTCTCTACTCCTGGTGTATTGAATGTCTATAGAAGAAAGTCGATAATATGTAATTCCGAGTTCCCATACCCCCCGCCCTCTGCGAACGCGATGATATGGCACTGCTTCATGCACGACGGCACCGCAACCCGGGCGCGGTGGGCAAACCGTGCAGACTGCTAGTCTGCGTTCGGTGCAGCTGCACCGAACGCAGATCGCGGCGGAGCAGGCACCGTCCGAGTCACCAAGGTCTTCCAGGCACCCGAAGGCCCTAAACCTGGCTGCTTCCCGGACGTACACTTCGCGAAGACCAGGTGGTGAAGGTCAGATGGTGAAGATGTGGCAAAGGGGGTGAATAAGTGGCGAAAGCCCGCAGACCAGGTGGTGAATTCACCACCTCTGAGTTGTCGTGGTCTTGCATGTCTATAGATTAACAATAGACAAACATCGTTAATCTGGGCCCAACCCGTGTACGCTGTAACCAAGCGCAGGTACCGGTGGATAATACATAGCTGCATTTGATATAAGCCACTAAAGTTGTATACTGCTGAGATTGCTATAGAGCCTATTTGTAGACTTTAGTATACACATAGTGTATACCTCCCCATTTGTTGACCACATATGATCTACGTAGTCACTCTCGGCAATCCCAAGACAGTCTTCACAGTTGTCGCATCACTTTTGCGGCAGTAGAATAACGGAAGCAAAACGCCGATCCAATTGTTAAAATATATGTTATGAACGCCAGCTTCAGATACAAGTGGATTCGAAACAGGCATCAAGCTAACAGCAAAGACACTCGTAATGTTTGTAGCTGACAACGCGGACTTTGTGAATGTGCCATGAACCGATGTCGCGCATGTGGTGTTCGCGTTGTGTGTCGTCCGATTCTCGGATGCTTTTCACATTGTCTTCATATCTCGGCTGCGTCACTAACATCGGGCGACTTTTGTTGCCTAATATCCTGCACTATAAACTCATCAACGTTTCTCATTCACTTAAAATAGGTGCCAAATTCTCTGAGCCCACCCAGTATTTCGCCGGCGGTATGCCTGCGCAGCCACGCATATATGAGTACCTCAATGCTGTACTGATTGCTTTGACCTATCATCGGAACAGAAAATTAGCACTAACATACGTGCGGGCATCACATTTAGCGGTACGCTGGAAGATATGCTACAAATACGCTGTATTACTCATCGACGCTGACAATAATGCGTCTAAAACGTCTGAAGGGCACCGTAACGGCTTTTACAAAGAGCGCATTCATGTTAGCGTTCCAGTCTGATACGATAGCCCACAGCGTTTGTCTTACAACCTGCCAGCGCATAACCTTCGTCCACGAAAAAAATGCATAACGGAAAAGAAAAAATTGGAGGACGCTTAAGCTTCGCCTTCAAGAGTGGAACGCGACAGCGTTCCCGTCGACCCGCCAAGGGGTGTAAGACAATGGGCTACTGCGCAGCGACTACGCGCCCCGCATGGGACGCGGTGAGCGTCGAGCAACGCAGCGTTCGGCGCGACAACGAAATGTGCACTTGAGCAAGCGACGCACGCCTGAGCCTTAGAAACAGCTCGTTTCTAAGGCAACACCGCGTTCACTAGACGCGCTTTTGTACCGCTTTGATGCATCGAACTCGTGGCTCAGTGGTAACGTCTCCGTCTCACACTCCGGAGACCCTGGTTCGATTCCCACCCAGCCCATCTTGGAAGTTGCTTTTTATTTATGAAGTGCCTGCCGTGATTTATCGCTCACGGCCAACGCCGCGGACGCCGACGCCGACACCGACACCGACGCCGACGACACCGGCTTTTCTGCGACACGAGCTCCTTAACGCTATCGCGTTAAAAAGCCACCCGTTCCGGCGCGCATGGCGCATCAGAGAGAGAGAAAGAGACAAAGAAAAAAATGAAGGAGGAAAAGGCGCTCACACTCCTCCGAGCGCGCACGCCCTCCGCGCGGAGCTCCTGCGCATGCTCGGAGTTCTTGCGCATGCGCGGCGGTGCGCCGTCTCAACGAGCGCGCCAGGCACGTAAACGGTTGTGCCGGTGTGCGGTGTCTCCCTGAACGTTGGTGTCTGTGTATGCGTGTCTTCTTTGTGGCATCACAAGTCAACTACATTGAATGGTAAGCTTTATCAAAGACGTTTTGCGTCAATACCTCATGATTATGTGAGCGCATTTCGTAGCGCGAACCGGCTGCACGTAGCGCAGGCGACTCGGGTATAGTGTCGGTTTGTCGTTGACATGGTTTGATAACGCGCTCCTGTTCTCGCTTCTACTATACGGAATGTTTTACGGCGAGCCATCGCTCGTGCTTGTTGATTTTATCATTATAGCTTAGGTGCGTAAAAAAGGAAGTACACCATGTTTTAACTTGATACTGAGCTACCACTAAGCGGATTGTGTGTGTTGGGCAGCCAGTGTGGTAGATCTCATTTAGTGGCGCTTGATCCGGCCGCGATGAATGCTGCACCGTATGTGTAGCGAAATTCTCGTGACACGCTTTACGCATATATCTCGAAATTGTGTTAGCATCAAGAATTTTCAAACAGACAGGCATAGTTGAATAACTGCTAGCGTACTAGGATGAAAGGCCGTGTTTGCGGGGCATGCATCAGCAGTGTGTGCGCTGCCGTTTTTGCATAGTTTAAAAGTAGCAGTATTTTTAAGGTTCCTGGCAACCAATCTAAATAATTTTGGGAAGTTACAGCAAGCAAAACACGAGACTTGAAGAAATATCTAGTAGAAATCTCTAGATTCACCCAATCTATTTATATGCAACCACAAACGCTTTTGGAGCATGAAACCTGCGATAAGCTTAGTCACTTGCAGCTCCGCAACTTAGCCGAAAAAATTAGAGAACAATAAATTAGTCGCTCCGGGAACACCTTTACACGTTTCAAACTGAAGGCATTGCGTTTGACGGTAGTTGGAAGATTTGTTTTTTGTCTCTTTTTTAAACAATTTAGCAGCAGAAGTTATCTTTCGAGCTATATGAAAAGCGTTAAGCGGCTTCCGATGCTTCGGCGTTCTGTAGTTTACGTGCTCTTAATCACAAGGCAGCTGCTGGCGCAGATTCGCATTGTGCTAATCGTGCATGGTATGAAGCCATTGTCGTGCGTAATAAGTGTTCCGGTTTTCATTACTGTTGCATGTAGCGCCGTCGTCTTGGACAGACTGCATACAATATGCGCTGTACAAAAGAAAAAAAGAGCCAGATTATCAATTTGGTGGTCTTTTCTAAGTAGATAACGCACAGATTATTCAAATAATTCAGTGGGCATTGCATTTGTTCTACCCTTATCAACACACCTAAGAGATCGTAACATGTTTTAGTTGATAAGTAACCTGATCAATACGCCCCCATTCATGTGCATTCTACTGAAAGTGTGGCAAATGTATTCATCTCGAAGTATGAGAAAAGAGACATTGCAGACTGTTCTAAGCGGAAGTAAATTGCAAATCTTAACGTGATTGTTCAAAACTGCAGTCAGTATGCTGAGCATGTTCGTTCGGCACGGGCATATTGTATTAACACCTGAAAAATGTGCACAGTCCAGCCAGGTATCTTTGTTTCAACAAGTATTATTATAGGAATCGTTTGGGATTCTCGCATTTCTTTTATTTTTATAAGTACACTGTGTGTCACATGAACCTGTCCTAAAACGAAACGTACCGTTGCTGGCACCGGCGACCATTACGGTTGTCTAACTGCTTATCATACTGTAGTATAACGAAACATCATAATCGTACTGATTAATATTCCCATGTAGTCTTTAGTCAGAGGTAAACAAAGTTAACTAGAGGCATAAGTGATGAGAGCAAATTATATTGAAAACTACTACTGAAGCGTAAAAATAACTAATTGTATAACTCATTGTATAGTTTTTCCTCACATTGTTGCATTTGCTTTACGTGTGTCTCTGTGTCTTCCGTGCTGTACTCGTGTGGCCATCAATTACGAACTTGCCGAAGCCCTTGTCAGCTTTATTAATCAAGGGATTCAAGTCAGTTGAATCTAACACTGCATGTCAAGTGACTGACGTGTTATTCGTTTTATCTAAATATTATGGACTGGCAGTACTTGGCAAGCATTAAACCACAATATTTTTTTATTGCACTTAAGCTGCAGGCGTCATAGATTGCCAGAAAATTTTCATGAGAACAGCCAGGGAAGGCTTGGAAAAAGATCGGGAAATCTTAAAATGGCCACATAGGTATGCTGTCTTGTTATATGTCATACAAAGTTTCCAGAGAATCTCTGAGTTAAATATATTTTTAAAACGTTTCACCTGATAAAAATTGAAGGAAATTGGTTCCATTTATTCAAAAATAAAAGAAAGTCAAGCTTACTGACAAGGCATTTCTTGCTCAATATGTGTTTTTTTTGCGTTAACTAAACGTCCTGAACCTCGATAGCCTAGAAAAAATTTTCATCTTTCAAAGCACCTTAAATAATTTACTGTAATAGAATTCATTCGAACTATACTATCAGTTCTGTTTCCTAGGAGGTGCATATCTGTCGTGCCATGACACAAAGTGCTCGTGTGGTATTTCGGGTGCTCATGTGGTATACCTAACTTGGAAACCTGTTAGCACGCCCAAGAGGCCTCATTACCTGTAACAAATTAAGTGACCATATCGATACAATCAGCCCATCTGCCTTCCGTTGAAGTTATGGCCAATCACCCATTCATTTAAAAGTATGAGAAAGACATTTAAATGTGTATTAAGCAAAATAAATTACAATCTTAGGCATGATACTGTGAATATTCCAGTCACGTCTTCTGAAAATATCCCTCTGCACGGGCATACTTAACTACCAGCCAAAAAAAATGTACAGACAGCCCAACTGGGTAACGTTTCAGCAATAAATATAGAGACCATTTGGGATAAGTACAATAATGCATCATATATGAACGTGTCATAAAAGGGAACATACTGTTGCTGGAACTAGCAGCAGTTGTGACTGTTTAATTGTTCACCATACCATGCAATAAAACATTCTATAAAGGTGCTGATTTGTATTGACAAGCAGCCATTAGTCATAGTTAAACCGCATTAAGTATTGACTTCGATGGTTTGAGCAAATATATTAAGCTGCTTAATGAACACACAAAGAATAAACACTTGTTATTTTTGTCTCATATTGCTGCATCTACTTATTTGCAGCATACACCTGCAGCACCTTTGGGACTAATGACACAAAGGTCAAGGCCAGCCTGGCGACCATGCTTGCCAAGGAGTAGTGTAAATATTTAATCTGTTTCCATAATAACATACGACATGAATTTAAGGAATTCATCTATTATATCGAGCAATAAAAACGGTGAATGCATTGCTGGCGCATTTGTTTTATTTTTCGCACTGCATGATTCAGCACTATATAAATTCTTTCTGTTTGTGCAACATATATGAAAGTACAGCTGGTTCAGAAGCATTATTATTCTACTAACGGTAATGCATAGGTGCAGATGAAAAGGAACAGGTGCACATGCATAAATACATTCAAAACTTTTTGCTACCGCATGTAAACAAAAATGTAAACTAACTTGTAGATAGCCGCTATGGAGTTATGGCCTTATACACTCTTTGTAGACTTGTCTATAAGATGTCTGTGTATATAGAGTGCCTATAGATTAAAAAAAATTCATATTTGTTAACAAATGTCTGCAGAATGTCATAGAAAAAAAGTGTATCGGACTATGAAGTTCTGTTTTCGTAGACTGAAGTCTATAGAATGTCTATAGACTATCTATATACATTTGTATATAGACATTCCATAGACTTCAGTCTACAAAAGTAGAACTGTATATATAGTTCTACTTTTGTAGACTGAAGTGTATAAAATGTCTACGGACAAATCTCATCTGTAGACATTCTATAGACTTCAGTCTACAAAAGTAGAACTGTAAGCCTATACACTTGTCCATAGACAGTCTATAGACAGTCTATAGACTCAGACTTCTTATAGACTAGTCTATAAAAAGTGTATGGCCATAAGTCTCTAGACTGTCTATAGGCAGTGTATAGACAGTCTATAGACTCAGACTTTTTATAGACTAGTCTATAAAAAGTGTATGGCCATAAATCTATAGACCGTCTATAGACAGTCTATAGACTCAGACTTCTTATAGACTAGTCTATAAAAAGTGTATGGCCATAAGTCTATAGACAGTCTATAGACAATCTATAGACTCAGACTTTTTATAGACTAGTCTATAAAAAGTATTGCCATAAGTCTATAGACTGTCTATAGACTGTGTATAGACAGTCCATAGACTCAGACTTTTTATAGACTAGTCTATAAAAAGTGTATGGCCATAAGTCTATAGACTGTCTATAGACTAGTCTAAAGAAATGTCTATAGACAGTCTATAGACTCAGACTTTTTATAAACTAGTCTATAAAAAGTGTATGGCCATAAATCTATAGACTGTCTATAGACTAGTCTAAAGAAATGTCTATAGACAGTCTATAGACTTCATAGACAAATGTCTATAGACTGTCTATGGACTTTCTATAAAAATTTTTGTAAGGGTTAGGCAGTTGGCACTGACAGTTGACGCAGTTCAAACAGACTTCATGTAGTTGGAGGTGATTTCAACCTGCCTAATATTGATTGGAGTCATCAACCTCACTTTCACTCTTTTTCGGGTCGGTCCAGTCAGGAACTGATTAACTTTTTTGAGTTACGTCAAACTGTATTGGAACCGACACGTGGGAACCATATCTTAGATTTGTTATTCACAAATAAACCTGAATTCGTCCGGTCTACTCACGTGCTACCTGGAATAAGCGATCATAATGCTGTGCTTTGTGAAATGAATGTTGAACATTTAAGAAGCATTGGAACAGCAAACAGACGAGTATATAACTACGAAAAAGCAAATGTATGCGAGATAAATAAAGCGTTGAATGAGTACCGGACGGTATTTGAAACATATGCCGACTACACTGGAGTAACTGAATTATGGCCTATATTTAAGGAGAAGTTGTTTGAGCTGAGGCAGCGCTTTGTTCCGGCGTGGACATTAACGAAAAGATGAAGTAAAAGTAAACCTTGGTTTACTCGGGAGTTACGCAGTCTAACACGCAAAAGGCAACTAGCTTACAGTAAATACAAAGGAAAGCCTAAACGTGATCATTGGTTGAAGCTGCATGAAACTACCGAAAAAATGAAAGTTACAGTCGTAGCTGCAAAGCATTCATTTGGAATTTCAATGGAGTCGAAATTAAAGGATAATCCGAAGGAATTCTGGAAGCATGCAAAGAGAAATGGAAAAGACACTGTGACTATACCACCGCTTGTGTCTGGTAATAGCTTTATTGATGATGACGTAGGAAAAGCTGAGTTCTTTAATACGTATTTTAGCTCTGTTTTCAGCTGTGCATTGCAACAGAGACATGATATGAGTACCTTGAATTTCCAGCCGGTGGTGAGTGGTATGGATGATGTTGTTATTAGCATTAATGCCATAGAGTCTCTGCTGCATAATCTGAAGATTGGTAAGGCTGGGTGTCCTGATGACTTGCCAAACAAGTGTTATAAATTTTGTGCTCAGTCTGTTGCACCGTACTTGAAGATTATTTTCGAAAAATCGCTTGAGGAATCCTGCCTTCCAGATGACTGGAAAATCGCAAGCGTAGTGCCAATTCACAAATCTGGTCCTCGTGACAACGTCTCAAATTATAGGCCAGTATCACTAACTTCAGTTGCGTGCAGGACTCTTGAACATATTTTGTATACTAGTATAGTAGCACATATGGACGCACATTCATTGTTTAATCCTAGGCAGCATGGTTTTCGAAGGGGCCTATCTTGTACTACGCAGTTGACTGAATTTGTGCACGAGCTGGCAGAAGCACTGGACAGGCGTCTTAGCGTGGACTGTGTGTTCTTGGATTTCAAAAAGGCATTTGATACCGTGACGCACTGTTTACTAATAAAAAAAATGGCTTTTTACAATATCAGTCCTCAAGTAATATCATGGGTAGAAGATTACCTACGCTTACGTCAGCAGTTTGTGGTGGTGAATGGTACTCAGTCACAGAAGGTGCAAGTTGTGTCCGGTGTTCCGCAAGGCTCCGTGTTGGGGCCGCTATTGTTCTTGCTGTACGTGAACGACATTAGTGACGGAATAGTGCCTCAAATGCGGTTATTTGCGGACGACTGCGTTCTCTATAGAGTAGTCACTTGTGACCGTGATGCTGAGATCTTTCAGGAAGACTTGAACAGAATCTCAGAGTGGGGCGTCAAATGGAATATGAATTTGAATTTGTCTAAAACTGTTCATATGAAATTTACAAGAAAGAAAAACCTTGATATGCAACGGTATGTTATTAGGAATGTAATGTTGGAACAGGTATTCGAATTTAAATATTTAGGTGTTTATTTTACTCCCGCTTTGAATTGGCGCCGTCAAGTCGATTATGTCACTGCTAAAGCATGCAAAATCCTGGGATTTCTTCGCCGAAATGCAAACACTTTTCCACAGTCATGTCGGGACATCTTGTACAAGACTTATGTGAGGTCAATTCTGGAATACGCGTGTACGGTTTGGGACCCGCATACTCGTAGAGATAAAGATAAGCTTGAGCGGGTGCAGAACATTACCGCTCGTTTCGTATCTGGCATACGCGGGGCTCAATACAGTGCATCGCGTACGAAGGAAGCACTCAACTGGGAATTACTAGACATGCGCCGTAAGAAGTTGAGGCTGAAGTTTTTCCATGCTATTTATTATTCAGCTGTTCGGGTTGATCGCGAAAAGTTTGTGCGAGAGCCTTTTTATAGATCCGATCGTGTTGACCATGATTTTAAGGTCCGTGAATTTGCGTCAAAAACTGAATTGTTTAGAATGTCTTTCTTTCCTAAAACCATTAGGGAATGGAATAGACTGCCGAGTGATGTTGTGAGGGTTGAATCAAATGATGCTTTCTTTTTGATGTTGTAGATTGTAGATGTGCATTGCTAAGGGCATTGCCTTTTTTTTTCGTTTTTCCTCTTTTGTTATCACTTTTAACACTGTACAGGAGCAGAGGTGTCGTATGTATTTCTTCTTGTTCCCCCCCCCCCCCACTGTAATGCTTTGGCGCTGTGGGTTCCTTAATAAATAAATAAAAAAATAAATACTCAGATCGTAGTTTTGGCATGGAAAATAGCAGAATTTAATTTTTTGGCAATTGTATTCCCTACGCGCGCCCACCATGATCACAATTGCCCTGGTTTTGTATAGAATTACCGACAACATTAAAGAATGTCGGGTGCCGTAGGCGAGTCTCGGGCCGAGCGACATTTGAGAACCGTGATAATCCAGTGAAAACGAAGGTCGGAAAATATAAAAACAACGACACGTGGCAATGTCCGCCGCCTTTTTTTTGCATTTTTTAAAGCATGGTCTTGATGCCCTAAAAAGAACACACAGAGTTGCCTTAATTAAATCAGAACGGCACGTGCATGCAAGGATTAAGATAAGCTTTCCCATTTCGCTGGCGGACGTGCAACGGTTGAAGGCTCATTACGTAGCCCACTTCTGGTTGTGTTTTCACCGCTGTGACTGCGTAACGACGTCAGGTACGACTTCATATTACAGTGCGCCAAGTGGTCGGAGTATTTTGCAAGGTGTAACTAAACAGTTGGGGCAGGATTTTTTCACTTAGTGTACTTCGCCGAATCGGTGTACAAGCCCAAATACGGTCGCCGGGCTCGTATTCCACGTAGCGCCGTCGAGGATTGCAATGCCGTTTGTCAATCCTAAGATCGCCGGTTCTTATTGCGCAAGCGGGCGAGCTGTTCGCCTTTGGCGCACCAGATGCAGGCGGCGCTGTCCAGATTGTCTTTATCACTGACGATCGGCAGCATTGCATCAAGCGCCCCATCATGGGATTCCTTCCGTAAACCAGCTTGATCGACGTCATTTGAATTGTTTCTTGCACTGCCGTGTTGTGGGCAAGGGTTATGCCCACAAGGGCAGCGTGCCACGTCTTGTGTTCGCCGCTGACGTACGTAGCCAGCATGATGGCGATCGTCTTCTTGAGGTGTTCCATAAGGGCACATGTCTTAGATTTGTAGGCTGTCGTCCCACTGTGACTTCGGTCAATTCGACACTCGACCACTGGAATGGCTTGGGTCAAATAGCCAGCAAAATCCGTCCCTCTGGCGGTGATGAGGGCCACTGAGGCACCATGTCATAGGACCATGTTCTTGACAAACCTTAATTTTGAAGCGACCATTTGGCATAATAAAAATGTTTTTTTTTCTCGATCCCGTTTATATATTTTGATTTTCCAGTAGCCAGTCTTGAGATCACTCACCGAAAAATGTTTAGCATTGCCAAATCGGTCCAGCGTATTCTCTGTACGTGGGAGAGGGCGTAGGCCCTTCTTCATAAATTTGTTCAGGCGTCAATAATTGATGGGAAAACGCAGAACTCCATCTTTCTTCACGGAGACAAGAAGACGCCCATGATTTCTTTGACGGCTGAATGATAATGTCGCGCAGCATTTCATCTACGTGTTCTATGGCCTTGCATTTCTCTGTCGAAACATGGCACTGCCTTTGGCGAAGTGGTCGAACCCACTCTATTGGTAATTATACAATGCTCAGCAATGAGTATTTTTCGAACCTTTCAAGACAACAAAAAACAGTCTTTGTACCTTATGAGGACTCTTCGTAGTTCTCCCTAAGAATGTCTGAATCAACATCAAAACTGGGCTCAGACACCAATGTCGCCGAGTCATCTGGCGAAGAATCTGAGAGAACAAATACACTGCTAAATTCCACTCCTTCCAAGTATGCAATCGTCGGGCCCTTGTTCACGGGTTTGAACTAATGGCTTAAGTTTGTAAGCATCACTTCCGTTTTACCTCCACCAAATTAAGCAGTTCTCCCTGCAACGCATGTCTCAGGGTCGAGTGGCAGGTGTTGGTCGCCCTCGATATTGCTTTCTATCTCTTGGGATGCTTCGGCGCCTGCGGAAACCATGATGGTGGAGTGAGAAGGGCAGTACTGACTTGATCTTCGAGTATATTAAAGGCACAGTAGCTCGGAGTCCTATCCAGCGTTATAGTTTTATCTCTGGACAGCGTTATCGATTTCAAGATAGTGGTTTCACATTGTTTCTTTCTCAGGAACTCCACGCTCAGTATTACGTCACGGAAGAAATGCTGAAGGATTTCAAAGGTCGCTAAGAGTGGTAACGAATCGTGACTTTTGCGGTGGTGGTGATCCCAGTCGGCAGGTGACCTCTAGGCTGGGATCACCACCACCGCAGGAAAACGTCAGACTTTGCTGTCTTTGCTGTCTTTGCCGTATACATACAGCGGTTCCCATTCAAGGCTCTAGCCCTCTCTCAAAAGAGCCCGGAGATTGACGTGGCAGAGGAGTTCTGCGCTAGATTATCCGGCTAACTCACAGCTCCAACATTCCACCGCCTTCGAGTAGTTGTCCGCCACCACGTGATAACCGCATGGATCTACCATTCTCAATCCACGAACTTAAAGGGACCCTGATGAAACGATTTTGACGATTTTGTACAAACGTGCTGAGTCATTAGAGTAGGTCCTCCTGATCATTAATTGACGCATCTAAGTGCTGTGTGTAAAGCTTGTAAACTTATATCAGGTTTTAAAAATGTACATCGCTACTGATCGCAGCACACTGTTCGGCAGAATTTTCAGCCACCCCTACCCATTTGACGTAAATTGCCGTAATGACGTCATAGGGCGAGCTATCTGAATGGCTGCTCAGGGCGCGTCATCGATGATTTTCGCAACTTTTTTTTATGGTGAACAAATGCTGTTCGTAATAGTTGAAATGTTAATTCGTTTATATAAAAAGAACGCGACAGAAACAATATGCAGAAGAACAATTTCTCAGTACACTTAAGTACTTCCGGCGCACGGCAAGTGTCGTCTGCTTGTGTTACAACGTGCTCCGTCTAGACGGGAGCTCCGCGGTCAGTGTCGGTCTGTCTTTTCGTGAGCACCATGAATCGCCTTTCATGCCTTGTCAGCTGCAAACGTAGCGACTGGCAATAGAGACTTTCAGCATGTCCGCAATTCCGGTAAACTGGGGCGGTTTGGGCGGATTACCGGATGGTCGGGGGCGGCCGAAGCGGTGGAGCCGCCTGGTGTTGTAGAGCTCAACCATACAAACACAGAGCTAAAATTGTAGTAACCTGCTTTATTCTGGTTTGCTGCTGGTTCAAATTTTCGGCAGCGGCGTAATTGTGTACACAATTACGCCGCTGTCGAAAACTTACACCCTAGCTAAGAAGAATATACAATTGGCTCTGTGTTTAGGTTGTTGAGCTTTGCCCCACTAGCTGGCGCCACCAATCTGGCCGCTCACGCTTACACCCCCGACCATCCGGTAATCCGCCCAAACCGCCCCAGTTTGCCGGCGTAGCGGACACGCTAAATGTCTCTAATATGTCAAGCTGCGACATCTTGTCCCTCTGCAAGGCAGCAGGCGAATGGAGTGGCTGCAGCGCATCGGACTAGCAGTATCCGATCCGCACAGGATTTGCGC
Organism: Dermacentor variabilis; assembly: GCF_050947875.1. Classification (NCBI taxonomy): domain Eukaryota; kingdom Metazoa; phylum Arthropoda; class Arachnida; order Ixodida; family Ixodidae; genus Dermacentor; species Dermacentor variabilis. Next base: position 8,156,789 of record NW_027460346.1, read on the forward strand.
GTTTGCGGCCGTCACTTTAGACCGGAGGATCACGGTATTCGGGTAAACGCAAGTGGAAGGGGAACGGGCCTGGCCGTTTGACCGTGCTGTTTCCCGGGATGAGCAGAATCGCAAACGTGAATGGTCTGCATGGTGCAGCCATCTTGTGGCACAGAGCTCAACCAAACACAGTAGCAGTAACGAAGTGCATTCTTCTTTGCTGCTGGGGTACATTTTTTTGCAGGAGCGTAATTGTTAACACATTGTTTTTGTAAATGTTTAAAATGTTTTACACTCGGTTAGAGCAATGTTCTTTGCTTGGCTGCTTAAACTCTGCACCACCAGGTGGCTGGACCATGCAGACAGACCAGGCTGCTCACGCACGTCCTCGCGAAAGTTTCATCAGCTTGAGTTGATGCCTCCACCCATCCGTTGAAACGCACAGCTCACCTGGGGTTACCAGAATACCAGACACATTCGGCGCTGCGACATAATGCTCGCAACGCACGCTGCTCTGATAGCTCTCGCTTGGGGTCGACTGCCAAACAGCTGGCAGAGGGGCTTCTCACGCTCACTCCTGGACAACCGGATGTAGACGACACGACGTGCCATCATGACGTGAAGTCATGCCAGAATGAAATGCCAGTGAAGGCGGAGCTTAGCCCCAATCACTCGGTGAAAGAACTGAGGAGAAAATGCATGACTATGGAGGAGGGTAACTTGTAATCGTCCTTAGCTCTATTAATATGAGATGTTTCACACAAATTGTGGTACGAATTATTAGCTTTAGCTGTGCCCGGCGCGTCAACAAAATTTGTCCGAACCGTTTTTGGGGCCCTTTGTGTGGCCGTACATCAGCATTAGGACCTGATGGCATTTCCTACCGAGCTCTGTGTCACCTGGGTGAGCGAGCGAGAGTTGTTCTCCTTGAGCTGTACAATGAATCTTGGAGAGATGGCACGCTACCCATAAGCTGAAAGACAATTAAGTCGCCTTGTTCCACTGCTGAAGCCTGGCAAGTCGCCGTTGGAACTCTCATCATATCGTCCGATCGCTTTGGTAAGTTGTGTAGGTAAAGTAATGGAGAGGATGGTCCTAGGACGCCTGTAGTAGTACTTGGAGTACCACAACACCTACCCGGATGCCATAGCGGGCGTTTGGCCTGGTCGATCATCGATCGATAACGTCGTCGACCTGGTCACCTACGTTCACCATGAGAAATGCCGTAAGCGTCTCTGCGCTTCTTTGTTCCTCGACGTCAAAGGGGCGCATAACAACGTTACACACGAAGCCATCCTCTCTGCTCTAAAAGAGGTAGGAGTGGGTGGTCGGATGTTTCAGTGGATACGCAGCTGTCTATCCATACGATCCTTTTTGTAAGCACCAAGGACGGCCATACTTCTCTACATTATAGCTACCGCGGCGTCCACCAGCGCGGTGTACTTAGCCCTGTGTTATTTAATCTAACTCTAATTGCCCTCCTTGAGCACGTGTTAAACACAGTCAGGTTATGAATGTACGCGGATGACATCGGCATATGGGCGTCTGCAGTAACACGCCTACAGTTGCGAGCGAGAATTAAGAGAGCTGCCAGCCAAACTGCTATCTACCTCCGCAATGGAGACATGGAAATTTCTTCCGAGAAATGCACACTAGTGCCATTTACGCGCAAACTCATGACAAACTACAGCGTAATGATAAAGGGTCAGAAAATACCATATGTTCGATCTTACAAGTTTCTAGATGTAATAATTGACAGGGACTTGTCATGGAGTCCTCACGTACATACGTCCAAAAACAGTTGACAGGCATCTGCCACCTGTTCAAGTTTTTCTCTGGCAAGACTTGGGGAATATGCTATGCTATGCTATGCTACAACTATAGAGGGTGCTTTTTCTTGGCTTTCTGCGGTACAGCTTGCCAGCAATAACCAACACAGGCAAAACGAACCTACCCACAATACAAAGTGTTCAGGCTCAAGCGCTCCGGATCTGTCGAGGCCTGCCTCAAAGTGCATCAATAGTGGCGACTATAGCAATCACTAGAGACTACCTTGTCAGAACCCACATTGAAATCGAAGCACTGAGGACCGATACAAGGCATCTTGCCAGGACTTCTCGCCACCACCTAGCCTCTCTACCAGCGGAGAGACCACGCACCTCTTTCAGCCAAACGATAACCGCACATGGTGAATCATTGCCAGCTTGTTTCATTCCGGCTGCGAGACCTTGGATTCCTCCATGCTGCCTCGCTCAGCCAAAAATCAACCTGACAATATCTGACATCACGAAAAAAGTTGATGTCTCATCACTAGCCCTTAAACAGCTCACGTTACTAATTTTGTACGAGAACTACCGTGACTCTACCCATATCTACATTAATGGATCTGTCCTGCCAAACAGCTCCGCTGCGGCAATCATGGTACCAGCGACAGTTACAACCATCAAACTTAAGACGGCTCAAGCGACAACATCGACTGCAGCAGAGCGCGCAGCGCTCTTTACCGCCCTTCATTACATCGCAGCTACAAAAGGCCACAAAAGCGCTGCTGCGATATTTGAAAGCGACCGGATTGAGACACCGTGTGTGATCCGGACTGAGTGACCGATCGGTATCCCCAGTGGACTTTATCTTCTTTTAATTTATCCCTCCTCTTTTTTTTCTTTCCACAGTGTAGGGTAGCCAACCGGGCACAGTCCTGGTTAGCCTCCCTGCCTTTCATTTATCATGTGCTCTCTCTCTCTCTCTTCACTACATCAGTGATGAACCGCCACACCTTTGGACGATCTTCTGTGATTCAAAGGCGGCACTGCAGTCTCTACTGTCACTTTTACGACGCGGACCGCACGAACAGCTAGTGTTTCAGATTACAGACACGATGTACCATATAAGTGATGCAGGACATGAAATAACTTTTCAATGGCTTCCAATTCATTGCGGGATTATCGGCAACGGACGGGCCGATCAAGCTGCCCATTCAGCCCATGCTGAAGACCATCACGTATACGAACACCACTTTCTAGAACTGACGCAGCACGGAAGCTCCGCCTGCTTGCCCGCCAGCGCACCACGTCGCAATGGAATGAGCCACATTTCAGGAATTCCCGCCTACACTCCCTTGATACCACACTAGGCCTTCGAGTCCCATCAAAGCTTCGCCGCGGAGACGCCACACGTTTGTAACGACTGTGGTTGGGTGTTGCTTTTACCAAAGTGTATGCGTTCCTCATAGGAATGACCGACACCGCAATCTGTGACCACTGCGGCCATGAAGAATCGATTGGCCATATTTCGTGCGACTGCCCGTAGCAGTCCACAGAGGGAATCCCTTCGCCACAAACTCAACCAGCTGGACGACCCACCACTATCGGAAGAAGGAATTCTACACCGTCGACAGGACCTAACGTTACAGAAGAAGGCCGTGCAAGCGCTACTGCACTTCTTGCGATCTACCGGTCATTATTAACGCCCTTCGTGTGCGTGTCTCTGTGTGTGAATTTTCTTAATTGTTCATTAAAAAAATTTAGGCCTTTCCTTTCTGTCCTCATCCTAACACCAATCTCCCAACCCCCATGTAGGGTAGCAAATCGGAGACTAATATCTGGTTAACCTCCCTGCCTTTCCGATTCATCTCTCTCTCTCTATCTCTCATTAATGGATCATCGATTATCTTCCTTAAGAATTACGTGACCTGCCCAGCTCCATTTTTCCCGTTTATATCAACTAGACCACCAGGTAACCTCTTTGCTCGCTGATCCAACCGCTCTCTTCCTGTTTGTTAACGTCATTCATAACATTTTATTGCGATAGCAATGATACGGACACTCCAGGCGCATTTCTGCCGTCGGCGTCGCCACCGCCGTCGGCGTCGCCGTGATGTTCCGTGTAAAGTCCAAGGGCGATATAATCGTCACCGGCATACGCCATGCTGTATGTTCGAGCGAAATCGTGCGGGGGTGAGCCAGCGAACGCGGCTCAACCTCGCGTGCGCGAGCGAGGAAGGCAGGGCGGAAGCGCGCCCTTTTCTCGCGCGCGAGGCACGGAGCTGAGGCGAAGGAGCGGGGTGTTCTTCTCCGGAGGCTGCTGCTTACGGCGCGGCCGTGCGCACCCGCATCTTCAATGCCTTCTCCGACGTGGCCAAAGTGCTCGTCCGCGCGGGCCTCATCTTCAAAGCAATCTGCGATGTTTGCAGAGGGCGCGTACTGCCGGCAGCTTCGTATGCGCCGTGCTTTCGACGTTTCGTTTGTGTTAAAGCGAGAGATGCACGAAAGTCAATTCGCTTGCTGCTACTGCAGCGATTCCTTACTCTAGAGTTTTCACAGCGAGTTTCCCTGGTCATCAAGCGAGCTGTGTTCATGTTTCCTGCGCGCGAGTGACTCCGTGCTTGTTAATTTAGTCAGTAAGCGAATGTTTACAAGTTTACACGGCCGATAAAAATACTATCCTTACTTCATGTAGCTAATTACTAATTTGCTATCGCAATCGAACCTTCGCCTTGCGTACAAAACAGCGACTTTTTTCTTTCCACCGCTCGTTGCGAAGTCCTTAAGTTGTTCTCGAGCACCTTTGTTAACCTCCGAGTGTCTGCCCCATATTTTAGTGCCGGTAAATTGCAATGAATGTGCCCTTTTCTTTTTAACGGCAGCGGTAAGCTCCCGCCCATGATTTGGTAATGCCTGCCGTGTGCGCTCCGACTCACTTTCATTCTTCCGTAATTTAATTTCCATCATCAGGCTCGCCTGCGAGTAATTGACCTAGATAACCTGAGATTCTAGAGCCTGAATGCCAAGAATAAATTTTTGTTCTCTTGACAGGCTATTCAACATTACATTTGTTTTCTGAAAGTTAGTCTTCAACTGTACTCTTCCATTTTGTCGGTTAAAGTCCAGAATTATTTGTTTCAATGTATCCCGAACGTTGCTCAACAGGACAATGTCATCTGCAAGCTGAAGGTTGTTGAGATATTCGCCGTCGATCATCACTCCTAATCCTTCCCAGTCTAATAGTTTGAATGCTTCTTTTAAGCATACAGTGAATAGCATTGGAGAGATTGTGTTTCTTTGCCTGGACCCTTTCTTCATGAGCATTTTTCATATTTTCTTGTAAAGAATTAATTCCTGTGAAGCCGTAAGTACCCCTCAGCCAGAGTCGAAGCGAGCATGAAGGGTTGCGGATACGTGCGTTGTGGCTGAACATAAATATGGCAGTTTTTACATAAATGAAAGAATTGTTTATTTGCCAGCCAAATGGCTGCAAGCACCACGGTCTTGATGTGCACTCGTGCTGCTATGCCCGAGGTCGTGAGATCCAATCATGATCATGCGGCCGAATTGCTATGGAGGCTAAATGCAAAAACGCCCTTGTACCGGGAAACTGAGTGCACGCTAGACATCCCCAGGTGGTTAAAATTAATCCGCAGTCCATCACTACAGCACGCCTCATAACGATATCGTGGTTTTGGCAGGTAGAACTCTGGAATTTAATGTTTTTTTAATATGCAGCTGCACCACTAGATGCACATAAGTGTCGAAGCTTCTTCCAAACGCACTGAATTATGTGATCGAACTGTGAACCGCCGGAAGAGTGCACAAGACATCATAATTCGAGTAATGCTAATGCTGATCTTACTGATAAATGTGTTTTAGTGACGGCGCTCAGCGTAGTGCACGCTTCACATGCTTCCCTTCACAATACCAGGTACAGTGTGACCGGTTTTTTCACGCCGTCATGCTGACTTCACTAGTGAGCAGAACGTGCGGAGCACCGTAAGAAAGTCGTTGGCTGGAGGAAAATTCATGCGCCCAATTCACAAGCGCCTATGAAGGCTCTCTTAAGTGAGAGGAGAAAAATATTGAAAGAACATCGCACGAAGCGACCGAAAGACGTGAGTGACGTCATTTTGCCCAGGTCTGATGTAAGTCTGCGATTGACGAATTCACAAAGCTTTCCTTTCGCAAGTGCTGTTTGCTATTGGGTGGCCCTTTTCTCTAGTGTTATGCCAAACGTCACGATTGGTTCTTACCAACAGTTCTAGCGCAAGGAAATTTTTCTGAAAACAGGTCCAGAACTGCCGAATTGCGAAACTATACGCTCTTAGCGGACGCCCATGTGTGGCGTGGCACCATCGCTAGAGTGTGAAGCGAGCAAGATCGCGGCCTGATAATGACGCTCACTTCATGCTCGTCCATTTGCTTTGCTGTAGTTTCATGGCACACTTCAAACGCCGCTACAATTGGCCGTCCAGCAAGCATGAAGCGAACGTGTAATCAAGCAGTGATCTCGTTCGTTTTCTTCGTGTTCACACCTCGGCGAGGCGCGAACGGTCGAGTCAGTCATAGGCGTCTGCTAAGGACGTGGTAGGTACGCTCTTCAACGCCCTTTTTCGCGTAAGCGTTCTTACACTAAAATTGTGCGTAAGAGAAGATGCCAGCCAAACCTGTCGTTAAACATATATTTTACCTAGGTTCCTGGCCATTGCCAAAGAGCGTATTATGAACGAAAGGCTTTGTGAATCAGGCCCCAGCAGTTCACGGGCCCAATCTACAAAGTTTTTGCTTTGTAAAACAAGTTATCCATTGACCGGTTGCTCCCGATGATATTATGTGCAACGTGGCGGTTAGGTGGATTCTGAAGTCATTACTGAAAATTGGAAGAAATTTTATCACCACGCATCAACCACATGTGCAGTCAATGGGAGCGTTTCAGCTATTCACAGCAAGGACTAAAGATATTGCGCTTAAAATTGATTCCGGAAAGACAAAAGAACAAGCCATGTACTCAAACTCGTGCAGGTGCGGGAATCGCTTTTCAAATAAGCATCCGTTACAGCGGGGACTTGCAACTATGGAATTTCCTTCATAACTTCCTTGGGCATAAGTAACATGTAGCGTCCTTGCCGAATATTTCGAGCTGTTTATTTATTTACGTTGTTAGTTTTCATTCTACTGAGGGAAATAGTTTTATTACATGTAGCTGTTACGCATTTTGCCGTGACCGTCTTTTAGGCCCCTCTACAGCCCTGTAACATTCATTGCTTGTAATTTAACGCTTCACTTTGATTTCATTACCATTGGCTTGGCGCTCTTTGGCCATACCTGGCCCTTGCGCCATAAAACGCAACACATCATCATCATCATCATCATCATGAGGGAAATGAACAAACGGATGAATTTGTGTGTGGTAAATGAAGCTCGGCAACAATGGCGAAAGGGTGCAGGCGTGAAGATCAAGGACCCGTAACACTTAGGCGCAAACTGAGGCAACATGTTTTTCGGTAGAGCACCAATACGAGTATTCTAGACACGTTCTCTGATATTCTTGTGAAGCCATGACAAAACACATTATGTCAGCAGGTTGGAAACAAGGGATGCTGTACAAGCGCATCCTTAAAAAGCGCCACAGGAAGTCTAAGGGAACGTACTATAAAATTGGATCTTTGCCCGACAGCAAAAGGGAGAACATGCCCCTTTCAGCAGTATATGCTCGCAGAATTTACGCACGGCGAAGCCGGACTGCGCTGTCACCTCCATAGGGTGCAACAGAAGCCTTCGCGGTCGCGTATATAGCTTTAATAATTGAGGCCCTTGCAGTAGTTTCATGCGCAAATCTAGACGCTTCAAATCGAATCACAGAACATTCTTGTGCTTCCTTGATTACATACTCATAGAACATGGGCTGCAGGGTAGGTGGCAGTTCCTTCAGTACCGTGATGATGATGACATATGCCGTGCTAAGGGTGAAAAGAAGTCCGATCACGAAGATGCCAAGACGAGGTTGTCTGAAAACAAAACAAAATAGTAGAAGTATTAATGCTGATTATGGGCCAAATGGAATCCCAAATGAACTTACATTGTTGGATAGTTCAATCAACAGTGATGCGCTACAGCGTGGCCCTTTCAGAAAATGTGAGAGAGTTTGTTCACTGGCGCCCGCCACACATGATTGCTATCCACGTAATAACGTGACAAGAGCCCCGCCGACAGCCAATCGCCGCTGGCTCTTGCAAAACATAAGTGAATGTGGATCGCACTTTCTGAATGGCTTAGGCAGTAATTGACCTACATCAGTAAGTCAGCGCGCCAGCTTTTAAGTTACCGCACGCAAGTGGAAGGTTCCAGATTTGATCTGGTACGAGCGATACAACCGACTACATAGCTTTTGCCAACACAGTAAGGAAATCGCAAATAAATCGTAGCTAAGTCAAATCGTCAAAATCGTTCACGTTTCCCTTTGAAACGAACAATGTCGTAGTTTCACCCGAAAGATGAAGCATCGATTGCGATAGCAAATTAGCAGACAGCTACACGAAATGAGGATATGAGCTTTATCGGCCGTATAAGCTTGTAAACATTCGCTTACTAACCAAATTACCAAGCATGCTGTCACTTGCGCACAGGCAAACATGAACTCATCTCACTGGTCGACCCCGAACACGCGCTCTCAGAACGCTGGCGTGAGGAAGAGCGGCAGCAACAGCGAGCGAATCGTCCTTCGTGCTGCCTCTAGCTTCAATGCGAATAACTAAGCGGTGGGCGTACAGCGCACACGAAGGCATCAGCATTCGGGGCGCCTATACACTTTGTACCGACGCGGTCGCGCTCAGCCACGCCAAATGCAGCCGCGGCGCCGGCGGAAGTTCGCCTGGAGTGTCCATATAACTGTCATCGCAATAACAGGATGGGTGCATGGCACATGCTTGGCGGATTCTTGGGCACAGACTTGGACGCATGCCACATGCTTGGGAAAACCGTGATGTCAAAAAATATTTAGTTACGGTGTATGGGTAACCAAGGAGCATAAACACGCCGCGGTAGCTTAGTCGCTATGTCGTTGCGCTGCTAAGCTCGAGGTTGCGGGTTCGATCCCGGCCGCGGCGGCAGCATTTCAGTGGACGAGAATGCAAAAACGCTCGTCTACTCAGATTTAGGTGCACGTTAAGGAAGTCAAAATTATTTTGGAGACCCTCGCTACTGCGTGCCTCTGTCAGATCGTGGTTTTGGCCCCCTAAAATCCCCAGATTGTAATTTTAGTCATAGTGCATAGCCACGTTTCGCTTCAATTTTTTCAACATGTTAAACGTTATGATTATACGAAGCTTCTTTCTTGTGTTAATTATTTCCGCATAGATTTTCCGTTAAGCTCTTTGCTCATCAAAAAATATGTTGTCGCCGGTCAGTGAAGTTGCCCGGGCAGAAACACTAGCTCAAGGAATGAACAAGCAGAAAACAAATGTTTATTGGACTAAAGAAGCATCGCGATTAACAAGCACAGCAACGTTTATGGTACTTAATTAGCAGCATAGGCGCCCATTGTGATCGGCTATCATTGAACTTAATCTCACTGGTCCGTTCTGGCTGTCTATTTATACATTCGTTGTCATACATTCTAGGGTAGCCCGCACAGCTCGCGTTGGTTGGACCAGCGGGATTTGAACATGAGCTTGACATCCTTAACATTCGCTTAACAATCACCAAGTCACCGACCTAAGATGTGAAATCGCACAATACGTCCCCATCAAATAGTCTGCTCGCCAGTGTAGGGACGTTGTCCAGGTCGTGCGGCTCAAACCGTACCACGCGCACTAATCAGCTGCGCTCACTATGGCTTCCGCTTCTAAGAGCTCCGAGGTGGTGCTCCTACTTTCAGAGGGCTGTTTCACCTGACAGTTATAGTTCAGCAATGCCGACTAAAACGCTGAGCCCTGTCACTAAATGAAGACGATGAAGCAGTACCTCGTTTCTAACAAGGGTCCGCCAACTGTGTGTTGCAATAGTCCTGCATATAATTGTTGTCAATATATAATGCCTCTTCCACTCCTCTTTAGAGTACCAGAAACGCCGTAGCACTAGCTTCGCGTTCCACGTGAATAGAGCAATCGGTGAAGACTTTAAAGTAGTAGTTATAGCAGATTTAACGTCACTGCTGCAGCCCTAAGGACTTCGCTTCTGCCGTTGATGTAAAGCACTTAACCTCCCCTTGAACTAAAGATAAAATGCTCAATCAGTCACTCAGTTTTCCCGGTGTGTCTCGCGTATGGGCGATACCATAATGAATACGATAATTCCGTGAAATAGGCCATCTACATGAAGTAAAAAAACTCCGACCTATAATACTACAATATATAAATTACTATAAAAGCTTTTGTATCTCACAGAGAGAAAGAGAAGTGATAAAGGAAAGGAAGGGAGGTTATCTGGCTTAGCCCGCGGTTGGTAGCACTGCAATGGGTAAGGAGAAACGGGGCTAACGCATGAGTAGAAAGAGAGGGAAAAAATGTTCCCAACACGCACGCACACATATTCTGAAGCGTTCATCGTTCATCCCGTCTTAAGCGGTCATGTATAAGCCGATGGATCGCAAGAAACGCACCAGCGCTTTTGTTGCTTTGTATACACATCTCATACGCACGAGGGGACGGTGCCCGGATCTACTGGAAAAGATATGTCCCGTCCGTCGGTATAAATTAAGGATTTATTTAACTCGATTCTATTCCTTTCTTATCATCTAACGTTCACGGCTGGACGATACCCCGATCATAACGAGGGCAGAATGTCGCTTGGACCACTGACGAACCCCGAAAAGGAATCGCACTGGTATAGAGTCGTTACGCTAGCTCGGCTCTAATTTCTCTAAAACGGTCAGAAGGGCAAGATTCTGGCATTCATATGATGGGAGTCACAGGAGGTGCTTTGAAGTTTTTTCTGTGCGTCACATGTGTTAGAATTGGCATTGTACTCCATTTCAATAGGAAAGAGTAAGACTTCGGAGAAGAAATACCTATTCGCAGACGACACAGTAACGTTTCTTCTCGTCGAGTTACAACTTTTACCCGTTCTCTCTATCTGAAGTGCTTGCTTCGCCTTAGTTATTTACTATTTCATATTCATAATTTTCACTTCAGTGTTAACCTCCTGCATACAGAGACGAAGTAAGCAAGGTTAGTTCTGGCATCTGCAACCCTGTAATGCCCTCCGACTTCTCGGCGGGCATAGTTTAAAGCAGATTAAAACCAGATGAAGTGATGCTGTAAAAGTTGCTGAACGCTGTCTGTACCATACAGACACCACGAAGTCAAGCGACTGTGTATGTACTGGAGACAGAACTTAACCCTAGAACACCTAAACCTACGCTGCATACTTGTCCTGCCAGTTTGTACACGTATTGCCAAGCCCGAATCCTCCGCATTCACGGCGCACTTCGCTTTGCTCTGCTCTGCAGTAACCAGTTATGCACGCCGGCTCTTTCCCACAATAACTGCTGGCTTTCGGCATTCAAGCATATCGTTTTGTATTGTGAATTTTTCTTTTCACTGACAAAAGTGTGGCAAATACGATTCGTGACTTTTATATATTTCAAGAAAAGCTGTCTGCTGGCGTCTATCCTCCGTGCTATCTTCTCTTCATGTGCTTTTACCGGTGATAGCGGCCTTCATTCCACGGTGCGCGGACTAAAAAAATAAATAAAAAAAAAAGCGCCCGTTAGTGCTGCGCTTAACGAAATCTTTTTTTCCCTTTTTTTTTGCGATCGAAACCATCGAAAGGATTTGTGCATTCTGCCCGAAAATTTAGCTCTTTCGCTACAGCACTTTGAATTGAGTGTGCTAATATTTTGCGGAACCACTTTGGGATGACTCCATTGCATAGAGCGCCCCCCCCCCCCCAGGGCACGCTTCCTTCTTCTAGACTTTAGCATGATGGCCAAACTTATTGCCATACTGATATGCGCCACGACTAGAACACACTGAGCCGATCTTTAAAGAACTTGGTATAACCCTCCTTCCCCAGTTGTACGAAGCTTTACTCCTCCGACGGTATAAAGCAAGTGCTATGAAAAATAACTGTTTTATATCACCGCAGTCTGAATTAAACCACTGCCAAGCCTCTGTAGGGTGCGTCGGCCTCGTCAAGCCTTCTCACTGGCTTTTTGCCGGAGCACCCAACATCCAAAGGATGTTAAATAAAATATATTTTTTTATTTATTTTAGAAATACTGCAGGCCCTATTCGGGCCCAAGTAGGAGTGGGTACATACAGCAACGTAAATTACAATTGTCAATTAGCAATTAAGAACACAACAAAATCATGTACATACATCATTGTAACACTACACGTAACAGAAATAAACACGAACATACAACAGTGCAATACATAAACAAAATAACAATGAAAAAGCGTAACGCAAAAGCAACTGCTTTCATTGCGGCAACTTAGAGGTCAAAGAAAAGGTTATTTGAAAGCTGAACGAACGATCCTGTTTATTAGTGTTAACTACTTCTTCGGGTAATTTATTCCATAGTGAAATTGCATGGGGAAAAATATTGTATTGTATTATATTGTATAAAATAATCTGGAGCTAATGATTCTGTGTGCAGCTCGTGTGATTTTTTTAATTGTTCATTTGCAGCTTTTGACAAGAAACTAGGGCTGTGAGAATAGTAGTTTTGAGACCGAATCGAATTCGAATCGAATAGTGCCAGAAGCGAGTCGAATGTAACATTGAACATTTTTCGAATAGATTGCGAATACTGTAAACCCTTATCAACATTAATGTCTAACAATTTTCATATCCTGGTATTCAAAGCATTAGAAAGTTTATCATTACTCGGCACGTTATAAATAACGCTTCATGAAAAGGTACAATGGGAGAATTAGGAGCATCTAAGCAGTGTGTTCGCAAACTTAGGACTTGTCGGAGCATACGTGGTCAAGTCAAGTCAAGTCAAGTCAAGTCAAGTTATTTACAACATGTACAAAGTACAGTACATTACATACAAAGTTTATAAAGGCAGCTTTAGTGGCCACCTCATATCTTTGTATACCTTCGCTGCCAAATGAGAAAAAATTGGAGGACGCTTAAGCTTCGCCTTCAAGAGTGGAACGCGACAGCGTTCCCGTCAACCGCCAAGGGGTGTAAGACAATGCGCTACGGCGCAGCGATCACTTACGAGGCGCCCCGCATCGGACTTTGCGGCCACCTATCACGCGGTGAGCGTCGAGCAACGCAGCGTTCGGCGCGGCAACAAAACGTGCGCCTGAGCAAACGGAACGAACCAAAGAACTCGGTGTCTCGGAGGGGGAAACGATCTACGCGAGCCAAACGTCGTGATCGGCACGGGCAGAGAGATAGATAGATAGTAATCTAAAGAAAGGAACGGCGCTTGATTCTGCAACCCGTGTGGGAGCAAGGCGAGCATCGTCAGGGGAGAGGGGGTGGGGCCGCGACGCGCCCTGGCACCGGCCCCCGCACAGCCCCAATTCGCGCTTGGCGCGCCCACCTGTCGGGCAGCGCCGTACATTGAGAGGAGGGGGTCTTCAGTGTTTGCCGCAAGATGGCTCTGCGTGTGCGGTAAGCGCAGAAGAAATGTAGCGGAAACGTACTTCGCTCAAGAAGATGAGGCACGTGCTAGGGGGGGGGGGGGGAGTCCGCATCAGGATTGGCTCGCATGTGCTCTTACGAAACATTTTAGCCTAAAAGCTTTTCTGCGAATATGGGCACGACGTTTATTTCGTGAATGACTTCAGCTTGCTGAATATACATAGAACATTATTGCTTAGGAGTTGGCTAACATTCCCAGGGCTCCATTAAATGCACACACTCAAATATCCAAGAAAGTGGAATGAAAAATTTCCACGACCGTAACTCAATTGGTAAAAGCGCCATACGCGTAGTGCGGAAGATGTCGGATCGAGCTCCCACCGGCGGCAAGTTATCTTGCCGTGCACTATCATTTCCCTTTTCATTATGATTTCTACATTTCAATGAACACATTTATTTCCCCCTGCGATTTCCTTTGATTTACTGTCGGCTTGTTTGACATGCCTAAATTAACTACAAGTTGAGACTACCTCTTGGTTATTCTTCTCGTTCATTAGAACCGCTAAGGCACTTGGCGTACAATTATCAAAAGGTGGAAAAATGGACTCACCTGTACAAAGCATATATGATGGGCGGGCTTATGAGGTAGAATTGAAGGTCTACGGCAACGTACCACGTATGGGAACCACACTGAAATAGTTAGAATCAAGTAAAGACTAGAAACCAGTCTGAGAAGTCCGTCGAACATGCACGTACTCGAACATGCCCGCGTCGCATTTATGGTATTCACTGAAACGTTCTTACGCTAGAACTGCACCCCAGAGCAGATGTGAGATGTGATATTAGCGAAAGTGGCCGCACAATAAAAGAAACAGCATTTACAAACGAAAAGCTTAGCGAATTCATCTCCAGTAGGTATCAGCGACATAGCCAAGACTTTCCACTCATTTACTGCGATAGCAGCACGGCTGTCACAGCTGACACCGGCATCTTCTAAATCATGGAGTTTTAACTTCCCGAAACTGTACAGTGGGTTATAAAATAGTGGCTAGCACAATCGTAGTCTTTCAAATGAAGGGCCAAGTGCGAAGATGCATTGCTTCTGCGCACGTAATCATGCTCACTCAGGCGCATATCTGCGCATCGGCCTGTCTGTCCTATGTAGACTTCTGAGCATGACAAAGGCAGCCTATACACCACATCTGTTTTGCAATTCATCAACTGGGTGGAATGCTTCACAGCACAACCCATACCCTTGCTGGTACGTGTGTTCTCGGCCTGCCTTCGTACGTTAGGGCAGATCCAGTCCAACTTTTCAGGTGGCGAAAAAGCATCCAGCCAATATATATATATATATATATATATATTGCTCGCACTTTTCAAACCATGCAACACGCCATGAACATAAAGCATCACTGTCAGCCTTTTTATCACATCTGTTCAGTGCAGCCTTGCTCTTTCGCGCACTTGACCCTTCTAATAATTTTCTCACACGCCCAAGTAATGACATGAGGTGCATTGCCGGCACTTTGCAGCCTTTCTACATGGGGCTGCGGGCTATGCGATATAGTCTCATTACATGATCGGGACACTGCTGCTTTCAGGCATGCAACCGCAATGTCGTCCCTCATGACTTTGCTGTGCTCCAAGCTGTAATGCAGTAAAGGTTTTTCGCTCGTGGCACTATTCTTTCAACACACGTGGTGCTCCTGTAATAATAGCATTATGTCTTAATACTATTATGACACTATTGATATTATTAACTATTGTTATTATTATTACAAGTTCTTTTTATACAAAATCATAGAGTTATTCCATGTTCAGATCTCCTGGCTTCTGTTTCACGGGGTGTTCCGTAAAAGACTACCAATAAGCTTTTCGAAGTTCCTGCCTCTTAAAGCGAACACTCGCCTCTCCACAGGATGCAAAATCTACGCAAGTGTCACTTTCTCTAGGTCAATATATTTCAAAATGTGTTGTCTTTGCTTCTGTTCCGAGCTTCGTACTTTCTCACGAGCCTTCTTTCTAGCTTCCCTCCTCTACTGTCGTCTCACAGTTTCTTTCGTCTTCCGTACATGTACACCATCTCTTAATTGTGTGTTATTGCGGTATTGCTGCTCATTATGTAGCTGTTTATCCAGTTATTCTCTGGTTTTTGTTTCTTCTAATTGTTCTTATTCCATTTCATTTGGTTGTAGTTGTTTTGCGTTTCTAGCTTTGTTGTTTTTGGCTGTTTGTGCACCGGCACTCAGACCACAGTATGATTCCTTGGCACCAAATAAACAACTTATCCATGGATTGAATAAATTATTATTATTATTATTATTATTATTATTATTATTATTATTATTATTATTATTATTATTATTATTATTATTATTATTATTATTATTATTATTATTATTATTATTATTATTATTATTATTATTATAGCGGAGATTACGTGTGTCTTTACCACTATCTTAATAATGCGCACTGGTCTCCAATAGTAAAACTGAGAGAAGTTAATGACCAAATCATGGCATTAGCGAATATTATTCACGATGGAATGAAGAACTTTATAACACTAAAAGGTGCTAAACGCTCTAAATTTTCCCACTGGTTTTCTGTTGTACTGAAAGCAACTCTTACGCAAAAAGACCATGCTCGTAGGAAGGCACAGCGTACAAATCAGGATCAGTGGCATACAGATTTTAAGGTTTACAAGGAACTATCTAGACATCTTTACAAGCGTGATCATTCCTTCTATATAGCACATGGGGAACCTAGTACTTCTAACATTTCAAAGTCTTTTTGGAGACACGTTCGTGAACAGACATCCAACAATAGGAAACAAGATAACAATTTCCTTAGTGGCGATGGCCAACCAGTCCCAGATGTCGTGGGTGCCTTAGCCCTACACTTCAGGTCTGTGTACGGTGAAGGGTATAGTGACGGAGTTAGTGAGCTTTCCAATCACACTTCCCTAGATTCAAGTCTATCTGTCTGAGAGGAACTTGTCTTTAAGAGCATCAAACGCTTAAAACCGTCTTTTTCATGTGGTCCGAATGACATTCCACCTGCTTTGATTAAGACGTACGGGTCCTTGCTTGTTCCAGTGCTTACTTGTATTTTTAATTATGTTTTAAAGACAAGCACATTATGAAAGACTTCGAAAACAGCGAGGGTCGTTCCCGTCTTTAAGTCAGCGGTAAAAACTGCTGCGAGTAACTACAGGCATATATCTGTCTTATGCGCAGCATCTAAATTATTTAATTCAACTCTGCACTCAATAATTTCGTCCTCTATTAAAGATACTATCATTCCTCAGCTGTATGGATTCATATCGGGACGCTCCACAACTACCAACCTCGTAAGCTTCATGATGCATGCCTCTCAAGCAGTGTATAAGAAGGGGCAGCTGGATGCAACTTATTTTGACCTCAGTAGGCGTTTGATGCCATATGCCACAAAATACTCCTTCAAAAGTGACACAACTTCATCTGCACCACTCTGTCACAGCGCTGATAAGAAGCGACCTACGTGACTGGTACTGATATGTTATCGTAAATGGTCAGTCTGAAATCTATGCGGTTACAAGTGGAGTTCCTCAAGGGTCTGTCGTGGGCCCTCTTCTTTTCTCGCTGCTTATTAACGACGTTTCGGCAGTAATTCAAAACTCTTCAATTTTGTTATATGCTGATGACGCGAAACTTTTGAAAGCCGTAAAAATGTGATTGTGATTGATTGAGTGATTGCGCCGCTCTTCAGAAGGACATTGCGAATTTTCCTTCATGGTGCACTTAAAAGAAGCTGCTCATAAATGCATCCAAAAGGAAAGTTGTAAGCTTCACGCGGAAGTCTAACAGGACTTTATATTTCCCTATAGCGTTAAAGACGGTCTCCTGCCAGAAGTTCAGGGAACAAAGGACCTTGGAGTGTACTTCGATAGCCCTATGAGTTTATCGCCCCACACTCAACAGAGGAGTCATCGTGTACTTCGAACGCTCCGCACAGTATGTCGGATGACGAGAGATTTCAAACAACCTCGGCCTTTTGTAACTTTATATAAAAGCGCATGCCTTCCTGTTCTTGCGTACGCCTCCGTCGTTCGGGGCGGCACTTGCAGGTCAAATTGTGAACTTCTCGAAAATGTGAAGAAAACTTCATATCTACATTTAAACATCGATTCTGTGCAAAGCCTTCCATCTCCATAGACCAAACACAGACACTGACGTTACCTACTCTCGCCTGTAGACACAATAAATCGGATGTTCTTTTTCTTCACAAATTAATACATGGAAAAATCTGCTGCTCATACTTGCTTTCTAATGTGCGCTTTTACATTCCGCAGAAAATTACAAGAAAACAGCACGCCTTTCAGCCTTCAGATTTTTGTGAGCCTCTATCTAGAGTGCAGGTGACATATAACGCCCATTCAGAGGGTCCGAATATCTGCATGCCTAAATTTAATATTTTCCTGAAAGGAGTTGCAGAGGTATTTCAATAACTGAAAAAAAAACTCTGATGTCTGTTGTGTTCCGTCATTCTGTAATCCTTTCTTCTGTTTCTCCACTTTAGCTTTCTATTCTCTTCGTGTGCATATTTTATGCGCTTTTAAAATCTGTATTCCCTAAATTATTCTTCATTTTATGTCTGCGCGCGTGTGTATGTGTGTATGTGTGTGTGAGCTTGCATTGTTCTCCCTGTGCATTGTTTTGTCGAGTGCGCCAGCACCAAGACCCTCGGGGTTGTTCCTGGGCACTTTAATAAGCACCTTTTATTGATTGATTGCTTGCTTGATTGATTGCTTGATTGATTGATTGATTGAATCATTGATTAATTCTTATTGGACAGATACCAACGTCATGCCCAGAGAAACAAAAGCAGGTGATAAATTGTCTCCTATATAGGAAAGTACGTTTGCTTGCTCAAAGGGAACGAAACGTGTCAGGGGAATATGAGAAAGAAGCACAGCGCAATACATCCTACATAGAGCATAAAAACTATATATAGACGTGATTCCAGTGCCTTGGTTGAGGAAAACCTGGAGACAACTTTGTAGTCAACAGCGTCGAAATTCATCTCGTGCTGAGTTAATTTTCGACCTTTTGGAAATAAATCCTTCAAGCGGACCAAGGTCAAGCTAATGGAACTTGCAGATCAGCACATAGCGACGACTATTGGGAGAAATCAAGAGTTCGGCGAAATCTCGTCTGGTCAGAAGTAACGGAATAATAGGAAGAAAAACATAACGCCGACCAAAATGAGGTTGTCTAAAAAGTCTTACACGTTTCGGCTTCCACACGGATGCCTTGTTCACTAAGCTTAGGGGCTTAAAACATTGAGCTTTCAATTGGAACCAAGCTTCAGTCATCGCCCAAGAAAAGAACTGGACAAAGCCACAGTATGGGGGAATCCCTGATTATCCAAACAACCACACACACGCTTAATAGAAACGATGGCGATCTCCCGCCAACATACACAAAATGCCTGAAGCAATTCTTGACGCGGATTTAAGGTGAAAGTTTTATACCTCTAAGTTGAAGTTTCGGGTTCCGGACGGAAGCCGAAACGTATAAGAATTTTTAAACAACCCAATTTTGGTCGGCGTTCTGTTTTATTCCTATTATGACTACTGAGAGTTGATCCTTATAAAAGGAATTATTCAAGCGTTTCACTATAGAAGACGATCTTCAAGCATGGCCCAATCCAAGCAGTGAAACCAACTTTGCACCAAATGCATACTATAACAGTCCATTCCTTCCACATGCACACGAAAGTAAAATAATTTGGAGAAGAAACCTAACCAAAATGGCGAATATACCCTAAAATATTGCGTCTACACAAGAACGAAACAAATATAAACAACAAAAAACCCGAGGCCACCTGAGGCATTTTTGTGAGTTGTGAATGCGAAAGCAATAATGTCCAATTGAACGACGCTGGGCGGCCCTTCGAGTTTTGTGCTACGAGTAATATATCATTGCGGTACGCGCTTCCCGAGCCAGGAAGGTGCAGCCGCCTGCGGTGCCAACGCCGCTTGCAACCGACACCCCGCGCGACGAGAGACCGAGGAAGCAGCAGCGGCCACTAAAGCCGCCAGGCGCGCGCAGCAGATGAGCCCGGTGGGAGTGATTGCGACATATGAGCCACGCGCCGGCTTTCGAGAGCAAGACGGCGGCAGCCCGCCCGCGCGCCTCAGGCGGCTGCCTCACCAACGACAGCCCGTCTCGCCATGCAGCGTCGCGTCGCCGTGTCTGCTCCATCGAGGCGCACTGGTGACGTGGCGTCGCGACGATGCCTTTTCCCATCACACAACACCGTTTCGCTCGCTCTGCTCCGTCGAGGCGAGCTCGTGACGCGGCGTCACAGCCAAGGATAATTTAGGTGCCGTTTCGCGGTTACAGAGGACGTTTTTTTCATTCAGTGGGCCATTTGATGCGTTCGCATCAATAAAACCGACTAGAATGCCTTTCAAGTGCACACACCTGACAGTCTACTGTAGAGGTTGATCCCATATATATGCTTTAAAATCATTGGTTATATGCTCTAAAATTATCACACAAGCATTGCATTGTTCATACAAACGAGCAGTACACACACAATGCAAATACGTTCGTAAGGAAATTTATACCTATTAGTCAAAAAGAAATGATTAGGTTGGTTTTCACATGGAAATCCTGTAAAAACGGAAGAATATTTCTGAGTTGTCGTCGTTAGTGTCCTATGTGCTCCATGGTAGTTCAGGTTGAGTGATTCGCCTTTCAATAGCACTCACGGTTTCTCCTTTGCGCAAGAAATTCTGCAGGTAGATCATGTTGGCCCACCAGTTGGCTTTGCAAGCGCGATGCTGCTCAACGACATAGTCCCACATTGGTCCATCACCGCAGTACGGCAGGTAGATAGCGTAGAATAGTGACACCAAGGCTATGAGAGGAGTGAGCCTGTAAATAGAGAAGCAGGCCTGTCTGCTTTTGTCCAAATCATGGCCTTCACATATAATTTGTCTAGACTTCTCTAAACAGCTCCATCAGTAATAATTAATGTACGTCTCAAGGTCCTGTACCCCGGTTGACGACTGGGCGTGTTGGTACAGCATATTAGAGGTTGGATTGCGCAACATTTTGACGAGACACACAGAAGAGAAGCACACACCACAGAGCGCTTGTGGTGTGTGTTTCTCTTCTGTGTGTCTCGTAAAAATGTTGCGCAATCCAACCTCTAATATCCTGTACCCCGCTCGTGAATCCAAGCATTATAAAAATAACCGGCACCGTCCGTCGAATTGTAAGGGGGTTCGGCGCAGCAAACGTTTTGCGTCGACTTGTGCGTGTGTGTGTAAGTAAACACCGGCAATGCTTTTCGGAACAACACAGGTGAACGCATTTGCATGTATATGAAAAAAAGCGACAGGTGGATGGTTGAGCTGATAAATAAATATAATGCGCAACCCCTATGAAACGGGGTGGTGTTGGATATCACCAAGCTCGTCATTATTCTTATCCATGTTCTGCGCTTATATAGATTTTGTGCAATGACAAATTTTGTAATATTGTCGAATTCGCCATCTTTCCAACTCTGAGTGGCTGAGCGGGGCGCTACAGCCATTACAGAATTTGACAATATTGAGGCCTGTACTTCTTTATCCTTTTTCTGGGGACTGCACGTCAAACGCTAACTTCTTAGTGTTAGCACTGAGCGCAAGACGCGCCTGTACGATTCGGAGCTTACAAGAATGTTATCGTTGCCTTTATCTGTTGTCTATGTTCTCACCGGACCTTGTGTAATCAGACTGTATAGGCGACGAGAATAGTGTTGCACTTTCTGGAACGTATGTGAGCACCAGCGATTACTCTGGAACCTTCGACGGCTCATGTATAATAGCCAACGCGCTTGACCCGCAAATAAGATTTCGATGATCGCCCACTGTGCTCTCCACTGTCGTTGTGTTTTGAGTGCCACTTGCTTTTGTGGGGACGCTGTACCGGACGCATGTACCGGACGCTCCTGTCAAGCGCACAGCCACAAGACAACACCAACGCCGCACCGCACCATCGAGCAAGCTGCAGGCTACAACATCTGGCCCGGAGCGCTTCTACATGGCACGACCAGGAAGTTGATGACAAAATCAACTGCAACCACGACGGACCGATCATCGCCTGCAGCCATCGTATAGCAACAACCCAAGGAATCACATATCTTTCGCGGAGCTTCGTCCGACGACGCAGACACCTGGCTCGAGACATTTGAAAGGGTTTCAACCTTCATCAACTGGAACTTTGAGGACAAGCTGGGCCATGTCTACTTCTCCTTGGAGGACACCGCGATGACTTGCTCGAGAACTGGGACACCACTCTAACAACGTGGGACGTTTTTCGAAGCAGCTTGCTAAAGAGATTCACAAGCGTCCTAGGAAGAGAAAAGTTCGAACTTCTACTGCATGTTCGAGTGCAGCTGCCCAATGAAAACATCAGTCGGCGAAAACGACGAAAAACGACGTTTTTATGGAATATATTAGCCGACTTTTTCGCCATACATCGAAATATACATGAGGAGAAGAAAATTTTCGTTTCTCATGCGTGCAGCAAAGCTAGAACTCTTTGCCGGAGTGAAGCGGAACCCGCTCAAGAAGATAGAAAAATTTTCGTCGGAGGACAATTGAGAAGACCATGGAAAAGCGCACTAGACAGTACAATTACTGCTCTATGCCAGACAGTGCGTGGATGTTCAAGCACTCTGCTCCAACAACCTTCGGTAGATGATTAGAGCAATCGTGCGTGAATAGCTACGAAATATGCTTCCAGCGTCGCAGCCCCAACCAAATTCGATTGCTGACATCGTCCGAGAGGAGATGCAGCAGACACTGGGAGTTCCTCACCGGGAGTCACCGCCGCAGGCCCAGTCGCAACCAGTTTCGTATGCCGACGTCGTCCGCATTCAGGTTCTGTTGTATATGCTGCCATCTAGTGAAAGCGGGGAGACATAGTTCCCTGTTACTGCGCATGGTTGGCGAACTGGCAGCGCATGCTCTTGTTCTTCTGGAGATATAACACGTCTGAGAGACGATTAAACGTGTGCGTAGGTGACTCCTCGTCTTGCCGTCTCGCTCTTCCTTCCTGGCTACAACATGGTGTCAGAAGAACAGGTTCTACCAGCGGACATAGGCTCCTAGCCCTCCGGGCGAAGGACGATGCCAGCAGCGAAACGCCGGTGAGCTGCTCCCTATACGCACATCTCGGTACTCAAGCGACGCGACCCCTTAACGTTCGAGGCCATGGCGTCATTCTTAATTCAAGCGCCGCACGCCTTCAACTTATCGTCTCCGAATGAGTGGCCGAAGTGGAAACAAAGACTGGAACGTTTCCGAACCTCTTCAGGATTGTGCGTTCAGCCCGAGAAGCATCAAGTAGACGCGCTACTCTATATCATGGGCGAGCGAGCCGAGGAAACCTACGCCACTTTTGCTCTCTCTGAAGAGAACTCCAAGAAATTCGACGCAGTCGTGGAGCAGTTCGACAAATACTTTATCCCGCGACACAATGTAATCTTTGAACGAGCCAGATTTAACACCAGAGTGCAGCAAGACGGTGAGTCGGCCGAAGATTTCGTTGTTGCGCTTCACACGCTTTCGAAAGACTGCGAGTTCGGCGCTCTTCGAGAAGAGTTCTGCGCGGCCTCCTCTTGGTTGGGATAAAAGATAAGCAGCTATCTGCCAGGCTACAGCTCGACGCGGACCTCACTCTTCAGAAGGCTCTTGAGTCCGTCCGCCAGATCGAGAGCGTCCGTCAGCAACAAGTTGAGCTCCGCCAGGAAGTGCCATGTGTGAACAAAGTTGCGTCCGCTCTCCAATCCACTTCGGGTACATCGAAACAGGACAAAAACGGCAGCTGTTCACATGGGGCAAACAACCCATCTTCATCCTTCGGTAAAACAGCATGCAGAGACCATGCCGTTGGTGCGGTCAAGAGCGTCACCCTCGCACTCTGTGCCCAGCACGCTCGGAAGTCTGCAGCAATTGCCGGAAAAATGGTCATTACGCCTCCGTATGCATGTCGCGGCGCCTCGATTGTGTCGAAACGCAACAAGTCAATTTAGAAGCAGAATTCCTCGGAGTATTCAAGACGTCGGATGCTGGAACGTGCGAGGCAACAGTCTCAGTTCAAGGTCAGCCAGTAGATTTCAAAATTGACACTGGCGCCGACGAAACAGTCCTCCCGAAGCAAGTATTCCAGACGCTCAAGGACAGACCTTTTCTCTCAGCTCTTCCTCGCCAGCTACATGGTCCAGACGGAAAGCTTCTTCCAGCCGCAGGAGTGGCACAACTCGAGCTCATCTACCACGGCCGTACAAACTGCTCAGGATGCCTACGTCTTAGATGAGGTCCGCACTCCGTTGCTAGGCAAGCCAACGATCAAAGAACTTCGGATGTTGACATTTGTAAATGGCATTGCTGAGAAAGTGAATCCGAAAGAAGAATTTCCAGCGTTGTTCCAGGGTCTCGGCAAGCTGCACAAGGAAAACCGAATTCAGCTGCAACCAGGGGCGAAACCTTTCGCGCTCAGCTCTACGACGCACATCCTATCCCTTCTGTGGAGCACACTCTCGAACTTCTTCATGAAGCTAAAGTGTTCTCCAAACTGGACGCTGACTCTGGATTTCGGTAAGTTCCACTCTGTGAATGTTCTAAAAAGTTCACAACGTTCATCTCACCTTTCGGGTGAGAATGGCATCCTATCCCTTCTGTGGAGCCAACTCTCGAACTTATTCATGAAGCTAAAGTGTTCTCCAAACTGGACGCTAACTCTGGATTTCGGTAAGCTCCACTTTGTGAAGGTTCTAAAAAGCTCACAACGTTCATCGCACCTTTCGGGCGCTTCTATTTCACCCGGTTACCGTTTGGAATTGTGTCTGCTCCTGAATACTTCCAGAAACAGATGTCATGTATTTTACAAGGTGGCAGTAGGGTTGTCTGTCACATGGACGACACCCTTATCTGGGGTTCCAATGAGCATGAGCACAATGGGACACTCAGAAATGTGATTCAGCTACTTGTCAAGGCTGGACTGACATTGAATGAAACCAAATGCTTGTTTAATGTCCAGCGCCTCACGTTCTTTGGACACTGGCTAGACCAAGACGGAATACGACCCGACGAAAAGAAAGTTGAAGCCATTATGAAAATGGAGCGCCCAAGAAACACGACCGAGCTGCAGAGAATTCTCGGGATGGCAACATACCTCGCCAGATTCGTTCCCAATCTCTCTGAAGTCCTGCAACCACTTACTCTTTTGCTGTCAAAGAAGCAAGAATTTGCTCGGAATGCTCCACAACAGCAGGATGCTCTGGTCTCGCCCTGTCCTTGGAGTTTGCAATCCATCGAGAGAAACGATCATCACTGCAGATGTATCTGCCTTCGGACTTGGTGCATTAATCCGGCAGAAGCAAACGAATGGCAATTTTTCTGTCATCGCTTATGCTTCAAGGTTACTCTCAGAGACCGAGAAGCGTTACGCTCAAATTGAGAAAGAGGCTCTCGCTTTAGTCTGGGCATGTGACAAATGCAGCTATTATCTCGTCGGCAAGCTGTTAAAGCTTGAGACGGACCATAAGCCGTTGGTTCCCATCTTCACTTCGAAGAACTTTGACGACCTGACACCCAGATTACAGAGGCTAAAGATGAGAATGATGCAATACCACTACGAGATTGCATACGTTCCAGGCAAAGACCTTCTAGCCGCAGACACTCTTTTCCGAAGCGCCTCTCCAAAATATAGAAGGCACAGAGCTCGAAGAAAACGTGGAAGCTTTCGTATGCTCTTAAAACCTCTTTACCCATAAAGGAGCACTGCCTTCAATGGTTAAAGGCCTCCCAACAAACAGACCGTGTTTGTGCACAACTTCGCCGGTGGAGCAAGAAAAAAGAGTGACCCTCCAGGCGAGATTTACCAGTGGACCTAAAACCCTCCTACGAGCATCGACACCAGCTCACTCTGGAGAACGATTTACTCCTCTACGTTGCTCGAGTTGTCGTCCCTGCCTCGTGCCAAAACGAAGACCTACGACTCATACATGAAGGACACTTCAGCATAACAAAGACACTTGCTCGAGCCAGAGATTGTGTCTGGTGGCCGCTATAGGAGCTGATGTCACGTCCCTGGTGAAGCAATGTCAGGAATGCGTCAAAACAACAAGTAACAGGAAAATGCCACCAAAAAGTTCCGAATTTCCAGAAAGACCCTGGCAACGCATTGAAATAGACTTGTTTCACTTTAAGAGCCAGTGGTGGATCATAGCAACAGATTATTATGCAAGATACCGTGAACTGGCTCGGCTCGAGAAGCTTACGTCTGCAGCAGTAGTCAACCACTGCAACTCATTTTTTTTGCACGCCACGGGATTTCTGAGGCAGTGGTTTCCGAAAACGGCCCGCAGTTTTCGTCGACTGAGTTTTCACTCTTGGCTCAGCACTACGCCTTCAAGCACATTACCTCTAGCCCTCACTATCCTCAGATCAATGGACTTGCTGAGGCTGCAGTAAAAATCATCAAGACTTCCATGACAAAGACGAAAAACCCTTACTTGACGCTTCTAGCTTACAGGTCGACTCCTTTGAAGAATGGGTATAGCCCTGCGGAACTACTCATGGGTCGTCGATTAAGAACCAAGCTTCCTCTTAGTTCCACCAAGCTGACACCCCAATTGCCGGATCAAGAGAGCCTTCGGAAGTTCGAGGAATAGTACCGGAAACCTCAAGGTAAAGACTTCGTCAGACGTCACGGAGTCCGCGACCTGCCGGAGCTATTCTACGGAGACGACGTCTGGTTGACAGACCTCAAGTTCAAAGCGACAGTACAAGCCCCAGCCGACGAGCCTCGGTCCTACTGGGTTAACACCGACACTGGTGCTGTACGCAGGAACAGGACCCAGCTAGTTCGCTATTCCCCTGCTAAAACCAACGCAGAAAGTATTTGTATCAGTGACAGTGTAGCATACGCCCGTTCGTGTTGCCAAGACACTCCCCACATGCATACTAGAAGTGGAAGGTGGGTGAAGCCGGCCTGTTACAGCGAAGGCTCGGTTGGGGAGATGTATACGCTGCCATCTAGTGAAAGCGGGGAGACATAGTTCCACGTAACTGCGCATGGTCGGCGATCTGGCAGCGCGTGCTGTTCTTTTTCTGGAGATAGAACACGTCTGAGAGACCATTGAACGTGTGCGTATGTGACTCCTCGTCTTGCCGTCTCGCTCTTCCTTCCTGGCTAGAACAGGTTCCCCCTCCACGACCACGGCGCAATTTCGTCATCTGCTGCTGCCAACACGGGCGCCCGTCGCCCAGCGCGAATGCCAAACGAAGACGCACTTGGGACGCGCTCCAGACCATTGCCCGCTCTGCTATCACTGCGGAGAATCCAGCCATGTCTACCGTCGATGCCCATACCACGTCTTAGTACTACGAGGGTTCGCCCTCAACGCGCCTTGCCCACGGCAAGGTGCTCGGCCTAGTGACATCACCGACTACCTCGCCGCCGCTCAATAGAGCCCTCGACGACCACCCCATTCGCCGTCACTAGGCTGCTACCTGTCGCTGCAGCGCCGACCGTACAATGGGCCAAGCCGTGGTCGCTCCCTTAGCCCTTATCTGGAAAACTATAGAAGCAGCAACTGATACAAGTGTGGTTGCTGTTCGTCGAAATGCCAATGATTCTCCGCCGAAAACGCAGACGCCGAAAAGGCGATCCCGACGACGTAGCGACAGCACGACGCCACCCGAACAAAGCCTCAAATCAAAGAAAACACCACCGGAAGAAGACCTGACTGCACGAGGTAACATCACTGGGACAATGCCGCGCAGCCGGGATTCGACGCCGCGACTTAACTGCAATGTGATGCAAAAGATCACCGACCTCGCAGTGTTTCTCGACTGCCACGCAGTCGCCGCTTTAGTGGACACAGGTGCCGACTACTCCGTCATGAGTGGACCCTTCGCCGCCCAGTTGAAGAAAGTCAATGCAGGATGAGAAAGCTCTGGAATCCGGATAGCTAAAGGCCACCTATTATTGCCGACTGCACCTGCACGGCAAGAATGACTGGTAATCACTGGACCTACTCTGCGACGTTTTGTTATCCTGTAATAGTTCCTGAAGTTAATGTTAATAGTTCATGAAGTTCCTGAACCAAAACGGCACAATCATCGACCTGAAGTCCAAGTGGATAACGCTATCCGATAACAAAGCGACACCCAGAAAGCTCTATATGTGTCACTGTGCCTTGAGTGTGCTTGAAGATCAAGTCACTATGGCGTCTCGCACCAACATCATGATTTTTGTCGGTGCAGAAATAACAGGAGACGGGAAAGTCATCATCGAGAACGACCAACACTTGCTGCTCGACCGAAAAATTGACGTCGATGCAAGGGCAATTGTACAATTGCGCTGAGAAAACAGGAATACAACAGCTAGGAATATAAACGCCTGAACAAGGGCACAAAAGTCGCACACGTGTAATAAAGTAGTTGGCGATGCATATGTCTTCGTAGATTCAACGAAAACTACAACAATGGTCCGTGTTTCTGAACCAGCTTTCGATATTAATGCGAGTCCTACCACGCATAAACAAGAACAGTCAGCATCGCAGAATTTGCAGCATCTGGGCGATGATTTTTAGTAGGAGTTCCTTGATACCTGTATTTGCTTAATCTTTTTCCGTGGACCGCATTTCACCAAACCCACCTAGAACAGGTTAAGGCCTACGCACTCTCTCCGTGAGGTCACGAACTTTGCCCGAGTGGGCCCCGCCCCGCAGAAAACGGCCCGCTAGGCGCCCAGGCTCTACTCATTTCTATGCACTAGACACGCGCGGTATTACCGCACAGAAGTTCGGATGTAAACTCGAAGGCAAAGTAGGTAACTATAAACTAAGACAGGCTCAACAAAATTTTCATTATTGTGTTTGAGAGCTGTAGTATTACAGGAGAGTCAGCATTTGGTATGGTGTCTTTCGATTTTTTTAAACAAACTAAAAGCACATGGAATCCCACATTTCACGCAGACTGAATTTATTTCTTTTTCGAAGCAACTATTCAAGCCGCTGAAGGTATACTTTATTGGAGCGTCTTCAGTTTTCCCTTCAGCGTTGCAGCCTTCTTGGCCGTTAACTTGTCTGACTTCATTTGAACGTAGTTTATGAGCAAGGTGTTGACTGCCCACAGAATATTGTGAAACACTGTGTCTGGATGTTGTCCTTTTGATTAAGCGTCCAAAGCCTTCATTGTCAATTAGCAGGTGCTTCACCACACTGAAAAGGAGCTGTCTTTGGCAGCGTGCTGCATGGAAGCGGGCGGTGTTCTCTTTTGGGGTTAGTTTTTTTTAGCACAATTTGTGTGCACAGAACAGCACTAATTACAATCGGCTGTGTAAACTTAAGAGCCCCTCTTGAGAGGCCTTCGATTAAGGTGTCATGTGACAGCCGTATATCCCTCTAATCTCGTGATGTTGGCTGCAGAGGCTTCAAAATGAATTCTTTTGATAGCGGCGTGGGCACAGCAACATGCAACATACACTATTGCAGGCAAGCTTGTACATCTTGATTTTACGTCCTCTTGGGTCACCTTTATGCCGTATTGCTCTGTCACCTTGGGTGCATCAACCACAATGCTGCTCGTTTCGAACAGTTCTTTCATGTCTGAAAATACTAGCGAGTCGCGAAGCCTCAGTTTTGCTTATGATTCAAATATTTCTTTAACTGAAATGTGGTAGTTGCATTCAAACAACCGACGATAATGACTAAGTTTCTCCTCGAGGCTGTCTGTTTGAAACTTTCTAAGTAGGACATATCAAAAGCGTAGCTCCTCAAGGCAATACCGGCTGACTTCAATCAAGGAGTACGAAGTTAGACGTAGTGTCGTGCCCATCTCTGTGGTTGACAAGCCAGCATGGCCAGTGCCAAACTTTAAGTTCTCCCGAGTGTCAAGCCAGTCCCGAAATGCACTAAGAAACTGCAGCTGCATGTCCTCCATACTTCTCACGGTGCTTGACAAGGATGTCTTATGCGCCTGCCTCTTGATGGTGTTTTTGTATTGACAATGCACAACCACTCGTGTATTAATTCAATAAAGTCAGCGGTTTCTCGTGCAAAACTCAAACCAAGATTTGCGCCATAAGTTTTGAGTTCGTTGGAATAAATGGGCTCATCACTTTCAGTGCTAGTTTCACGTTCTGTCTTTCGAGGTTTGAGAGGTTCAAAGTCTTGTTATTCCGTAGCCAAGCTTAGGCTGCTCGGAAGCGTACAGCTTACGGAGTGTCTGAAATGAAGCTTTCTTCACTTTAACCAGCGATGCTGTGCTTGAAAATTCTGGATAAAACATGCAAGTTTTTATTTTTCTAGTTCAGCCACTTGTTACGGATGCCATTTAATAAGGGTACGGTATCGACAACGGCAAATAGCAGCCTTGAATTGCCTGCTGCATGTGTGTACACTATGTCCACTGTGTTGTTTTTTAAAAAGAAGCACATGTCCGTTCGGTTCATTGAATTTTTATAAGTGATGAGAGCAATTTGGTAAACCCTGCTTTGTCGAGTCCCAAAATTACTTTTCTGGGACGTCGTGTATATGGCTGGCCTCAGTGCTGAACAACAGGAAGGGTGTGCACCACATCTTTGCGCGCAGAAAGCAACGAATTTGTTATGAGCACGTGCGCAGTTTTTGTTGCTTCAGAGGAGTTCGATGCTGTCCCTGTTAACGAGCCACTCTCCTTCTCAGAGTACTGCTGAGTGTGGATTTCATCCAACATTGTTGTCACGACTCTTTCAGCGCCTTTAAAAGGCTTGCCTTTTTGTAATGTACTGCAAGAAGCTTTCATCACATTGCTCGTTTGCAGGACGTATATTGTACTTGCTGCACAGTCTCAATATAGTGGATGAATGAGGTAAGATTAATTTCCCAGTGTTGCGAACAAATTTGTATGCGTGAAGGGAGATTGCATGCAAAATTCTTGCTAGTATAAGAGGATCTGGGGAATATATTAAAGTTTCTGACTCATTAATAAGAAACTGCAACCGCTCCTTCATCAACTAAGGTGCTTCTATTTTTTCTTCTGAGAGGAGGTCACCGTTAGACAGGTCGTCCAGAATGGGAAAAAAATATTTGGAATCAGGATTACCGCTTTTCTTTCTTTCACTTTCAAGGACAGATTGCAAGCTCCGAATATCTTCGAATATCTCCGGAATGGAAGCATCAGGGATTTATAGCTTCGTCTTTTACCAGTAGACAAATATGTTGAATGCATCGCAAACTACCGCAGAACGTTCCACCACTGGAGGTAATGTGTTGTTGTCAATAAAAACATAACAGCAACTTCATTGGTGCTCATTATCCAGTAGTCGGACAATTTCAGTTCTGGAAGTTGTGGCATCAGCTGTTCGAAAGATGACACCCTGTTCTTGCGCTCCTCTTCTTCGTGTGCAGAAAGTGACATCTGAATGACCTCTTGTAGCTGTGCTGCCTCACGGCGCTTCCTTTTTGCGCCATGCTCCTCGCGAACCGGCGCACAGTAGGAGAGGTAAGCGGGGCTGTTTGGAAATATCGTCGCCACTCCACTGCATCTGTGGATAGTCGAGTAAGGCTAATTGGAACTTCTATAGTCTTTCTGTTGCGGTCCGTGTAAGAAGTGGTTGACCTCAAGTACTGTACTTTGAAATGAAGTTCGCACACCTGCAATATGCAGCAGCAAAAACAATGTTTTAATATACCTTATCAACAAATTCGCTGCGTTTTCCGGCCTGAAATACATTCTCGGATGTTAGTTATAATTAGCAAGAATTAAGATCTAGAAGGACGCTGTTCGGTAGTCCACTGGTTTAACATAGGTTTGCTACACGGTATGCGCTTCTTGTTTTGGCCTTATTAATTGGTACAAATTCTCACCTTGGGATCAACTAAAGTTTCGACATCCATGTCTTTCCGACGAATAGACCGTTTTTATTTCATCCTGCGGTCGTCGCTGGGAAACGACGGACTTTCGGTCCGCCGTCCTGATTTCCATGATAGTTCGGCACGCAACAGTTGCCCATACTGTGTTGCTTGTAATTTCATGTCGCCAAATTTCACTTCTTGCACATCAAATAAACTAGAAAGCACCAAAAGATCGCGCGTAAGCAGGGTGCGCGATATGCCTAAATCTGCGGAAAAAAAAACGTGCACGAGTCCTGTTTCTAGATTCCCGTGTTTGGTGGCACACCACTGTACCTAGCCCAAAGAAGTTCTAAACAGTCAAGCTCAGACAGGCCGAAACCCCTCCTAACCATGTCAACTACTTCGTCGGTCAAAGTGAGGTGACATCAGAGCACGAAAGGAGCAAAGGTAATAGGCCTTGTGAAAATCTAGGAGGGGGCGTTTCCAGCGCTCGTTCTGCTCGAACGTGTTTTTCCGTAGCTCCGTATTTTCGCCCCGTTTGCATGTTTTTCCCCGCTACATGAACCATGTTGTTTATGAACCGCTTTGGTGGTTCATAATCACTACTGGCGCCTATTTACGAGGTCCATCGGCATCTACACCCTCCTGCTGCGTCGTCCAGATCGAGTTCTTGTGCGGCTTCGCGAATGCGAGTGCCCCCGCGGCACTCGCTGCATCGGCACAGAGCATCCAAGCTGCTATCCGCTGCGTCGAGGGAGCGGCACATTACCGATGCAACTGCCAACGAAGCCAGGCGCATCTCCTTTCCGGGGACGAGTGCAACGTGCGGAGGCGGTACCCTGAGGATGGACACCACCAGCATGGAGCACAACAGCCCTGCTGTCACGGCGCACATCTCGGCCAAAAGAACGACGGAAGCTAGTGGCCTTCCATCGGATGAAAATGTAGCTCCAGCAGCACCAAAAAGACCGCGCTCATCACAAGGCCGGCCCGTACGACTGACACATACGTGTCCGGTCTCGCCAACGACATCGTGGTACAAAGTGGTTATCAAGCCTCGTGCTAGAGTCCACTCTACCCAACGGTATAATGAAAGCGGCCCTAGACGCCTGCCTCGAGACTTCCCGATTTCAAGGTTGTACTCTACCCAAACCTACCAATACGGTCTTAGTATGCGTGTCTGCTATGGCACTAGTTTATAAGCTCGAAGAACTGCAACAGATACAAGTCTCAGAAGAATGTGTCCTTCCAGTCCAGGCGCACCTCGCTAGTGGTACTGATTTTAGGCGCTACGTGGTTAATGGCGCTGACCATGACGAAGAGCCATAAAGGATCCTGCTAGAACTATCGTGCCCCAAACACAAGGTCCTGGCTGCTCGCTACCTAGGTAGCAGTCATACATGTCTAATCACGCTTCAAGGTCCTGATTTCCCACCTGAACGTATCCTGCATTACGGCTGCGTACTGCGCCCGCGTCCGTTCAAGCCTTCCTTTGTGTACTGCTACTCTTGGTTTAGGCAGGGACACATGAAGTCATCCTGCCACTACCCACTCAAGGACGACACCATGAAGCCTGAACCGTCAGCATCGCTTTGATGCGTCCTATGCCAAACAAACGATCATGATATCACTTCCACGACGTGCCCTACGAAGTTAAAGGCCACTAAGAAAACTCGACAACGCCGTTCTCGATAGCCAGCAAGGACCCCTCGAGATCCATCAATGAAACAAGTCCCTGTGTACAAACGTTACGCCGTTCTGGCCTCGCTCGAAGAGGACGCTAGCCAAGTGACAAAGCGAGTACAGAGACAAGTGATGCTGCCACTCCTACATTTAGCGCAGCTGTTAGGTCGACCACTTCACAATCACAACGGGCATCACAATCAATAGAAGACACGCCGCTTCCTTTGAGATCGACGCTCGCCTGGCCACCCTTGAAAAGGAAATCCAACGTCTGAAGGAACGCCGTACAGTGCTCCGGTGTCGTCATGATGGAGCACGCGGTCGTCGCACTCGTCATCGACGTCTATTCCTGCTCATATGGCGAACCCGGCATCTATGTCTAGATCTATCTCACCCCAAGAACTCTTGCGCTTCGTTGCGCAACAGCTCCAGCATCTCACCTCGGTTCTACTGGCCAATCTTAACCTATGATTGCTGCTACGTCTTCAAGTGACCTAGAAGGCACTTTACAGTGGAACTGCCGTGGCATCGCTGGAAAAGTCAGAGAGCTGCGCCAGCTTCTCAGATATGGGATGCTGGGTGTTCGGGCTCTACTGATTCAATAATCCAATGACCTGCCACCCATTTCAGGATTTGTAGCTTACTCATCGCCTTCAATATTGGACCGCAGGAGTGCTGCACCCGATGTCCCTCCAGTACAAGCTGCGGCTTATGTAAGATCCACTCTTCATGAGACCCGTGTTGACCTTTCACGGTAGTGTACTTTAAGGCAAGAAGTCGTGGCCGTGTTTGTTCGTCTCCAACGCACGGGCATTATCATCATTTCGCACTATGCCCGCCCCTACAGTGGTCGTGAGGCTCGGTTGTGTCTCGGCTGGTTGGCGCACCTACGACAGAAACGTCCTGGTTGCCCTATTGTGGTAGCAGGATATTTTAAGGCACCCCACACCATATGGGATTACGCCATTTCCAGTGCGCGTGGTATGTGTGTGCTGGACACATTTATGGACGCCCATTTCACTCTGCTTAATTATGTGTTAGTGCCTACCCGTCGGCGTGACCAGCTTCGCGCGCCGCCACACTCAGCGGACTTATCTTGATGGCTAGGAAGGACGACCGTCTCGTGGCCATGTGAACCCGAATGCTGGGGTAGCAACCATCATCCGATTCACCTTGGCTTATTTTGGGTGGAACAGGCCGCCTCAGCCATCTATGTCGAGTGGTGTACCGGAATCGGTACAGGGCGGTATCGAAAAGCACTGTATCCAACTCCATGCGGGACCCATCCCATTGTCTTAGTGCGGCATTATTTGAAGCAACACGTACGTCGTGGGTTGATCAATCATAAACCGCTCCAGATTTGCAACTTCTGCGTCTCTGGGCTTCGCGCCGCCAAGCAGAACTTGCATCAGAACGTGATCCTGAATCAAATGCCCTTCGGCTAGAGGCCCAAGGCCTTACTGCAGTAGCTCAGTGCCATGAACACCAGTTAGAACGTGGCCGCTGAATGGACTGGTGCTCTTCTCTCGGACCTTCGTCGTCCAGTACCTCTATATGGCGCACCTTCCGAGTCATGGAACGTGGTCAGCGCCCTCCAAATCCCGCAGCCTGAGCCCTGTCAGCATCGGGCCAGACACCAGCAGTGGTCGCGGAAACTGTCGCACACACCTTTCTTCCTGCTTTGGACACAGTACCGCCTCCTTTCATTGTCCAAAACTGCCTTCCGTGGACGCAGGCACGCCGCCTACGCTCTCCGACATCGAAGGTATACAAGCAGTCTTCACTATGGCGTAATTTTTAGCGGCAATAGACCTGTCGAAGCCATGCAAGGGACCAGGACCGGATGGCATACCGTATGAACTTTATAAAAACACGGAAGGCAACATTCTGGATGTGCTGTTGGGGGCCATAAATGAACCTTGGGCTACAGGAGTCATCCCTGATTCTTGACGGCATGCAGAAATGGTCCCTATTCACAAACCTGGAAATTCCCGAAAGTCCCAAGACAATATCGCTCACATGCGCGCAATAGAGCTAACCTCAACGCTAGGCAAGCTGATCGGGCGTATGCTCGCGAGACGTATTACATGGTGGCTCGAGCGATACTCATGGTATCACCCTGGCCAAATCGGATTCCGTGCTCATCTGCGCGCAGAGGATGGTCTTGCGTACCTTTCTTCTATGGTTCTCATCGGAGACCGTTCCCGAAGAATTAGCACCACTCTGTCAATGGATATTCGTAGAGCGTATGACCATTTGAGTCACGAATTCTTCAATTTCTCCATTGGCTTCAGTTCCCTAGCCGTGTCTGCACATTCGTCGAAGTCTTCCTGCGCACTCGCACCTTCTCCATTCCCCCGGCTGGCCAAGCAGCACGTCAGGTCGTCGTACGTCGGCGTGTCCCACAAGGCTCTGTGCTCGCACCAGTCGTTTTCAACATTGCCCTCCTTCCACTAGCTTGGAAACTAGCGACGATACATAAGGCACAGTACATAATGTATGCAGATGACATCACTGTTTGGTCAGTTCATCTTGAAATCTGCCACCGAGAGCAAGCGCTCCAAGAGGCTCTAAACGTGACGCACAACTCGTGTGCTCAGATAGGGCTTGAAATTTCCAAGGACAATAGGACGTACATGTCAGTAGCAAACAAGTATGGGCGCCGTCTACTGGCACTTTGGCCTCTTCAGTTAATTCTGCATCAACAGCCACGATAATAGGCTTCAAATCTCCGTGTACTCGGCCTTGAAATGGATTCCTCCGGATATGGGGGACCATGGGTCAAGAATGCAAAGCAACAGGCCGTAGAAACGATACAGTTGATAAGTCGGACTGCGAAAAAATCTGGTGGAGCGAGCACCAACATGGCTCGCCTTCTTGTCCGTTCTGTACTGCAACCATGACTCGTCTACAGAGCCCAGTTTCATCATCTCACGAAGGCAGAATGGGCTAGTCTTGAGACCAATAATCACGACGCCATGCGGGCCATAACGGGACTACCACGTCTCACTTCATTGCCAGCCCTACAGGCCGATTCCCAACTCAACACTATCGACCAACTCGTGTACCAACGTCGATGCACGCGCACCCTAAACCCATCAAATTTCTGCTCGGCTGCTTCGTTGGCCCGGTACATGGGACACGAAATAGACAATCCAGCTTCTACGAGACCTGATGTAGTTCCGTGGAACAGGGTACAATTACGTGACAATAAGCCTCTTGGTCGTCTGTATAGCCCGGTTCCTCGCCAGGAGAATGCCCAAGTTTTCCGCCTTCGTCGCGCCGATGAAAATCAAGACGATGCGACTTTTGTAGCATACACTGATGCCAGTGTTAATGGCGCCATAATTCACACAGCTCTTGTGTGTCTATTGATACCAGAGGCAGGCAAGACGTGCTCGTATGTTGCCGATCCTGCACCACCGGCCTGGCTTGCCGAGCTTGCCGCCATACGAGACGGCTTGGCCGCGTTGTCCCCTACTGTTCAAGCTGCTCGATACTCTCAGCTCATCATTCGCACAGACTCTACTGAAGCCATCCACGACATACGTGGGGTATCTCATTCTACTCTACTTTCAGATAGCATTCACCGTCTTGTTTCCATTACGAATATCCTGATACGCGTCCAGTGGGTGCCTCATGCAGCCCTGCCGGGTCTCCTCGAAGCAGATATGGCAACCCACCCACAGATTACAACGTAGCGTCTACCGCATTTTTCTGAAGACGCCTGCAGATGACGGATCCGGGAAAAGGGAAACCTCCGACGTGCCACACGAGCTGTTATGCCTCCGTGTGGGTCAGACCTCCCTGATGGTTTAACCGGTCGAGAGTAGGTTACGTTAAGGAGGCTACATGTCGGGGTCACGCTCACCCTGTCTGTGACCGCTTTCCGGCCACAACAGTACCATGGTCCTTACGGAGCATCGTGCCCTTTTTGTGACACAAAAATCCCAAATTTGACAGTGACACACCTACTATGGACGTGCCCAGGACTTCGTCTAAGCCGTCTCCACCACCTCCGGGCAACAGGCCGTCGGCCTGGCCGCGCATCCGACCTTGAACGTTGGATTCATGGATCACATCATCGTTCACATCTATTATGTGCACGAGTCGAATCTGTTCGTGTACTTTCAACGTCCTTTGTATTATGCCTAAGGGCAAGCTTTCGAATTCAAAAATCTAGGAATCGCTGATTTCACCCACTAACTTTTTGATGTTATTGCTCAGTGCAAGACGCATTCGCATGTTTGTAACTTACGCGAATATTATCGTTGATTCTATCTGTTGTCTATGTTCTCGCTGGAACCTTCGACGAGTCATGTATAAAATCCGACGTGTTTGACCCGCCGGTCAAATTTCGTCGATCGCTGACTGTGCTCGACGCTGTTGTTGTGCTTGGAATGTCACTTGCTTTTGTGGGCTCAGGCTCACCCAATACCTGTGGTGGTTCACCGTCACATTCGCCGATCTCCAGAATAGTACGCCGGGTGCTTATTAAAAAACATTTTTAAACCGTAAAAAAGAGATACGTCAACAAAAAGAAGGTCCTACAAAGGACAGGCGCTACTTTCGACTCGTTCAAAGTAGCGTCTGTCGAGTAGCAGGCTAGAGCGCGTTAGCGCAGGCTGACCTCTCTGCCTTCATTCAAATAAATTATCTCTCTCTCTCTGCGCATGACCTTCTGTTTGTGACGTGTCTCTTGTTTGCGCTTTAAAAATATTTGTCAAGTATGCACCATCTAGGCCCAAAGAAAGGTCTTCTAAGCTATAGGTTCTTATTAAGTTGCGACAAAACCAACTTACCACCTGTCGGCGACATGTTTAACTAGCGAGACTGGAATTAATTTTGCCGGTTGAAAAATCGGTTGTGTTGTGCGTATGTAGGAAACGTGAATGTTGGTGCGGTTAATACTTTTGATTTGGCAACCTTTTTTTTCTTTTTGCTTTAGTTTTAGATCACCCGTATTTAACGCGTGGCCCACAACATTTACCCCCTTTTTTTCTGACGGTGCTCTAATGTCAACAATAAATGTCGGAGTTGGAATGGAGTGGCTTGATCTGATAGCTTGGTCATTCGAGGTAAACCAGCTTCTTTTCGTGGCGCGCAAAGCAATACAGTTGCAGTGTACATACGTCTAATTCCAGGATGTTTAGCCTTCAAAATAATGTTTCAATGAACTGCAGTTTTTAAGCTCAGGTTTTCGTTATCCCTTACTTTCGTGTCAGGTATAAGTTACATGGCTTGTCAGTCGCTTTACAGTTAGGCTAGCAGCACTGCTAACGAGGCGTTATTAAATATCCGCTACTTCTCTCCTGCTCTCAGCTGAAAGTAAATTCTTCAATCGCCAAATAAAAAGCAAAAAGAAAGAGAGAGGCTGTTTAATGAATCCTGCAGAGGTTTTCCCTTCGGCACGCCTGAAATGCTACTCCAGATGTGTACGATGAAAAAAAAAATGAAATGATGCACGTCACAAATTCGCTACGCATCAAAGCACTCACGCAACTATATAGTATCTCATTGCGACCAGTGTCTCTAAGACAGGTATAAGAGTGTCTAAGAAAGTGCCTTGGTTACGCTAACTTCACTGGCCGCGTCAGTTGATAGGTCTAGTACGTGTTGCAACCCAAAGGATGACAGTCTACGTTGAATGTTCAGTGTGGGCATTAGGGTCATTCTCTGTAATGTAAACTAGCCTTGAAGCGCAGATTAAGCGAACTATCTTTTCGCGTTCGTTGCACACGCGGCACAGTGGCAATCGTATGCATTTAGTTTTAAAAGGCAAGCACTGTTAAGTCCTTGCCACATTTAGTGGAATGCGGTGTATACATGACCGATCGCTCCTGTTAAGGAAACACGGCATGCGAAACTCGCGCACTGAATTACCAGAATAGGTTCACAGTGCTGCTCTGAGTCGGTCCGGACAGCACCGCTGCAGGCGTCACGCGAAACGAGACACAACAGTTGATCCGTCACTCTTAGGGAAAGATATCGGTAGTTGATCTGCAGAGTTGTACGCTGCAGCAACAGGTGCAGTCTGCATTTACTCCCACCATAACATTTAAACGCGAACAAGTAGAAGACGACTCGAATGCTTTTATTACGTTTCCAGTACGTCTGTACTTGTAGCATTGGCCTAATTTATACACGAAACCATACCTCTGTGAACACTTCATGCTCAGAAACCGGCCGCGGAGCGACTGCACGACGCATCTCCGCGTAATTACGCAGAACAGGAGTTCTGGTCAGTTGTTTTCTGTTCGAGATTTAATTTATGCTGAGTGTAAGTTGGCTGCTACTCCGTATTGAGAGGGCAGACAGTGGATGTCGTTAACATAAAGCGTGTTCCTTTAACTTTACCAAGTTTTAAAAACTGCCAGTGGCGGATAGTGCAATTGTGATCCTCGATCTAAATTACACGATCAGGCGGCCATTACTTCTACGAGAAATTAAGTGCTTAATTTAATACGGTGATGTAATTTAACATAATTACACTACTGAAATGTTCAATTAAATACGTTACGGCACATATTTCAATCTATGAATTATAGCCGGTGAGTTCG
This sequence comes from Dermacentor variabilis, assembly GCF_050947875.1. NCBI lineage: Eukaryota > Metazoa > Arthropoda > Arachnida > Ixodida > Ixodidae > Dermacentor > Dermacentor variabilis. Next base: position 8,196,216 of record NW_027460346.1, read on the forward strand.
GAAGGCGTATCCAGTTGAACCGGATTCTCAGGAATGCACCAGTTCCGAGATATTAATCTTCAATATGTCTAACGAAATGCATTGGCGTTCCAGTCACTCCTTTTCTTTTTTGGGAAAATGCAGTTTTATGTATTGAAGCACAAAAGTAACTAGAATACCGATGCATTTCGTCGGATACTTTAAAAATTAATATCTGGAAATTGGTGCACTCCTGAGAATTCGTTTCAAGCGCATACGCCTTGCGAACTCACTAGATAGAATTCGTAGATTGAAATATGTGCCCGAAAATAATTAATTAAATAGTTAATTAGCGTAAGTGCATTGATTATTCAATTAAGTATTTTGATTTCTCGCAGGAGTAATGCCGCCTCATCGAGTAATTCAGATCAAGAGTAATAAGTGTGTTATCGGCCACAGAGAATATTTAAAAGTTTGGTGCAGCTAAGAAAAAGACACCCTTTATAGCAGCTTTATGACGCAGGTCAAATCTTACCTCCAGTAGCGATGAAGGTAGAAAATCCACCAGTTCATTTTTCCCTTTGACTCCTTCAATCGTTTCAAGGTCATGTACGCCACGAGAAATCCTCTGAAAGCGTTAGCAAGCCAACACACTCATAGACGGCACAATAGCGTGTGTACACAGGCCAAGTGGCTTGAAATGCGCGATCTAGAGTAGACTACAGGGAAATGAGACTACCAGAAATAAAGACGCTAGAAGTACAAAAAGAAAGAGAGCAAGAAAAAAAAACACCATCGCAGCGCTGTACTTTCTGGTGGCGGACTGTAATCAAACGCAGGCCGAGCAATTTGTGCATCACGTTAACTGCTTTCAGCTTTTCTTTTATTGCATTCGGACAGTGTAGAAAGAACGCTGTCTTCCACGTGACGGCTTTTTAAAAGGCAAGTTTAGCCGTTGTTCCTTTGACCATTTCCGCTAAGCTGCCGACACCACTGGCCGGAGTAATCGGGAGAAAGAAATCTCTCTTGGGGAAATTGTTTCGAGATTCTGTGGGCGAGACCAACCCATATAAGTTCACTGCCGAGAAACCGTTCCCCTCATTTCATGGTTGTGCACTGGACGAGAAATTTCTTGGGAACCTGACCATGGCGACTGAATTCGAATGTCTCCCAGAGGGATTGCTTAGTCGGCATGGCGGTGAGCTGCTAAGCTCGAGGTAGTGGGTTCGAAATGCCACCGAGGCGGCCACATTTCGGTGGGAGCGAAATGCAGTAACAGTCGCATGCGTTTTTACGTGGTTTAGGTAGATGTTAAAGAAAAACAGTTATTCAAAGTTAATCCGGAGTGGCTCAATTACAGCTAATTCATAGTCAGAACGTGTTTTCTGCATGTTGAACTCTATCATTTGTTCATTATTTATTTTCAGTTAAAACATCGTAGACGATTCCATCCGGGTTATGACGAATGTCTGAATACGCCTCGCACAGCTATGCTTCCTTGTCTGTTATAATAATAATAGTTTTATTAATCGTAATAACAATGTCTCGGAAATCGACGCGCGCGGACAACACTCGTGCTCTATAGGGGCTTGTCGAAGGGCCAAAGCCGCGAAATGGCACGGCCGTAGCGGTTATATGATCGAAGACTTGACAACGACTGTATAGCGAATACTGAGCATTTGGCGAGACTGGTCACGGTAACTTTTGGGAGATGACAGTGGGCGAAGTGTGTGAGCTATGAGGAAGCGTGTGCTTCTGCCTATCGCTGCCACACAATAAAGCGAGCGATGGGGGAGCGACTACGGAAGTAAAACTCACCGAAATATTGACCGACACTTGTAAACGCAGGCCCAGTTTTGCTCTTAAGAAATCACTTGCAAGTAGCGCTTCGCATCTACTGGTGAACTTTTTTTATTGTCATTGTCTAGTTTCATTTTTCTTCGCTCATCCCGCTCGGAACTAACTGGCGTATCACCCTCGATTGTAAGAAATGAGAAATTTTGTGAGCGTATGTATCATTTCGTCCTTTTTTTTCCGAATTCATTCATCAGGACCGCGTATTTTGCAAACATCCTCTAGTACAAACGCTGCACGTCATTTTTCAGCTAATTATTAATTTATTAGATACTGGGGGCCATACGTGCCAAAACCACCGTATAATTATGGGGCTCGCCCCACACATGCCCAAAGGCAAGTTGTCTCCAACCAGCGATCTACATGGCACACAGACAGTAGAAACGCACTTACGGGCGCACCGCACCTGCAAGCTCCACAAGTGTGCTGCGGGCTGCCAAGTCCAGGCTGCATATGCAGCATCATCTCACCGTACCAGGTTGGAATGGCAATTGACTGAAAGCCTAATTTAACAATTTTGTCGAAGTGCGCCACCGGCGTAGTAAGACAAGGAATAGCGTTTTTCTTTGCCACCAATATTCGTCACAGGGAAAAAAGGACCAAAGAGAAATTAGATTTTTTTAAAGGTTTCCCTAACAAGTGCCACTAAAAACGGCAAATGCAGAAGTGAAATTTTCTAGGTAGAAATAATCTTAATTACGCATGTGTCTCACATGTAGCAACGCCCACGCAAGACTGGTTTTGCAACGCAGCAACTCGCGTTGCCGCATATCGCGAATAATTAATTTGCTTATTGAGGCGTTATGGGGGGTTTGGCGGGCGTCGAGTGCACTCCATGCGTTTATTTGCATCTTTTCTTGCATGTAGACAGTGAGTCAGCCTGTTCTTAAAATTGTCAAAAGTGTCCAGTTTCCCCCCCTTTTAAAAAAAATCATACTGACGTATATCCTGCAACGAGAGCATTATCGATGGGACTGCTAATACCGCTGTCACACGGCGCACTTTTGATTGCGATCAAGCCCGATCCGGGTCAAAATTCTCGACTACGATTGGCTCACTCGCGCAGCTTGCGCAAAGGAGCCAATCACGACCGAGAAATTCGATCCGGATCGGGCTTGATCGCGATTAAAAGTGCGCCGTGTGACACCGGCATAACGCACTGTAAATAAAAAGGAAAGACATTAATATTAGCGAACTATCAATAGGAACTTTAACGAAGTTACGCACGTCAGGAAAAAGAAGGTGTCCACGATCACTGTGAGGTTACACACTATCTGTCCTGTAATGCTGCTCATAGCTGCAGCCAAGTGACCTGGATTCCCTGAAAGTACAAAATTATGCATCAGTGTTGTATATGTAGGGTCTCCCAGCTATCCTGCACCAAGCTAAAAAAAAAAAAAAACTGGAAGCCTTCTATACGGGTGAAACCAATTGCATGTCGTTATCAGCAACCCTAAGAAACGCGTCGTATTTTATGTGTTCGTCATAATTAATTCATTTGTAATGATTATTTAAAAACTTCTTAATTATTATCTCTACGGCAGACATGACCACACAAGGTGTTCGAGCGATTTCGAAAACATTGATTTCAAGTGTTTGCGACACGCTACATTTTGCGCAGCTCGTTTTTTCGCGTGCGAAAGAAATCCTGCCAAATATAACAATATTCGCCTCGGGGGCCACCACTGGACAAACCGGCGCTGCTATCGCTATGACGTAAGAAGTGACATCACGTGACTTGCGCTCAAGCCTTCGCGCATTTGCTGTAGCCAACGCAGCTGGCTGGCTCGGTGATTGAAGCATTAATTTCAGGTTTGTGAATAACGTGTTTCATTCCCAAGGCAGCAATTTCGTTGCCCTCTTATGTAGAATGCTTTACTACTCGGTGCGGCAGTGCCCGAAGTATTCAACCGAGCCCGGCGTGAGTTTCCACGCGTACTACAAAACGAAGCGGCAGCGAGATGCTTGAAAACACAATAATAGGGTAATATGCTGAGTCGAGCAAGCGATGCACACAAGGCGTTGTAGCAAGCTTGTTGGATATGACGTCATTCAAAATGCCCTGCGCAGGGATGCGTGCGACTTGCATGCGTGCACACTCCAGAAGCACGAATGAAGGAGACAAAAATAAAAACAAAAAGAACGAGCGGTTGAAGTTCCAGGTATTCTGATCGACCGGTGATGAAAGATATTTCATGCCAGATAATTATGGCGAAAGTGCCAAGCCGCATTTGGCACGACGAATGCTGTGAACACTGTTACTGCGGCGACAGTGCGTGTAGCTGCTTTTGTGAAAGATGATGCGAACTGAATAAGCAGTATGAAAGCATCAGGTTGCTCGCTCGCTAAATACCTTTGCTGCCCTACACGCGAGACTGAGACGTATGCGCTAGGATGTTTTTCAGCCAAGACGCATTAAACGCTTAAAACATGCAAAGACTAGGATTTAACCGTGGCTGAAGCGCTGGAGATGACGAACACTTTGCAGTCAGTATCGCGTGATGTCGCTTTCTACGCCACGGAGAGATTCAAGCAGATGGCACCATGATATGTCCTCGAGGCCAATACCACGTGGCACGCGGAACATAGGGGAAAAAGGTCCTTCTTTAACACGATAAAAAAAGAGCCGCACAATATATAGGATGTCGCAAACAATTGAAATTGATATGTTCGAAGTCGCTCTAACACCCAATTTGTCCTGTGTGCCGTAAGCATGGTAATTAAGATTTTAATCATTCATTGTTAATTAATACCTTATGAAGAAGGCAAAAATATCAGACGCTTCTTGAGGTTACTGCTAACAACTGCAATTGGTTTCATCCACATAGAAAGCTTCCGTTTCTTTAATAATTTGGTGTGTGATAATTGGGACACATGGCATAGCATACATCCTACATATAAGTGAATAAAGCGAAAAGACAAAACAGATTGAAAAGGAAGAGAAACAAACTCACAACTACGCGGCACAAATGCAATTTGCATTTTTCTTGCGACTTGAAACCAAGAAACTGGTTGAAAGCAACCGCCACAGGCATGCGTCAAGCGAGGAGTTTTCTTGAAGGGGAGCTTTCAGAGAGTACAACGCAATTCTAGAAACGCAATATATATGGTGCACACCGAAGAGTAGATTAAACGGCTTGTCCGCGTCTTTACGGTTGACCGCAGTGCGCAACATTTAATCAGCGATTCACGGCAAAGAGCATTTGCACTTCGTCTTTTTCTGACTGTCGAGGCACTTTGCGTATTAGCATCCTTCGGGTGCCCTGGAAGTTCAAAGTAAAACTAACTTAGGCGGCACGATTGTTTCTAGAATGCACTCGGCAGCTTTCTCTTGTGGACGTGCGGGCGAAAGAAACAGCCGCCGATGCTCCGGCTTAAAATCCACAATTTATGAAGCTCAGTTGGCAAAGTTTAAGTAGATTACCCGAGACTTAGTCCTCCGGGGCACCACGTGCTAAAGCCTAAGCAAAGCTATGCGTTTGTTGTCGACGCACCCCCGAGGCTTCCACTCTCTGGACACTGTGCTGCCGAGAAGCCTCCACTAAGGGACAGAAATACAACAGTGGCGATGACAACGCCACCTCCTCTTCAGTTTTCAGCCCCTTGTTTGGTGATCAATGGCCAGACAACTGGTTTTAAACTGGTCTCCCTTTTTCTTTCCTTTCGTTCGTTCAGGGCAAGTATTTTATAATAGGTGATAGATTCATTTATTATCGAGTCAAACGGTTTAACGCTCTATAGCAACACCCGGCGTAGTGCAGGGCTAAGGATTATTTCTAACCACCTAGGGTACTGTAACGTGCGGTTAAATCTAATTACAGGATCGTTTTTGCATTTAGATCTCACCTAAATGCGGCTGCCACGCCCGGGAAACGAAGCCCGCCACCCCGTACTCAGGAGCAGGGAAACACAGCCACAAAACTACTGCGACGATTTTCTCATGATAAGTTTATAAATGCGTAAGCATTTCTATGCCTACCCAACGATGAAACCCCTCCGTCCCACCGTTCGTCCGTCACGTAACAGGATCGCTTTCACGACAGGGCCGAGCGAATTGGCCTTCGTGCTGCATCTCGCTTCAACGCGAACTAAGTGGCGAAAACACAGTACTCACGGAGCTATCAGCACTCGACGCTGATTTCTTTCCTTTCTTTTTTTTTGGGGGGGGGGGAGGAGTGAAGCCCGGTAAGAGTAAAACCCCTTAAACTTCGTAAAGTAGTGCCACGCTTGGAAGAATGCCGCCTCCTCCTCGCGTGCTCTGGCCGAGGCCGACACCGCGTCGCTATTGGCCTAATAGCGTCACGTGGGCCCTCGCGCCGTGCATCAGCGCCATTTTTGCTCGAGCAGTGTCTACGGAGTGGCGAGGAGCGCATGTTGGCGCCGTTGCTACGCTCGAGCGGTGTAGGCGGCGCAACGGTCCCGGAGGGAGCGTGAAAGAGAGGAGAAACGAGGAGGAGGGAAGGCGGAGGAGGAGAGTGTCACTACTTTACGAAGTTCAAGGGGTTTTAGGTAAGAGCCCCCTCCTCCCCCCCACCCTCCATCTACGCCACTGTGCACCAGCCAATATATCGCGAAATGAAAACATATGTGGAGCTGCGCTCAAATTTCGCGTGAGCGAATATCGAAATCGTCGGTGAACGTTTTCTTTCGTGTTTATCTCTGTCGCAGTTTTATTAGAGTGTTTTAGTTGAGCGCCTTTACGGTCGGCTCCGCTCCGAGTTGAAGCCACAGCGGAGCGGCAGGCCATTCTCGTGTTTTTGTTATGCGTTTAACCTAGCGGAGCGGAACTTTCGTAGTTGCAGCGCCCTCTGATCAACTTCAGGGCAGTGAAAAAAAAAATAAAAGAAATCCCATTGGTCACTTTCGTCAAGCAAAATGAATACATAACTTATTTGTCCATGAATATGGCTAGACGTGTGCTTGTAATGCGTTACCGGTCCATTTAATCGAGCCGAAATTAATGCGTCGACTTGGGGAACGCCACGTGATAGCCAGCGAACTTGCATGCTCAATCCAGTCGAACACTTAGCGCTGCGCAGCGCGCACCAGTTTTCGCAGCGCATCGCAACATGCGTGGTTTTCAAATTGGTCAGCACCTGCAACTTCTTTCTGCGAACATAAATCTTCGTCTATGCGAAATCGCGTTCGTGGCTTCATCCGCACAGACGAACATACAGGCGTGGTTGAAGTGGACGGCTGGTCGAGAACATGTCAATGGTGCACGGTGCACTGGAAGCAGCCAACATAGAAAGAGTGAGACAAGCGAGGTGCCTCGATGCACGCGGAAGAGAGGGCGCGCGCATCGATCACCCTCGCTAGCGAAAGACGGTGGGGACGCTCCGCGCACCGCTTCGTGCGAGCGGAGCGTGTTTGTCGCCCCGCTAGCCCGCTTGCGGCTAAGCGGACGGCGCATGCGCATCCGCACTTCCGGTCCTCTCAGCTGCTGAGCGGAGCGTAAAAAAAAAACCAAACTGAAACACTCTAATGATTGACAACTGTTTCAACCGATCGCTCCATCGGTGATCGTGGCCTCTACAAAGCATATGCGCATGCAAAGGTTAACTTCAATTTCCAGCTAAGAAATTGTGCTGCTGCTGCCATCCCTAAAATGTGTTTAATTTGCAGTAAAGTGGTGCTTCAGATTTCGTAATCAAGCGGTTTGAACGCATGCTTATCCCTTGGACTTAATACAATATGGCAGCCCCTTACAACCGTTGTTCGTTTAGCGCGCAAGATGGCGAGTCTTCAGGCAGCTCTGCATCCTGCGGGAGCATATACAGCAACATTAATATATATATATTCGACATCTCTTGGTTTTAAATCGATAGTTTCTAGGCAAACTACTGCGGGATTATACATGTCGTCATTGTCGTCGACGTCGTTCATGTACGTGCCTGCGAGTAGAAGCTGGCGCTGTTTACATTGGTGGAAGCGCACGAGAAAGGTGAGTTCAGTAACGTGACACAAACTCGGTGCCCTGGATACCGCCAGACGGTGTTTCCCTCACGTGACTCACAAAACTCCCTCATGTGACCAGTGAGTGAGTGAGTGAAATAACGTTATTGGAGGTTGGGCGAGGACGCAAACTCGTCGCACACCCGGCTAGTCTAACGTCGGGACCAGCAGGTCTGGCCCACTGGCCCGGTCGCAGGCACGCCGGACATTTCGCAAGCACGCCGGATTTGTCCAGAGTGGGGCTACGCAGAAGCGAGTACCACTCCTCCTTGGTGGACTCGGGGTATCTCGACCCGCACTTCCAGAGCATGTGTGCTAGAGTGGAGATCTGTCCGCAGGACGGGCAGACCTGCGCAGAGGCTCATTTAGGGACTTTTGAGAAGGCACGATAGCGACACCAAGTGACACCGTGGCGCGTTGGTTCTCAAGCTCGCACCAACCGTGCGTTGTCCAACACTGGTTGTCTGATTCCTCATCTATGGGTACTGTGTTTCTTGGCGGAAATCCATGCAGTAGTGGGGGCTCGGCATAGCCGCTTTTGGCATTGATTACGTCTGGTGGTGTGTGACCCGTATTTCTGGAGGATCAGGTGGTGCTGACGATGAAAATGTGGAAGTGACGTCGTGCTTCGGCAACGCAGTTGAACAGGCGCTGTGGCGTCGCCGTGTCCGTTCTTTACATAACTGCGAGTATGTTCTTTTGGTTTGCTTGCGTTGAGGTTTGTGCTGCACCTTAAATGTCACTCGCCATTGAACGCGAAATATGTGGCTTGTGTGATGTGCTTGTTGAATCTAGCGGTGCATCCGTGCGGCGAGGTCACTGGATACCTCCAAGCCCTTGTTCCATTTTTCAATCTGTTCTGTTATGCAGCTATACCAACAAGTTCAAGTTCCTGCACTCCTGTTGTTACTGTGCAGCCTGCATAATAAAGTTAAGCACAAAGAGAGAAAACACAAAGGAAAAGATAAAGAGCCATTTACGACTTAGTATTGCTGCATTCCACCACTTCGTTTTATTTTGTCTAACCGTGCTGATTTTTTTTTCTTTTTTACTGTATGTAGGCAGGAACGTCTCTTGCTGTGTACTGCCTACTGCACGGAGCATAGGTGATGTTCCAAAACTCAATCGTCTCTGATTTTCAGATACACTATGTGCTGGCTCAGAGAGGCTTAGAACACTCTGAAATAAAAGCTTCTAGCAGAACAGGTGCCTGGAAAAAAAAACGGCTGCACTGCAACAATTTTGGTAAACTTATTTTGCTTTTTATAAAAAGTATAATTCGATGCCCACTTCAGCCCTCTAGTTTAGACTAAAATATCTGGGCACTTATGTACAAGGACGCAGTTCTTAAACAGTATGTGCAGTGCAGCCAGAAGCATAGGCATGAATGGACATTGTGCTCCAACATTGAATGTTAATGTGTTCCATAATGGCGAATGTGCTTTAATAAGCTTCACCGCCATATAAATCTGTAATTCGGCGAAACACATTACTAGAAATAATTGCCATGAAGGAAAGCATACTGAGAGTAGGAACGCTCGCGCAAATTACATAATTGAAAATAATAAGCGCAGTGCAATCCTACGTGCCAGCTTTTCCCTTCTTATTTCTAGCATGCGTCACTGCACGACGGTTAGTTTCTCCACTATCAATACGCTTGACCACATCGAACCGTTGTATTGTGGTGCGACAAGATACAAAAGTTGACAAGATAAAAACATATGCATAATTTGGTTCCTTAAAGTGCGCTTGGCCGCACTACAAAAATGTTTCGCGGTGAAACATACTTAATGTACTGTGGTGAAGCAAAACAAAAAACGGCGGGTGAAGCAAGGGTTCAAATGAGCACAGCCACGTCCGAAATAGCTCTTAGTACCTGTCAGTACACTTAGGCTTTTTGATGCTCGTAATGTGAGAGCAATCGGCGGGTGCGCGCGTGTATAATTAAGGAACACACACTGTGTCCTGTGACAGTGGTCCCCTTCCACTTTCAGTATGTTTCATCACTATATATTATGCAGGTTTCACGGCGTAACAACTATGTACTGCGGCGAAGCTGATATTAGGGAGCCAACAATGCAACATTTTTTAGACACCTGCCTAAAAGCTTGCCATTTGTAAGAGTGCAGAAACACAATAAATGCCTGTTTTGTATGTTATCACAGATAGACATGTACCACGCATCAGTCTACCAAAGGGGAGAGCGTTGCAACAAAAAGTAGCTAACTCACTCAGGTTGCACCACCCACTTATCAATCGTGAGGAGGTTCCGTTTTATGTGCACGTAACATTTTAGATGTACACTGAAATGTGTTCATATTTTACGGTCGTACTCTTTTCGTAATAAGAATGCCAGGACTTCCATGATACAAAGCAATTGAAGACACAAACGCAACGAATAGAGATAGACCTCGATTCCTACTCGATCGTCACCCTAATGACAACTAGCAAGCGAACAAGCGATGTGTTAGCATCGCAAACTTCATGCTAAGCCGGTAACACACCGCAATCCCGCGACAGCCGCCAATCATACCGGAACTTGAACACATGTCTGCCAACGCGCAAACTGAAGCGTCGAAGCCTCTCCACCGCCACCGCTTCATGGCTGCACCACTTACTTCAAGAAGCCCATTACACACACCACATATTTCGCGTTGAACAGCACGTGGACAAGGCAGTAAGATTTGCGTGACATTTAAGGTGCAGCAGAACCCTCGATGTCCGTCAAGCAAAGGCACGCAGCAATGTAAAGGGCGGACACAGCGACGCCACAGCACCGGTTCGCACACTGCTCTGCCAAAGCTCGACGTCACTTCCACATTTTCATCGTCAGCAACACTGGATCCTCCAGAAATACGGGTCACACACCACCAGAAATCATTGAGACCAAAAGCCGCTGTGCCGCACCACCACTACTGCATGGCTTTCCGCCAAGAAACACAGAAACCACAGCTGAGAAATCGCACTACCAGCCTCGAACAACGCGCGGTTGGGGCGGGCCTGAGAACCAACGCGCTTGGCGTCATTTGGCGCCACCATCGTGCCATCTCAAAAGTTCCTAAAGGATTCGGTCCCTAGGCGCCTAGGATCTGGTCACACGGTGGATTTTTCTACGGCATTTAGTCCCACGCCCCTCCGCGCATCACCAGAGCCACTCGAGAATTTTGTGAGTAGCGCCATCAGCGGAGCTCCGCGGCGGCAGCGACCATTTCCTTTCCAAGCCACCGTGGTCATTGCGTTGGGAGAGGATCACTCGTAGAATAAAACGAGCTTGTTAACTGATGTAATGCGAAGTAATTGCCGTTTTTTTAAAGAGAGTGGTTTAGGAGAGGCTTTGAGAGCTACATTTTTCCCACTCTTCACAATTCCCACACGTATTAAGCAACAAGAGTCGGTGATAGCGAGTTCGTCATCAGCGCGACTGTTAAGATCGATGGTGCGAAGTGCACACCAAGGAAAATGGATTTATCAAAGCGTCGGTCCTCGCAGCTGGAAACATGGTGTCGAAGACTGGCAGTGTTTAAGTGTTATGCTTTATCTTTCAGTGAGCTGCGCATTCAATAAAACAAAGAGTAAGGTTTCACGCAATTTAAGATGCGTTCAGCGTTATCTAATGTATAGCGCATTCTTATGTAAATAAAGTTGTTTCGTGCTCAAGATGTAATTATGTCCGTTGTCAACCTGCCATAATTTTCCCTTATTGAGGGCAATCTGCAAGAATTTCTTGAAAACGCGCAGGACCATTCGCGGGGCCTCATCCAAAGAAAAGGTTGCACATTGTTTGGAAGGAAAGGAAACTATACTCGAAGCTGGTTTAATGTGAAATATTATTATCTGTAAGCTTTGAAATGTGGTCATTTTCACATGCGCATACCACCGATTGTTTTAAAACCAGATTGTAAATTTCCTAACGAGTAAGACTAATTCGCCGACAATGGTAGGCTGTGCAAGCAAGTAACAGTTCTTAATTACATGAACGCCGCAGACCATGGTAAAAAGACTATAGCGCAAATACAACAGCACGACACAACTTGTCCTGTTTCACTAGTTCACAGATTAAGAAACTACTCACGCAGTTATTTACCAGCGACGTTTGAAATGTTATAGTGACATGACTTATTCTATTTACGTCTGTAGATTAAAAATGCAGTTTGTAACGATTTGCATGGAGTTGTTGCCGCCATATCGCGATTTGATTGTTCACCTCATGCGCCATTTGGTTGTGGGTTTAGCAGGCTAAATATTGCAAAAGTAGCTACCCAAGGGCACTTCAATATGACCAATGACGGTACACACCGACGGCACAATTTCAATACGATAAACAGTACCAAGTTTCAGAATAGGATTTATGTTACCTTCTTGGTTAGTCTCAACTCCGCAAGGTTTTCTGAAGCCCTTTCTCTTAGCATCGCCTTGACAAAACCAGTCTTTAAATTCTGTTCATTGTGTTGAATCACGCGGATAAGCTTCCACTAAGTTGCATAAAGAAGATGAAAAATGAGTTTCAATTTGCTGTTCCGTCGCTACATTGTATCGGGCACAGCAAGATATCACACGAGGAAAATTAGCTTCCAGCGCACACGTGACCACGCTTCGCTTGGCTGGATTTCCGATGAGGAAAGGCCACGTGAGCGACTTTAACCAATCGGACACCCGCGCCGGTGAGTCGTTGCGTCGGCGGCGCGCGGAAAAGTAATGCGACACTTGGAGAAATTTTCCGTGAATCTACGCAACACGGGCAGCGGAACCGACTGGACACCCATTGCACCTTTCCTCCATCTACTGTCTCTCATCCCTCTCTTCCCCTCCCCATTCGTGATGCGATGAAGCGCGCTCTGGAGAAGGGGGTGTGTAGGTGAGGGAGGGGAGGAAGGTGATTGCATAGTAACATGATCAAGCGGCGCTAGAAGGGAGCGTGTCGGTGAGCGTGCGTATCCCACTTTAGTCCGCTCATGGCTGCGCGTGGCGTTGGCGTTTGGCGGTTGCTTCATGTGCGCTGTAAACTTTCGTTCTCCTGCCGTCGCGTCGAAGGCGGCGCGGATGTTTGCCGCCGCTCCTTACACAGTGGCCGCCGCGTCACGTTCTCGCTCGCGACAAACGCAGCATGCTGTTTCAGCTGACAGCGTTTCTGGCACTGTGCCAGAAGCGCCGTCTACTTCGTTTGTCTACTTCGACGTGTCCGATGTAGAGGCACACGAAATCTCTGACAGATCGTGTATCACCGGAAGTGACCGCCTGATAATATCGCGCTTGAACAAAACTTTCCTTTGTTCTTAGTACTCAATCACGGCTGATGATTGTTACGGGCGAGTTACGGGACGCGTTCGTCGCCGAAAACCGCTATGCGTTTCTTATCGTGGTTAACATTTTACCTTGTCGTCTCTTCCAAGCTTCGCTTACAACGATTCCCAGAGCGCGTGGGATCCGCCATCTTTTTTTTTCTGTTTTCACGCATGATCCACAGCCTTCATGGTTACACCATGCGCAGGGTTACGCCATGTGGTTAGTCAGTATGCGATAGAAAAGTTTCATTGCACACAATATTTCACAGGTTATTCCACCTATACTTCACTCGCCTACTTATGGAGTGCTGCGAAAGTTGTGGATCGCATGAGCAAAAGGGAGAAAATACCCAGAATAAGAGCTGCCCCATTCTTCACCTTTCATTGTCATCCGCATGACGTCAACTGCACGGGTGTGCTATGGAAGAATTAGCAGCGCATAATGAGCCGAGTGCTCCTCTGTTAGCTTGAACACACAGCTGACTTTTGTAACTTATTGGCTCACGAGTCACAGCCTTCGCTTTGCTTCGCGAGAGAGTGATAGAGAAAAACAAGAGGTGAAAGTCAGAGAGGTTGACCAGATTATATGTCCGGTCGGCTACTCTGCACAGGGAGATGGGGGGGCCGTATAACGTACAACTATTCCAATATGTGTTTATTCCAATCTCCTGACGTCAAATTTGCGTAACCGACGACGCAATCATCGGGCGGTCACCCGCAAGGTTGTCTGAACAAAATAATCAAATGCTCCACTCGTTCATAGGAGGTCACTTTTGCTTGCTTGAAAAAGGAATATCATTGCCTGCACTAAGCGGCTTGTCTTATCTCATTGGCTCACAAGAGGCGAGGAGCATGCTGAAGTGGAGAGGGATTCGATGGGGCCGAGCCATTGCCCTGAATATCGATAACCGGATGAAGAGGGTGGTGCCGGCCTCTGGGATTGGTCCGCTTTCTCTCACTTAGCTTGTGGTCGCTCGTCAACAATCGCGACGGCATGCAACGGAAGCTTAAAAATGACGCTAAAACGGATCCTCAGCAAACAAGAGTTGAAGAACGAGGTCGTAAACGTGCCAAAGGTTCTCAAAAACGTTACACGGCCACGCAAAATGTTTTATTAGACGCAAATAAACCCATGCTTTCTGGCAGGGGCGAGTAGCTAGTGCCTGAGCGATCGGCGGCAGTCATCTTTTATTCCTTTCGGAACGGGGCAGCCTGCGGCTATTCAGAATAAAATTCAGTTTTGTTCGGCATAATGCATCTTTAACGCGTACGCGTCACTTTGACGCGGTAAGTTTATGCGGCTTTATCGTGAGATGCAGGTGAAGTGGGTCCGTCCAATCTCTGGGCGGGAAAACCGTCCAGAGATTGGTTTTGTCTATAGTTATACAGGTCCTTTTCGAGAAGCAGTTTGCTCTAGAGGAACGAGATGGCGCTTTCGACAGCGCACCGCACGTTCTCTCGGCGAAACCGCACGAATAGGAAACCATTACAGCTTCTCTCCTGCCCCTGTGCGATCAGCTGTCGCAAATGCGACTGTGTGTTCGCAACGTACTGTGCTTCATTTATACTGCAAAATGTCGAACGGTAGCGGGAAGATGTGTGCAGTAGTTGAGTGAAAATATAGTGACTGGCATGCTGATGAATGGAATTAATCCGTGTGACCAAGTTCATGGAACGCTGCTACACAAGGACTGCTTGCGTTGCCGGTGCTTCGCGACGCACGGTCTTTCTAGAG